>NC_064856.1:54176580-54776580 GCF_024139225.1 Suncus etruscus
AGAAGACCAGTGTATAAAAACTCACACACCACATATAGACAGACTTTAGAGATCTATTTGAGTATTTATCCTCCACATCTTGGGTATTCCCTTTCCTTTTTTAGAAACAATCTAAAATTGTGAGCATTGTGGAGTGATGTTAAAAAGTTTAGTTGTCACAATGGTGCACTAGTGCCTGAACACTTTTGAAAATAAGAAATAGTGAGAAATGACCCCCTCTGCAAGGAGGTCCAATGCATAGCCCCATTTTTGGCATGGAAGGGTCTGTTTCCCTTCCGTCACCCACCAAAGACCCAGCTGCCAGGCCTTGTCCATGAAGGCCATCCCCCTGTACTAGTGTTCCTGTACAGGGGGCTCTGGTCAGCTACTTCCCTGCTCAGTGACCCCCCAAATACCAGTTGTAAGAGGAATGGTGAAATTCTAGCTGTAAGGTCTGCTAAAGCAGTCTCCAGCCTTGCTCCTTGACTATTCTTTTTCTTTTTTATTTTTGGTTATTCATTTCTCAAACTATTATTTTATACTTTTGCAGTGTGTGTGATCTCATTTCTTTTATCCCCCTCTCTGTTATAAATTTGTATATGATTGAGGTTTCAGTCATACAAACATACAACACCTAGTCACTAGTGCATATTTTCTGCCACCAATGTCCCCAGTATCCCTCTCACCCTCCCACTTGCCCTCTCCTCTAATTGTCTCTTTCTTTCTGTCTTCCTTTTTTTCTTTAGATAGCATATTTTGCAATATTATTACTAATGGGTAGCAAAATTTTCTTTAACCACCACATCATCAATGCTCGAATAGCTGCCTTGAAAATAGTGAATGACAGTTTTTAAATAGAATAAACAATATGACTAGTAATATTTTCGGTAAAAGCAGATAATTATGGTGATAAACTACTTTTTTTTTTTATAAGAATTGCCTTTTGGATTAGGAGTTATAACACAGTGGGTAGAGCATTTGCTTTGCATACAGCTGACTGGGGTTTGATTCCCGGCCAGGAATAGTCCCTAAGTACTGCAGGTGTGGCCCAAAAACCAACCAAACCAACAAACAAAAGAATAAAAAGAAAAAAAAGAGGGAAAAATTGACTTTTGTTTCTTTGCATATAAAATTTAGTGACTCTTTCAATTTTAAATAACTCAAAAATGTTTATTGAAATCTACAAGTGTGAACACGCACAGTTTTGGGTTTGAGAGCTCAGGATTTATGAAATTTAGTCACTAGAGTATGTGAGAGAAATCTACTCAATGATTGCTCAAAGATATATACCAAGTCATCTTTAAATGTGCTTACTAACTATATCCTTTTTAAATACTCTAAAAACTCTAATATTTTGATGAATGCAATTTAAATATATGTTCATATGAAAAAGTCAACATTTATGTGAATTCTGTGAGGGCAAAACAAAGTGAAAAATTCAAGGCTGTGTACTTAAGAAAAATATATTGCATGATGGAAGAAATAAGTTTTCTTGGTAATACTCTGTACAACAAAGAAATTATATGTAACAATGGGTTATAGTAAATTTCTTTCTTAGTCATGACATTTAAGCACAATACCTCTGACTAAGACAAATATTTTTTCTTTCTGTTTGGTTTTGGGTCAGACCTGGCTATTTTCAGAGCGTACTTTTGACTGCTTTCATGGGTCACTCCAGGCTGTGCTTGGTGGACCACATTGGGTGATGGGTAGAGAGAACTTTCTGGTTTCTGAGAAGTTAAGAAATGAGGGTCAAAGGGGTTAAATAGGGAGAAATAACAAATGAGAGGTGAGAAAGCAAAGAAAACAATAGAAAAGAATTTGTAAACTGATAAGCAGGGGATGGGGGTCTATTACAACATACACAGACATATGTGCAATACAGTATGGACATTAAACAGATGGTTGGACACTACACACACACTCTCTCTATCTCTCTCTCTCTCCTCTCTATCACCCTCCACCCATCCCCACACATAGACAGATAATAAAGATTGATCTATAGTCTACAGTTGAAAACCTGAGCCACATGGAACAGATCAAATCACTTAAAAATATAAAGCTGACAGAGTCAGATGAACAAGTTTTCCAATTCCTAAGAAAAATTATCATAGATGAGGGTAAACCTTGTTGGAAAAGGTTCATGGATTAGATTGTGCATAGAACATTCTCAAAACCATCAGAATTTTCAATTCTAGTAATACTAAGTTAATCGCGGTAATGAGCACTGTAAAAAATACCATGGAGTATCATATTACAGGTCTGGAGCTTCCAGGTTTCTTTCCTGAAAGCAAACTGATAGCAAGGTCATTGTGATTAATAGTAAACTAGCTTGAATTAAAAACTAAATTGCAAAAAAACGATACTCAATGAAAAAGCACCATAGCAAGAGGTCTTGGCATGCAGGGTACCTTTCCAAGGATAATCTGTGGAGAGAAACATTAGATTATATAAGCAGACATAATTCAAATGGAAAATGAATAATTTAGAATATTTGTTAATACAATTGTTATAATAAGCACTGTATTAGAAGCCTAATAGAAATCATGTCAGAAACATGCATGGCAAGTGCATGTTTACATACTACATTACATTATACACTTAGCACAGCTATACAATTTCTCCAACTGCATATTTGACATGACACTATAAAAAAACAAATAGGAGGGACTGGAGCAGTGGTTGTAAAGTAAGGCGGCTGCCTTGCAAGCACTAGCCTAGCAGGACCTCAATTCAATCCCCCAACATCCCATATGGTCCCCCAAGCCAGGAGCAATTTCTAAGCACATAGCCAGGAGGAACCCCTGAGCATCAATGGGTGTGGCCCAAAAACAAACAAAAATAAAAAATAATAATAAATAAAAACAAATAGGAATTTTTGTACAAATTTATTTAGGAATTTAATAAGCAAATATTTAACAATAAAAATGTAGAAGTTCAAAGTAAAAGAAACATGAAAACAAATTTTTTCTCTAAATAAATACATTAAAAATTACATAAAGTAGGTTATGAATATAAGATTGTAAATATTCCCATATAAGTTATTTAGCAATGATGATAATTATAATTATATACAACAGGTAATATTATTTAACATTTGAATTTAAGTATTTATTAAAAATTACTAATAGTTTAGAGAAGAAAATATTATGGATATTTGGTAAAAGAAAATTTAATAAACAATTTAATAAATATGACAGACATTTGAAAACACTTTAAAATATATTATATATTTTATATAAATAAATTTTATATAAATAAATAAATAAACAATTTAATAAACAAGACAGACATTTGAAAACACTTTAAAATATATTATTATTTTATATAATTTATTAAAGAAACTTGTCTTAAATCTGAACAAAAAATAACAAGTTTATAATTTATGTAGATGGTATTCTATGACCTTATTTATAAACTTGAGCAATATAATTATTCATTAAATGTAAAGTCTTGCAAATCTCAATAAGGAATTAGTTACATTCATTAGGCAATAATAAATTACATATATCCATATGTAATAAATTATTATATACATTATAAATATGAGAGCTTTTAGGTTTAGACATTCTCCACAAAATTCTCTAAAATCTAAAATCACACAGGTGTTTTTTTTTTGTTTGTTTGTTTGTGTGTGTGTGTGTGTCTGGGCATTCATGTCTGTCTGTGTGTCCACAGCACATTTTTCAGCCAAACGATCATTATCAGACTAACAAGTGAAATGATTATTTATTTAGCACTGAAGAAATCTCTATCACAAAATTGTGTAGTTGCCCCTTATTTATTCAGAATTAGTTCAGTACCATCTCTATGCAACTAGAAGATGCAATCTTTATAACATCACATGCTCTTTCTTTACAATCAAGAACTAAATTGAACTTAGGTCAAGATTCCACTGCCCAGCACAGAGCTAGGCCCAAGGGTAGTCTTTATGTGGTTGTTAAATAGCTAAAGGGGGAGACATTGCACAAATAAAGATCGAAATTCTTTTAATGTTGCGATTAGTAATCAGTTTCCTAGCTTTTGCCTTAGTTTAGCATTTTTTAATCTATAGCTGGTGTTAAATTTATTTAAAAGATTTTTTATATCCCACAATAATTGGTCATAAATTTGTTTAGTATTTAAGTATAAACACTGAGTTAAAATATAGATTGTTTTAAGTTAGGGGCGCATTTATCAATGTAAACATACTTCTAAGAACATATGGATAGCTTGCCTTTTATTAAATTTTCCTTTTATTTGTGCTCATAGAACATCTACATAGTTTATATTTAATTTTTTTCTCATCTAAGGAATAATAGGTTTTCCAGGGAGGACCGAGTATCATAGCTATAGTGTGCCCTCTGTTGTGCAAAGAGCTCCAAGCTCTAGAGGTCCTCAAAACTTTTACACAGGGGGGCCAGTTCACACTGGAGGGACAAGACTTAGCTTTTTTAAAATAAAATACAAACTATGAACAATAGTCCCTGAAGGCTGTGAGTAATTTGAGGAGCCTGCCTGAAACTGAGTGAGGAGTCAGTCAAGAGACAGAAAGAAGGAGGGGAGTCAGAGAGTGTGGGCAAATTTCACACCTCCCCATTGTGGCCTGGGGCTAGTGGGCTGCCCAAGCAGGGACAGGCAGCTCTGCATTTACCCTAGCAGGTTGGATAAATGTTCTCAAAGGGACCACATGTGGCCCTTGGTCATAGTTTGAGGATCCCTGCATAGGTTTCTGTGTCTCAGTTAAGTCATTTTTAAGTTTGTCTATTTATAAGCGCTTATAACTTTGGGATATCCCCCCCCTTCCCAGTTTTGCACTCAGTTTAAGAAGTATTAATTAGTTGATATAGTTTCCTTCTTGATATCTGCTTCCCTTTATCACCTTTTAACCTATTGTCAGATCTTTTTATTACTTAAGTGTTTATGTGGTTTCCTTTATTACGGTCTTATAGTATCTTTTGGGGAGTAAATTATTTGCTTAATGTTTCTGAGAATATTGAGATCAGAAGGAGTACTGCTTGATGTGCTCAGGTCTGTAACCCATGAGAATTTGAAAGTGTCATTCCAAGTTTCACAAGTCAATTTCAAAGTCACCTGCAAGTTTCACAAGTCAATTTCAAAGTCACCTGCATGTGCTCCTGATTAAAGAAATCACAGGAATGCCTTTATGATTATTTTTTCACATTCTTGTAGTAAAGTTTGTCATTCTCCCTTTTCTGTTTCTCACAAATGATTTCTAATCTTGTAGAATTTCTTTTGCTCTCACTGGTTTGTCTAAAATTACCTTGTTCTAAAAAATTGATATTTCTTTCTTTCATTGTATTATTAAGACTATCATTACTTTTCTTTATTGATTTGTATTTGTTTGTTTTATTGCCAGTTAAAATTGCATTCAGTTAGGGTTTGAGGGCCAACTTTGAATTAATACTGTGTAGGATACAATTGTGATATTAGTATCTATATGTTTTTTTTTCACTTTGATGTTATTTTGGACAGTGCTCAGGACCCAAAGCCTAAACCCAGCTCTGCTCAATAATCACCCATGGCAGGTTCAGAGGATCATCTGGGAGTCAGCAATTGAACACAAGTTAGCTAGCTGCATGCAAGGCAAATGCTCTGTCTGTTGTACTTTTTCTTTCTGGGTCCTTCTATAAACTTATTTTTAAAAATTGTTTCATGAGAAAAACATATAGAGATTTTTTTGTATAAAAAGTAAAAACGACTCTGCTGGAACTCAGATGCCAGCACCCCTATCTACCTGTCTTCTGTGCTGTGCTGCATTTTCAGCCTGATTTCATCCTGTGTGTGGCTCATATGCGGATGGCTTGCCTTCCCGGGAACCTTCCCTGGAGGTTGAGCTTACATGCCCAGAAAGGGGGAAGCTGCTAAACTCTGCTGGAACTCAGATGCCAGCACCCCTATCTGCCTATTCTTCTGTGCTGTGCTGCATTTTCCAGCCTGATTTCATCCTGTGTGTGGCTCATCTGAGGACAGCTCACCTTCTCTGGAGCCTTCCCCTGGAGGTGAGTTTAAAAGCCCCAAAAAGGTGGAGCCAGAGGAGCATGGCCTCTCCGCTTCACTCCTTATCGGCTGGTGCACATCATTTAGCCAATGAATACAACCACAACATGTAGAAAAACCCACAATATAAGTTGTGACAATGGGGAAACAATGCAGGCCAGTGCCAAACTTAGAGAATGACGATGGCAACCTCTCAATGACTTGAACATAACCAACCAACTAGTCAGTCTCTTAGATAAGGAGTTTAGAGTCGCAATATGGAAGATCTTCAAAGAACTCAAAGAAAGTATAGAACAGAACACTAATAAGAATCAAGAGAATATGAAAATAGAAATCAGAAAACTCCAAACTGAAATTTTCAGATCAAATAACAGGTTTGAAATACTCAGTAGATGAATTGAAAAAAACATGGTTGAGCTATCTTCCCACGGGGTTAAAAGGCAGCTGAGAATAGAATTAGTACACTGGAAGATGAGATGAATAACAATTCCATACAGCAGAAGAAATTGGAAAAAGCCTTAAAGCAAATGATCAACACAAAGAAAAATTACTCAAAGATGGGAACAGATGAAAATATAAGTCTATGATAAGCTCAACAGAAACAACCTTTAAGAATCATTGAGTCCCAGAGGACCAGGAAGAAAATCTCCAAGAAGAATCAACAGGTCAAGAACATCATTAAAGAGAAACTACCAGAGCTAATGAATACACGCAATCAATCCCTGCAATGCCCAAAGAGTACCAAACTAAAAGAGGACCCCAGAAAAAAGAAACCCCAAGACACATCCCTAGTCACAATGACGAATCCAACAGATAAAGACAGAATTATGAAAGCAGCAAGATCGAAAAGAGAAATTACACTCAAGGGAACATCCTTGAGATTTACTGCCAGACCTGTCACCGGAAACACTCAAGGCCAGAAGGCAGTGATGGGACTAGTGACAAAACTCAATGAAATAAATGCTTCGCCTAGAATACTGCACCCAGCAAAACTCACTTTCAGGGTTGAAGGAACAATTACAGGTTTCACAGACAAACAACAGCTCAGAAACTTTACAGACTCAAAACCGTTCTTAAAAGAAAAACTGAAGCCCCTACTTTTAAGACAAGACTGACCATAGACAACACCAAACTTCGATATAAGATGGCACTACATCCCAGGACAATTCTCTCTCTCAATGTCAATGGACTATAATGCACAAGTTAAGAGACACAAAGTGGCTAAATGGATCAAAACTCAATCCAACCTTCTGCTGCCTACAAGAAACGCACCTGAATAGTCAGAACAAAAATAGACTCAAAAATAAAAGGCTGGAGGAAAATCATCCAAGCAAACAACAACCCATAAAAAAGCTGGAGTGGCCATACTAATATCATGATGCAAACTTTATAATTAGGAAAGTTGTAAGGGACAAAGATGGACATTTTCGTATTAATCAAGGGATACCTACATCAGGAAGAAATCACTCTCCTAAACATATATACACCGAATGAGGGGTCAGCAAAAATATTTAATAAAATTGTTGTCAAATCTAAAAATAATATCAATAACCAACACAATAATTGTGGGAAGACCTCAACACGGCATTGTGAACACTTGACAGGTCAACCAGACTGAAAATTTAACAAGAATATACTAGACCTGAAAAGAGAAATGGAAGAAAGAGGCTAGTAGATATATAAAGGACATTTCAGCCCCAGAAGCCTGGATACACATTCTTCTCTAATGTACATGGGACATTCTCCAGGATACACTACATGCTAGCACATAAAACATACCTCCATAATATCAAGAGGATAGAAATTTTGCAGGCTATCTTCGCTGACCACAAGGCCCTGAAATTATATGTGAACTACAAAGGAGACACAGAAGAAAAACTTTAATACCTGGAAGTTTAAACAGCCTAATACTGAATAACCAGTGGTTCCAAGATGAAATCAAAGAGGAAATCAAAAACCTTCCTAGAAACTAAATGACAATGGAGACACAAACTATCAGAACCTATGTGACACAGCAAAAGCAAGTACTGAGAGGAAAATTTATAGCTTTGGAAGGCGCACATCAGGAAGGAAGAAGGGACATACCTAAATAGCTTAATAACTCAGCTCATAGAATTTGAAGTAAAGTACTCAACAAAAAGACCCCAAAAATAGGAAGAAGAAGGAAATAATAAAGCTGAGAGCAGAAATCAATGAAGTAGAAACCCGAAAAACAATCCCAAAAGATCAACAAAAGCAGATATTGATTCTTTGAAAAAATAAACAAGATAATAGACCACTGGCAAAACTAACAAAAAAAGAAAAGAGAAGAAACTTGATAACTCATATTAGGAATGAAAAAGGAGAGATCACTACTGATATAGTGGACATCCAAAGGGTAATCAGAAACTACTTTGAGAAATTCTATGCCACTAAAAATGAAAACCTGGAAGAAACGGATAAATTTTTGGACTCTTATAATCTTCCACAGTTGAATTAAGAGGATGTAGCATATCTAAACACCCCCATCACTATTGAGGAAATTAAGACAGTAATCAAATGCCCAAAAACAATAAGCCTAGGCCCAGATGGATTCACTAATGAATTCTTTCAAACTTTTCAAGAGGAACTTCTACCAATCCTGGCAAGACTCTTTCATGAAATCAAAAAATCAGGAACCACTTCCAAATAGCTTTTTATGAAGCCAACATCACCTTGATACCTAAACCAGACAGAGATGCTACCAAAAAAAAATTAGAGACCAATATCGCTGATGAATACAGATGCAAAGATCCTCAATAAAATCCTGGAAAATAGGCTTCAATTGCCTCATTAAGAAGATCATCCACTATGATCAAGTAGGTTTCATCCCCAGGAATGCAAGGATGGTTTAACATCCATAAATCTATCAACATAATACACAACATCAACCACAAGAAAAATAGAAATCACATGATCATATGAATAGATGCAGAAAAAGCATTTGATAAGGTCCAACACCCATTCTTGATCAAAACTCTCAGCAAGATGGGAATGGAAGGAACCTTTCTCAATATAGTTAAGGCCATCTACCACAAGCTAGAGGCAAGTATTGTCCTCAATGGAGAAAAACTGAAAGCCTTTTCCTTTAAATTCTGGCAGAAGACAAGGCTGTACTCTCTCACCACTCCTATTCAACATAGCACTGGAAGTACTTGCTATAGCGATTAGGCAAGAAAAAGATATCAAGGGAATCCAGATAGGAAAGGAAGAAGTCAAGCTCTTGCTGTTTGCAGATGACATGATACTCTACCTAGAAAACCCTAAAGTCTCTACGAAAAAGTTTCTAGAAACAAAAGACTTATATAGCAAGGTGGCAGGCTACAAAATTAACACACAAAAATCAATGGCCTTTTTAAACACTAATAAATGATAGGGAAGAAATGGATATTAATAAACAAACCCCCATTCACCATAGTGCCACACAAACTCAAATATCTTGGAATCAACTTGACTAAAAATGTGAAGGACCTATACAAAGAAAACTATAAAACTCTGCTCCAAGAAATAAGAGAGGACACCAACGGAAATGGAAGCACATACCCTGCTCATGGATTGGCAAGATTAACATCATTAAAATGGCAATACTTCCCAAAGCATCGTACAAATTTAATGCAATCCCTCTAAAGATACCCATGAACATTCTTCAAAGAAGGGGATCAGGCACTTTGAAATTCATATGGAACAATAAACACACCCTAGAATAGCTAAAGCAAACATTGGGGGGAAAGAATATGGGAGAATTACTTTCCCTAACTTTAAACTGTACTACAAAGCAATAGTTATCAAAACAGCATGGTATTAGAATAATACAGCAGCTCAGAATCATGGGAATAGGCTTTGAATACTCAAAGAATGTTCCCCAGGACATACGATCACCTAATTTTTAATAAAGAGCAAGAAATCCTTAATGGAGCAAAGAAAGCCTCTTCAAATAAGTGGTGTGCACACTCGGCTAGCCACTTGCAAAAAAATTGAATTTAGACCCCCAGCTAACATCATGTATGAAGATTAAATTCAAATGGATGAAAGACCTCGATATCAGACCCAAAACCATAGATACATAGAACAATACGTAAGGTAATACACTCTAGGACATTGAGACTAAAGGCATCTTCAAAGGGGAAAATGCACCTCTCTAAGCAAGTGAAAGCAGAGATTAACATATGGAAATATATTAATACTGAGAAGCTACTGCACCTCAAAAGATTTAGCATCCAGTATACAAGAGCCCCCCCACTGAGTGGGAGAAACTATTCACTCAATACCCATCAGATAAGGGGCTAATCTCCAAAATATACAAGGCACTGACAGAAATTTACAAGAAAAAAAACATCTAATCCCATCAAAAATGGGGAGAGGAGAAAATGGCAGACATTTTGACAAAGAAGAAGTACAAATGGCCAAAAGAACACAGAAAAAATGCTCCACATCCCCTAATCATCAGGAGATGCAAATCAAAACCAGACTATGAGGTACCACCTCACACCCAGAATTGGACACACATCACAAAGAATGAGAACAAGCAGTGTGGTGGGATTGTGGAGAGAAAGGAACTCTATCCACTGCTGTTGGGAATGCTGTCTAGTTCAAACCGGTTTTATGGAAAGCAATAGTAGATTCCTCCAAAAAACTGGAAATCGACGCTCCCCATACGATCCAGCTATACCACTCTAGGAACACAAGAATACAATTCAAAAATCTCTTCATTACACCTATATTCATTGCAGCACTATTTACCATAGCAAGACTCAAGAAATAGCCAAGATACCCTTCAACAGATGAATGGCTAAAGAAACTGTCTGGTACATATACACAATGGAATATTATGCAGCTGTCAGGAGAGATGAAGTCATGAAATTTTCCTATACATGGATGTACATGGAATCTATTATGCTGAGTGAATAAGTCAGAGAGAGAGAGATAGACGCAGAATGGTCTCACTCATCTATGGGTTTTAAGAAAAATGAAAGACATTCTTGCAATAAAAACTTTCAGATACGAAAGAGAAAAGAGCGGGAAGTTACAGCTCACCCTCATGAAGCTCACCACAAACAGGGATGAGTTTTACTTAGAGAAATAACTACGTTTTGAACTATCCTAATAATGAGAATGTACGAAGGGAAATAGAAAGCCTGTCTAGAGTACAGCGGGGGTTGGGTGGGGAGGAGGGAGATTTGGGACATTGGTGATGGGAATGTTACACTGGTGATGGGTGTGGTCTTTACATGATTGAAATCCAAAACACAATCATCGTATGTAATAAAGTTTGTTTAAATAAAAAAATTTAAAAAAAGTAAAAACATTTTTGTTCTAGTGTCTGGGTTCTTCAATCATCTATTAAGGTTAATAAATACATAACCCAATCACTGCCCAATGAAAGTGCCCACATCATTGTACTTATTTCTGTTAAATGTATGCAAGCCTGTACTTGTTTTGCATGGATTTGTGGAGAGTTTCCTCTCTTTTTTATGAGTGCTACTATTTAGGAATTTATGCTGTATGAATTTCCTGAAATCTCCAGCTAACTCGCATTTTTATGTGCTAATATCAGTTGGGTATTGGATAGTCACTATTTTTCATAAAGTCTATATTTACTTAAGACCAGGTGGTCAAAATATTAATGTACAAAAAGTAAATTTTCATACTAACAAGTCCTGGTGTCCTTAAGTTTTTATTTAGATAATTTACTATATTTTCCATAGAAAGGTTAACTTTTATTTCAGTGATAACAAAGAAATGGTAATATAAAATCATTTTCCCTGTTATACTTCTCATCTACTTTTATTTGTTTGATTTAAGAAGTCAAATGGTATGTATTGCATATTGTATGCAGTGCTTTATATTTCATTTTACAGGACTCAAAATATCAATATTAACTTCAAAAGTGTAAAAGTCATTACTGCTATTACATTTTAAATTTAAATTAAAAAATTTAAGGTGATAAAAGTTTTATATTCCAGTATTACATGATACCAACCATTTCAAAACTATATACTCCCCCACTTAAAATTTATATATATTTATATTAATTTTATTTCTCTTTTTTAGATTTACTTGAAAGTGTGCATGTTAGTATTTTTATAGAATATTAAAGGGCCCAACTAAAGACAATCTTCTTTGTAATGTCTGAGAGAAATTATATGTGACATAATATATTTCACATAATTAAGTGGACATAATTAATTGCGAATATATATATATATAATATATATTATATCAGCTTGAAGTTCTGAGATAGGTTTTAAGGAGACCAAACATATAACTAATGGCAGGTACTCAAATCAGAGGAGCAATTTAACAAGAATATTGAAACCCTCACAGAGAAACATACTACACCCCAAACCATCACTAAACACTTTCCTGGCACCATGGGAATTTTGCAGGTTTCTCTGTGTTTGGAATTTTGCAGGTTTCTCTGTTTCAAAATTTAGGTTCCAATAACATTTTCCGAAGCCTTTTTCTAATCTCTTTAGTCTTTATGGGAATAAATAATAGGATTGAGCATTGGAGGCACAAAAAGATATACAAGAGACATAAACTTATTGCACATATTCAGGGCATCGCTTCCCAAAGCGATGGACCATGGATACACTAACCATGGGCACATAGAAAATGAGCACAGCACAGATGTGTGAACAACACTGTATTGATTGTCTTAAGTCTCTCCTCCTTGGATGCAAATGGCCAGTACAGAGCGCAATATGAGTACATACGAAAGCAGAATAAGCACTGAATCTACACCGAAGCAGAGATGACAATAATACAGACCATACATGCTGTTTGATGGTGTATCTCCACAGGGCAGGCGGATTAGGTCTGGGTGTAAACAGTAGGAATGGATCAAACACATTGGCTTTACAAAAAGGCAGCCTCTTGAGAAGAAAGGCAATGGAAGAAGACCATTAAAAAGACTGCGGATGATGATGGATAGTCCCAGTTGAAGCCACACGGATATCAGTGAGCACTGTAGAAATAACGCAATGGGTTACAGATGGCCACATAGCGATCAAAACTCGATGGCCAGCAGGATTCCAGATTCTGTCCAGGAGAAGAAGTGGATGAAGAACATCTGGGCCAGACAGGCATTAAAGGCAGGTCTCTTGGAGCATGAAAGCACATGGCAGCCAAAACAGTGGGAAGTGTAGAAAAGGACACACCCAGGTCATTGACAGATAGCAGAGACAGAAAATAATACATTGGCTGGTGCAAGCTCATTGCTCCTCTTTTATGATGAAGAGAATTATGGTGTTTTCCCACAATGGAGATAGCATAAAGCAGCAACAAAAAAGCAGCTAGCCAGTGCTCCAGGCTCTCCATCTCTGGAAAACCTGTTAATGTGAAGCTGTTGTGTTTTTGTGACGTTAGTCCAAAAACTTCCCATGACTCTTCCTGAGAAGACAGTGGAAATATCAATAATAAAGAGAGGTCAAATGAAAAAAAGACATCAAGGCAAGGAACGGTAAATATTCTCAAAGTGGAAGAGACAGTGATGTAGATTTCATACCAAAAACTTGAAAGCTGAGGGAAAAAACAGATTAGGGACATTTGTTACCTCTTAGTACTTAAAGAGCTTGGCCATTCTTCCACAAATGTAACTTGGCTCTATTCTTTTGCACAAAATTCCTTTGACTCTTTGTTTTAAAACGTTGACCCTTCTTTCTCCATTCTCTACTTTCTTCACAGGGGGGTTAAAATGCTTCTTTTATGATTATAAAGATGTTACCATTTCTGCACTTCCTAGTCACTCCCTTTTTTTCATGAGCATATCCCTCTATTATCTAAAATTATCTAAAATCCTCTATTATCTAAAATTATCTAAAATTGGCTTTCACTCATAATCTCAATTCAAATTGGAATTCATTTCTCAGTATCTTTTTAATTTGGGGAGATTAGTGTAGGAAAGTTGGACCATAGCCAGTTGTGCTTAAGGTTCACTCAAGCTCTCTGGTGCCCAAGAATAACTTCTGGAATTGCTTGGACATCATATAAGATGCCAAGGACCATTTCAGTGTCAGCTATGTATATGGCAAATGCTTTCCCCACTCCTTACATCTCTAGCCTCAACTCAGTGTACCTTTTCTTCAAGACTTCTCAGTATCTTCTTTTACAATCTTTGTAATCAAAAACTTAGTGTCATGTTCTTCTTTAATCCACTCTATACAAAACAATCAATTTTCTTCAGAATAAAAATAAAATAAATATAATTTGTTCCTTTATATGCCTCTCACATATTTTAGGATTCATGTCAGTTTGAATTAGAACTAATTTTTATATAACTGATTATTTGAAATGCTGCTCTTCACCAATAAGTTGCTAGTTCCTACAAAATTATAATCTTATTCACAAATTTAGTCAAATCACCTGACTATAAAATCAGCTGTGTAAGGATTCAGAGTTTTCCATTTTCTTATTCTAGTCAATAAATTCTAGTTAAGATGGAGGGGGTCCGAGCGGTGTGCGCGCTAAAGGTAAGGTGCCTGCCTTGCCTGCGCTAGCCTTGGACGGGACCGCGGTTCGATCCCCCGTGTCCCATATGGTCCCCCCCCAAAGCCAGGAGCAACTTCTGAGCAACATAGCCAGGAGTAACCCCTGAGCGTTACAGGGTCCTGTGGACCAAAAAACAAAAAAAAAAAAAAAAAAAAAAAAAAAGAAAGAATGAGAGGCATTACTTGCTGAAGAGTTAATAGAGTAAATTGCCTATGTATATCTGACCTGAGCTTGATCACAAGCACCCCAAATAAATTCCATGAGCACTTCAGAAGTGATCCTGAGTTAAGAGCCAGAAGGAAGCTCTAAGCACCTTTAGCAGGTAGCAAAAAACAATAAAAAAGAGTGATGAAGATACTATTACTTATGCTTTTAGTCTAAAATGAATTGCTATAATACTTAGATAACCCATCTTTTAATCACTTGCTTTTTTATTTCATACTTTTACCATAAATAAGCTATCAAATTCAGCTTAGTCTCATTAATATTTGCACATAAGCAGTATATAAAATAAAATGTGTTATAAATAATAAAATTAATGATTCTGGAACCTGCTGCAGGAACCTGAAAGAGAAGGTTATTTAGAGCCTTAAAGTTATTTTTTTCACTTTCAGTAGCTCTCTCCACTTTCTATCCTATCCAAATGTCCTATCCAAAAATCTCTCTTCTATCTCTGGCCCAATGACTGTTACAATATATAACTCAATAGTAAGTCATAGTAATGTATTCCCACCACACACACCACATACACACACACACACACACACCCACACACACACACACACACCACACAACTTCATGAATTTCTGTCAAATTCTATCTATTCAAAAGAAACATAAAACCAACTGTAAGAATGAGGGAATGGATGATGGGATTTCAGGTACCAAAGACAGTCTGAGTTTAGATAAAGGAGCAAAGTATGGGGAAATTTTCCAAATCTGACTTACAAATGAGCTATCCTCCTATAAGTATGTTTTACCCTAATCTCTTTAGAAGTGTGAAATTGAGAATAACTGAATTCCTAAAGTTAGAAAAACTGAGTTCCTGTGTGGAAAGAGCCAAAATTCCCACTTACCTCCTAGGAAAGGTTTGTTGGTTAGGAAGAAAAAACGAGCTAAGTATCTACTTGATGTTTTGTAAGACACCAAGAACCAAATCTAATAACAATCTGCACAGACCTTCCTGCCATGACTCTACCACTCCCTATCTGATATTTATACAATTTAAGAATTCCCTAAGCTCTCCTTCTTTAGAGTTCCCAGAGCTCTGTTTCTTAAGATCCCCTGAGCTCTGCAATTCTCAAGGCTCAAAAAGGTAGACTGTGTGGCATCAAGGAAATTGAGTGATTGATTCCTATGTGTCTTCAAAGAAATTAAACAGCTAGAACTAATATTCTCTTTATTTGTAGGAGAATATCTGAGGCTCAGAAATAAGTCATTTAGTAATCCAAGTTAGAGATGGGTTGACACCTAGACCTCAAATATGTTCTCTCTACTAATCACACCACCACATCCACACAGATTTAAAAGAGCAAAATAATATAATCACTAAAAGTCTTATTATTTGTCACTAGTCAATGAGTAACTATCTATTTAGAAAAGCACTTTATTTTTCTAAGAACTGAAAGGTCCTATCACTGGAGAAATTCACCCCAGTTGCCTGAGACAATTTGTTACCCTGTTCAGATTTGGATTCCAAACCTCAAACTTGTGAAGCAAAGCAATTAATCTGGCTAAGAAAATTGTTATATTTGCTGAACTTCCCCTAATTTCTTATTTATAAATTGGAATGTAAATGGTTTACCAGATCCATTTGAGGTATAAAACTTAATAGCTATATGTGTTTATGAAGAAAAAATTAGCATTTTTTTTTCACTTCAACTCTGTCAAAAGAGAATTTTGAATAGAAATAAGAGAGTTAACTGGGAGTTCTGATTTAAAAAAATGCTAATTCAAATGACTTATATTAGATGAGTTTTATGGGGCCACTGTATACCACATCAAAGTTTGTAATGTATACATTGAGATTCTAAGGTTGAAGAGGCAGATAACAAGCACAAACATTGTTTCTAATAGTAAGGATTTGAACATTATTACCTGGTTTCTGGCCCAAAATCTAATTTTCTCTGTTCATTTTGTCTCATTACAGGGAGGAGAACAGAGAGGATACTATTACATTTGTTGAGCACCTACAAGACTACTGCACAAAACTATTTTATGTTATTTGATACAGATTGCCTTATTTACCTCAGAAAAAGTCTTAAAACATTTTATTTTGCTTGAAACCAACAATGTCCTTTACAGAATAAAATAGATTGCAGGCAAGCTAAAAAGCCTTGCTTGAATAGAAAGACAAAATAAGAAGCAAAATATTTATAAAAGATTTAGATGATGCATATGAGATAAATAATATATTATTGAAAATATTAAAAATATTCTCAAGGTATAATTAGAAACTTCAGTAGACTACCATATAACTACTTTAGAATTTACTTTCTAATTGTTTAAACATTTTATATATGGGAGCACAGTGTTTAGGTTGTTTACCTAGCATTTGGCTGATCCAGGATTGATCCCAGATATCCTACCATGGTTCCTCAAACCTGCCAGGATTAATTTCTGAGCTCAGAGCTGGGAGTTATATTTGAATGCAGTAGGTGGTGTACCAACAGGTGTGTCTCCAAACAAAAATTTATATAAGGCAAACAATGTTTCTTGAAATGTATCTGTAAAAGCCTTTTGTCTTTTGGAAGTGTCTATATTATGTATATGAGTATGGAACACTATATATAATATACATATATTTGAGAGTAGGAGAAGTAAATAAAAAGAAAAAAAAACTTCTACGTATAAATAAAAATATTTCTTACAGAATGAATTGTAAAAATCAGAATATATCCATAAAATAATAATGCTACAAAGAATTCTTAAATTCTTTAAGATTTTACAGTTGACTTAACTGATTAAAATGTGGCTTATAATTGGAAATTGTGTGCATGAAAAATAATCATTAAAAGTACTGTAAATCATTTAACCTAAAACAATAAAAAATAAGTAAAACCTATTAAAATGTAGGTCACAAAATTATGGTTGCCGTTATTGACCATCTACTATTCATTTGCCATATCTTTAAATAATACAAATTACTTACTATGTATAGAAGCCTGCTAATTATTTGCCTACTTTTTACTTGTTTACTTGTTATGTATATCTATTTTTTATAAATTAAGTATATGAAATTATGAGTGCCTTTTCATCTGTTTTTGTTGAATTTTTATAACACTTATGGATTTATGGTTTATGCCTATCTACATGTTCAAGGGTCACTCTTACTAGGTTTGGGGAATATTTGGGAAGTGCCAGTGATTGAACCTGGGTCAGCAATGTGCAAATCAAGTGCTTAACCCAGAGCTTATCTCATTAGCCTCATAACTGAGATTTTTATATTTAATAGAGAATTCATTATATTTGCCCCAAATCACCAAATTATTGCAAAATTTGTAAGTGAAATATTGAGGAAATACCATACTTATATAAAATATCCTTTATATGCATATATTGTATATCTTCTTGCATACACATACTCACAACATCACTAGTTGGAAAAGAAGATAAAGAATATGTAAATAAGCACTTACTTAAAAATTATAAAAAACATTACCTAGACCATAATAATTAAGTTTATTGTGTTTAAATAGTTAAAAGAGATAGATATTATCATCATAACTGAAAACATAAAAACTTTCAAAATTTTCCAATTATGCCTCTCTTTTCATCTTACACTTTGTTTACCTGTAAAGCTAAAGTACTATATAACTTGTCAAAGAAATCTTGACCCATGCAATCATTTTATATCTCATGATTATTTGGTAGCATGATACACTTCTGGCATTGTTTTGGTTAATGAGAATTCTTTTATAAGATTCATAATTAAATTAAATATAGTGTTATAGAGGACAAGAGAGATAGCACAGTGATAGGGTGTTTGTGTTGCACATAGCTGATCCAGGATAGATGGTGGTTGGAATCTTGATGTCCCATATGGTCCCCCCTGCCTGCCAGGGGCAGTTTTTGAGTGCAGAGTCAGGATGTAACCCCTGAGCACCACCAGGTGTGACCCCAAAACCAAAAAAAAAATAGTGTTATAAACATTTCTCTTCTCTCAGAATAAGAACAATAGACTAAGCAATAATGTTGTGCATTATTCTGCTCCAGAGAAAAAGTTATAAGACTCCAAGTGTAAACCATATTCAAATACAGAATCAAAAATAACCCGGAAAAATATTGAGATATGAAGAATAAATTAGTGTCTATGTAAAGATAAAAAAGTTCTCATACCATGCCTTTTTAATTTTATTTTTTAAACATCTGTTGGGTATGAAGACATCTAAGAAATAAACAAGTTTAGCTAGAGAGTTGGTAGTCCGAGAAAAGATGCAGATGGAAGGTCTGAGGGCTCTTAATGTAAGGTTAGTTACCAGAACACCTCTGTATTCAGTCTTTTATCTGTCACTCTTTCCAGGAGAAGACAATCTTTAGAGATTTTAACCTTAGCTTCCCTTTTCCACACATTTTCTTATGAAATGTAAACCCTCATAAGCTTATGTGCATTAGATAGGAATTTGTCTATTATCTGCCTTTCATACCATGCTGATTATTTTTGAACAATAAACCTCCTACTTGGTGTATAGTCAGAGTGCTCAGTCCCATGAGACTGTGAGCGTCCCCAGTCCATGCTTTTCTCTAGGTATGCTGTCTTTGTTTTTATAATCCTAGCAGTACACTGGTTAGACTTATTTACCTGGGGGCTAGCACTTTGGCAACATTTTCGTCTTAGTTTAATTGTCTTTATTTTCCTCATGCCTAGTTACTCTCTAGGTCATGTTAGATTGTAACAATTAAATCTTATTTGATTCACTTAAATGTATGTCATTCACTGCTCCTATAATCTGTTTATCCCCATTGTTATAGATTTTTTTTAATCTTAGAAAAATTTACCCACTCATTTTTCTTCATTCACCTCAGCTTTTAGATTTAATTCCCCCATAAAGGATTCACTTCACCTTTCGGTCTAATGAATGCATATTTACATTCTTCTTTGATATTTTCTAAATCATATCATGGTTGAACTTAAGTCAATTAAATATTTGTGAAATTCACAAGGCCACTATGTACCTCAAATATTACTGTGAAAAATTTGTAATTAATGTTGGTCACAATAAAAATTATTTTAAAAAATTATAAAATTCATTTTTCTAATAAGTAAATTAATTTAACAAAATAATTTTATTTTTTACTTTTGCATTATGTAAGTTTCACAAAAGATAGCTTTGTCTTATTTTACCTTTATTCTAATTTATTAAAAGCACTTATCATACTGTTTAACAAATGACATAATGGATTCATAACAGTGCCATAACTACTATCACCATAATGGGCCCAGGCATTCATTTAATATATTTTTGAGATAGGTTGTAGTAGCATTTTGTGGATTACATATTATATGTCCTTATTCAGGCAGCACTACACTTAATCAGCTATATTCTTTCTATAAATTCTAACTATCTTTATGTAGTAATAACATCTATAAACACTTGCTTATTTTTTTAAGTGTTAGAGAACTACATATACTCATTAATATCACAATAATGATCTCATAAAAAGGTTAGTATTATTATATATTTTGCATATTAAGATACCTAAAGCACAATGTGTTATAAACACGAATACCATAAAAGAGACAAAAATAGTATGTGGAACTTAGATGTATATTAACTGCAACTTTTAATTTTAAGTGCTTTTCAACCATATTCTTCAGATTACTTCACTGCTTGTTATGAATGGGGCCCAGCACATCTTGAGTTGGCAATAACCACTTTTCTATGATTTTTATCTTTATAGATGCCAGTCCCACAGCAAACAATCAAGTTTCAACATATGTGGTTATTGAAAAACAATAAAAGAGGGCCGGAGTGGTAGCACAGTGGTAGGGGATTTGCTTTGCATGTGGCTGACCCAGGATGGACGCGGGTTTGATCACTGGCATCCCATATGCTCCCCTAATCAGGAGCCATTTCTGAGCACAGAGCCAGGAGAAACCCCTGAGTGCCGCTGGGTGTGTCCCCAAAACCAAACAAACAAATAAACAAAATAAAGGAACAACAAAGGGAGAGAATTACAACAGTTTTTAAAAGTATCACAAATTCAAAGTGCCACTAGCCTTAAACTTGGGGTTCAAGACTTCCTTGTTTACCTCCTGCTTCTCCTATTACTGTGTGATCCCAGGTAAGTTGATCTGTTGTGTGTGCCTCAATGTATTTATCTTCAAGTCAAGAATAATTTCCTGTCCTTTTAGGTCTGCCAGTAAGAATTAGTAATTAATGATAGATGAGTAAATGATATGTAATGTAATTAAACACTTAGAACAAACATTATTAGTCTGACTTTTAGTTGATGAAATGAGCATCAGATATGTTCACATGCCTAATAGCGCAGTTGAATGCAAATATAAAGTGGGATTATTCCTGAATCAAAGTATCATAAATATTATTCAATCTAAATACTATGACATTATCTTTTGAATACAAAGTAAACACTCTATATTGTATATGATTCTGGTGTACTGTGTGGAAAATCAAACTCTAGGTTTAGACAGTCCACTGGGTAAAACAAATTTAATTTAGGTCACTCAGTAATAGCTGCAAATATGCACCCAAGCAGGAACTGTCTTGCTAAAAAAGGAGATTATCATGATATTAATACTATCCATTAAAGGAGATGGTGGATTGTTTACCATTCTTGGCCCACAGCTATTTAGATATTATCAGCTTTTAGTTTTGTAAAATACCTGTAAATTCTTAATGTACCCTGTTACCCTCTTAAAGTACTTGAAGTTTGTTCATGATTCACATGTTGAAAACCTAGGAAAATCAAGGATATTGGCCCATATTGCACTCAACAAATGTTCTCATATTTGAGGCTGCCAAGCTAGACTGTTACCTGGAAAAGCAATTTTGTCCAAGTTTGTCCAACAAGTCTTGACTTTTTTTCTTTTTGATTGGTTGCAATACTATTCCATTAGTTAAATATCCCATAGCATCTTTATCCAGTCATTTGTAGAATTACATTTAATTTGATTAAATGTTTGGGCTATTGGAAATAATGCTGGTGGTGAAAATACAAGAATAAATATATTTTTTACTTATTAACATTTTAATAAACCTTTGGATAATGTCTAAGAGTGGTATGGTTAAGGGACATGTTATTTCCAGTTTTATTTTGCTGTTTTTGTAGTTTGTGAGCTACTTCCATCATTGTTTGCAAAATCAAGTGGTATGAAGAAATTGAAATTTGAACTCCTGCATGCAAAAGTATATACTCTAGGAGTCTATCACACAGCTCCCAATGGAGCTCCTCCTCCTCCTCTTCTTTCTCGTCTTCTTTCGCTACTATCACCTATTCCTTCTCTTTTTCTTCCTCTTCCTCATCCTCCTCCTATCTTTCTTCCCTCCCTCCAAATCTAGAGATGCTTACAGCCCTTTCCTTCACTCTAGTTTGTAATGATCCCGTCTTTGGTGGTGCCTAGGTAATGATAAATGATGCTAGCACATGCACTTTATTTCACATATCATCTCCCATTCACAACTATAATTTTAATTATATTTTAATACTATTTTACATAGAAGCTAGTATAATGTACATCCCCCATCAAATGTGTAACTTAAACTTGCAGTTTCTAATATTTTGGTTATGCCATTTCTGACTACAGTGAGGTTATATCTCATTGTAGTTTTGACTTGAATTTTTTTGGGCTTTTTTGGGGGGTTCACACCCAGCAATGCTCAGGGGTCACTGCCTGGCTCCACGCTCAGAAATCGCTCTTGGCAGGCTTGGGGGACCATATGGGATGCGGGGATTCAAAACCACCATCCTTCTGCATGCAAGGCAAATGTTCCTAACTCCATGCCATCTGTCCGGCCCCTGACTCAAATTTTTTTAGTGGCAAGTGATGCTGAATATTTTTTAGATTTGTTGTTAGTAACAACAACTGTTGTTACTCCTGGCTCTGTGTCCAAAATTACTCCTGGCAGGCTTGGTGGACTGTATGGGATGCCAGGGATTGAACCCAGGTCTGCCACTTGCAAGGCAAACAATCTACCTGATGTAATATAGTTCCAGTGATATAAATTTGTTTTTGGAGAAGTATGCTTATTAACAATTTTACTATTTTATTTAAAAGAGATTTCTTTAGAGGGCTGGAGCATAGCACAGCAGTAGGGTGTTTGCCTTGCATGAGTCTAACTAGGATGGGACCTTGATTCGATCCCCAGCATCCCATATGGTCCCCCAAAGCCAGGGATTTCTGAGTGCATAGCAATAGCCAGGAGTAACCCCTGAGAGTCACCAGATGTGGCCCCCCCAAAATGAAACAAAATGAAAAAAGAGATTTATTTATACCAATTATATGTCCTCACTATAATATAATTATATAAAAATAATTAATAGAAAAATGCCACAATAGTTTCCAAATTCTTAAAAATTAAACAAGGCATTTCAGTATTTGGATTTAAAAATGATCACAAGAAAATATTAATATTCAGAGCCAGTTTTAAAGAGAAAATAAAATCTTTTTAAATTAATTAATTTTCATTATAGAATTTTTGTCTCTTTTTAAAATTTTTATTTAATTAAATTACTATAAAAATTTATGGATAGTTGAATTTTAGGCATATCATATTTTAATTTAACCACCTGTGTCAAATGCTATTATCAGATCTTTCATATTATTTTATTACCTAGCCCCTAACAAGCCTTCCCCAACTCCTGCTGCAAACTTGGCAGTCATATTTAAGCTCCATGGTTTCAGCTTAGAGCTCATGCTTTCAATATTGTTGAGCATCTGTTCTGGATGTATAGCTATATCACTCTCACACATTCCCAGTATACTTGACACCCAGTACCTTGCTTTCCCATTACTGTCCTTTCTCATCTTCTCTAAAATGAGTCGACAAAACCAGGGCTGGAAAGATAGTACTGAGGGAAGGTTCTTGCTTTATACATAACCAGGCCTGTTAGATCCCATAGTCTATATGATCCCCTAAGCACCACAAAGTAGCAAGGTATACCTCTCAGTACAGTCTGGTTAGAACAACTCTGTCCATACCAATCAATTTCAAAACCTTGTAAAACTATGACTATAAACTACCTAACATATTTAATATAGCTTAGTATATGGTATTTATGCTTTCAATATTGTTTTGATTTCTTATTTTGTTACTACAGATTCATATTTGTAATATAAAATAAACAAATATTTCCCATATATTTAATTTAAATATACTTTATATTTACTTAAAATATACTTATTCTATGCCATTATAGCAACTTATATCATGTAATAAAATCTACATCTTAAAAGTTGGGTGAGTGGCTGGGATATACTACAATAATTAGAGCACATGCTGAGCATATGCCCAACTTGTGAAAAATACCTTGCAATATAATGGTATCCTGAGCATTACAAGAAGTAATACTGGAGAGGCCAGAATTTATACTATGATCCTAGTAGTCTTCAGCACTGAAAACCTGAGAAGTGCTGAGAATCTTTGACCCTCAGACTGAACCCAATGCCTGATTAAGCTAGTATCACCAGAGTTGAAACTAGTACTTCTTGGGAGACTCAAAGGATAATAAAAATAAATAAAACTTTTTGTGAACAATGTGTTATAATAAAAATATAACTTTAGCTCTTATATCTGTATATTTGCATATATATTTATCAATAATTGATTTGAGCAAAAATAATAGACATAAACTATATATGAGAGTCCATGAAGATAGTTCAGAGGTTAGGGTGCATTCCTTGTATAAAATTGATCCTATATGACACTACACACACACACACACACACACACACACACACACACACACACACACACACACACACACACACACACACACACCCCACTCTGGTTCCTTGAAGCAATTCTCTAGGGACTGGTAATCATTAGCATTAGGGATTCCAAGCAATCCTACATCTAAATCTCCAGCATTTAAACATCAGGTCCAATTCAGAGAATAGAGTAGTCCCTGGACCTCCTGAGACAATTTGGGAGAAGCCTCAGATTACATTTTGTTCTGGTAATGACACTAGATCAAAAGATGTGCTTACCATAATATATTTTAAGTGTATGAAGTATTATTGTTAACTAATATTTTAAGTAAATCTCTATAGTGCATTCATTTTACTAACTAAAATCTTGATTCCTTTTGCTATAATGTTAAGGGTTTTATTTTGTGGAGTTAGTTTGGGCTACATTGATGCATGCTAAAAGTTAATTCCTAGCTCTGCACTCAGGAATCACCCTTTGTGGAGCTTGGAGATCTATTCAGGGAGCCAAGGATTGAACTTGTCTGGGCCAAATGCAAGACAAACACCTGACCCGCTGAATTATATCTTCAACTGAAATTTAATCCCTATTCACTAATAACGACCATTTTTTCTCTCTCAAGTCACTCAAAATGACTATTTTATTTTAATTCTGTGAAATAGAATACACTATGCAACTAGAAGTGAAATTATGCAGTGATCTATATTGTTATGTGACTACATACTTCTCTTAGCACAATGCCATCCATGTCATGTATCACATAGTTTTATTTCTTTTTCTACTTTCTAATGTTAGATAATAAATCTAAAGTCTCACAAATGCAAAACTGGTGCTCTATTGCTAAACTGTATCCCAACTCTATAATTGCCTTCTTTTAAAAGGCTGACTAGTATTATGTGTTATGCCATATTTCTTTTGTGTATATTTTTTTTTTGGTTTTGGGGCTACACCCAGTGACACTCAGGGGTTATTCTTGGCTATGTACTCAGAAACTGTTCCTGGCTCGGAGACCATATGGGAAGCACTGGGATAGAACAGCGGTCCATCCTAGGCTAGCATGTACAAAGCAGATGCTTTACCGCTTGAGCCACCATCCTGACCCCAGTCTTTTGTGTATTTTTAGATTATGAGCATTTAGAATTTTTACAAATATTGCTTACACAATAAATAAATGTGCTCGCTTCGACAGCACATACACAAATATTGCTTACACTACAGTTTACATTAAAGTGGTAATGGATCTTAATTTTAACTCAATACATTAAAATAAATACCTAAAACATATAATTATAACATCAAAAACATGTATAACAACAAAAAGTGAGATTATATCTCACTTAGACCTTTTATTATAAGACAACATTTCATAGTTAAGAGAAAAATATGCCATGACAAAATGAGGTAATAATGATAAATCTGCATTGCCAATCAAAAAGAAGAGTTGTATTTGTCATATATATTTTACTTTACCCAAACCTAGCTGCTTTAATCTCATATTTGTCAGTGTTCTAAAACATTTGAAAGCATAAAAACTCATGATATTTTATTATCTTAAAGGAAAATTTGAAAGCAAGTTTTTAAATCTTAAGTTTGTGTAGTAATAATAAATTTTCACTGATTAGTGTCTTTAAAACTTTTTGCTGCTTAAAACTTGGATCCCAATATTATTTTGAAAAGCCTTCGACGAATCTCTTTAGTTTTGATGGAATAAATGACAGGATTGAGCATAGGAGGCACAAAAAGATAGATTAGGGACATGAGTGTATGCACATACTCTGGGGCATGCCGCCCATAACGAGCAACCATGGACACACTAACCATGGGTACATAAAAGATGAGCACAGCACACATATGTGACACACATGTGTTGAGTGTTTTTAATCGCTCCTCCCTCGATGCAATGGCAAGAACAGAACGCAGTATGAGAACATAAGAAAGGAGAATGAGGGCAGAGTCCAAACCAAAGGTAGATATTACAATGAAGAGACCAAAAATATTGTTGATGGTAATGTCCCCACAGGGTAGCCGGATCAGATCTGGATGCAGACAGTAGGCATGAGAAAGTATGTTGGTCTTGCAGAATGGCAACCTCTTCAGAAGAAAAGGTAGTGGGAAAACCACACAGAAACTGCGGATGATAACAGATATGCCCATATACACTATTCGGGCATCACTGAGCACTGTAGCATAACGTAATGGGTTACAAATGGCCACATAACGGTCAAAGCTCATAACCAGTAGGATTCCTGACTCCAAAAAGGAGAAAAAATGAATGAAGAACATCTGAGCCATACATGAATCAAAATTTATCTTCTTTATGTGGAAGCAAAATGTGACCAGCACTGTGGGTAGTGTTGATAGGGACACCCCTAGATCATTCACTGACAACAAAGATAAGAAATAGTACATAGGCTGATGCAAACTCTGTTCCTCCTTGACAATGAAAAGAATAAGGGCATTACCCACAATGGAGACAAAATAGAGGGTACCAAGAAGCAAAAATATCCAGTGTTGGGAGGCCTCCAGTCCTGGGATCCCTTTCAGGATGAATGAAGGCAAGTCAGAGCTGTTAAGGGTGTTATGGGAGTTACTTTCCATATTGGGATATTGCTTAGCTTGAACAGCCACTATTCTGTAAGAAAAAACAACATACAATTTTACTGAGTCTACACAGACTATTTATGATTCTCAATATTCTCCAGTTCCACAAGATAGCAATAAACAGTTTTGCTGATCCAAAGCACTCTTGCCATCTCTAAACTTAATTTACTTATAAATGAATGAGATTTAATTCATAGTCTTTTTTAGATCATAGAATTTTTATCAGATAATTTTATCACTTATTTGAATGATATTTATAAACCTATTATGATATACAAAATCTAAACATCCCTCTTATTCTTTTCTTTACCTCTTCCATTTAACTTGTCTATGTACATACTACTATAAAAATACTTTGCTCATTTCCTTCTATCCATATTTCCACATTTAAAACCCAATTCTGATATCAATAGGAACCTGTACATTCTCTTATCTTTTCTTTATTTCATTTCTTATCTTGAATAAGATATATTTTCAAAGGCAAATATGAAAGTGGCACTTTTTTTGAGGGGGGGGGTCACACCTGGCTACGCTTATTCCTGGCTCTGTGCTCAGAAATCACTTCGGGTAGGCACAGGGACTATATGGGATGCCAGGATTTGAACCACTGTTTATCCTGGATCGGCTGCTTGCAAGACAAATGTTCTACCACTGTGCTATCTTTTTAGCCCCCTAAGTGGCACTTTTTATATAAGAAAACTTGAATGTTTCCTCATCACTAAATGATCAAATACAAGTCTACTAGTGTAAAAATTAAATCTTTGTGATTTAGTACTAAATTAATATTTCTAGTGGCATATACAGGTATGGTGTTCAACACAAGTTTGATCCCTGGTACCCAGGTGGTCCCTGAACCCACCAACAACAATGCTTAGCTAAATACAGAGCCAGGAGAAAACCGTAAGTACAGCTACGTGTGTTCCCAGAAAAATAAATAAAATTATTTTTTTTCATAAATTCTAACCTTTTCCTTCATTAATCACTATATACTCAGCAGTTGATTTATTGTTATCCAAACAGGAGCTTTAATTCTTCTGTCTCTGAACTTTGCCAAAGTGCATAAACATACCATTTCAACCTCTCTTCCAAGGCTCAAGATGAGAAATGACTCCTCCAGGAATACTGTCTGGTCATTGCCAAGGGAATTTCATTTTGGAAATGTCACTTTCAGAGCTAGAAATTTGATTCTTCTTTTTGTAATAATTCTCTATATTTTTTCAGTGAGTCCTTCTGTGTTCTTTGTATAAATCAGAGATGCAAAGAAATATAGGAAATGAAGTTGTAAATATATGAAGTAAACAGGTGTGAAAATCTTAGATTTTGCGACTATAAATTCTGCCATATACCTTCACATTTAGCTTTTTATTTGCCTGTTTCCTATTAAAACTGTATTAAACTTCTATGTTTTCTTCTCATGTTATACTTTTTTGTTTTGTTTTGTTTTGTTTTTTGGGCCCCACCAGTGACACTCAGGGGATACTCCTGGCTATGCACTCGGAAATTGCTCCTGGCTTTGGGGGACCATATGGGACACTGGGGATCAAACCGAGCTCTGTGCTAGGTCAGCCACGTGCAAGGCAAACGCCTTATCACTGTGCTATTGCTCCAGCCCCAGATATACTTTCTTTTTTTAATCTAGGAATATTTTTTGTTTTGTCACAATGATTCACGATTAGGTTTCAGGCATACAATATTTCAACACCTGGCCCTTCTCTGGTGTTCACGTCTCTCCACTAATGCCCTTCAATTTACTATCACTGATAGTTTTCCATGAATGCCATTTTACCACATTTTAGCACTTCCTCCATTTCCCAGTTGACTCCTTCACTCTACCATGATTCCCTGTCCTATAACCCTACCATACCTTGGTGTGCTTATTATTGAAGAACAGATATTTTATTCTTTGTTGCTATTGCCTTTACAGGATATGCTTCTTTCTTATTCCATATTTTAGCACACATTCATTTTACCCCATTTAACAATGAAAAACTGAAATTGAGGATAAAACTACATCTGTAAATATATTTTATGTTTTGTGTCAATATTATATAGAGTAATTTTACATTTAATTTTGTATCTTAGGAGTTAAATACCTTCTGGCTCTCATAAATAATACCTAACACTAATATTATATAATCATAATGTTAAATCAATAATAATATTTATGATTTACATGACTTTTAGCTATTAAAATTCTTAAGTACTTATATTTTAGTAATGGTAACATTATGAGAGTAATTTACCACCATTGAGTTATTTATTTTTATTTGTGACTTTTAGCGAGAAAAATTATGTCTTAAGACAATATTACATAAATGTGCACAAAGATTAGTAATGAGAGAGAAATTGACTTGCAATGATATGCGTTTTGGGACAAAAGTTCAGAACTATTTCTTGAGAAATGGGATGCTGACCAGTCGCATTGCATTTGAAGCATTAAAGATGTTGACACAGATAAGCCCTCACAAGCCTATACAGTGTAATGACTGCCATTCATACCACACACAAAAAAACTGAGTCTTAGGACTTTAGAATATGATCCTAAGGAGATATGTGGATCAGCCATCATTAATAACCCCACTCTGATTCATTCCACTGTGTCACATAACATGCCAATAGAAAGTCCAAAATGTTCTTACTTAAAGCCTAATGCTACAGAATAAAATTAACTTTTATAGTGTCTGATATCTATCTATCTTAGAGATGAGAGAATGCAGTTGTGTATTTGTCTTTTTCATTGTCTTTGTCTTTTTTTCTAGTGTCAGGCACACCAAAAGTGAAGACAGGGATAAATATAGCAGTAGAGTCCAACTGTAGGGCATTTGTCCTGTACACAGCCAGCTCAGGTTCAATCCCCAGCACTTCATATAGTCCTCCAAGACCACCAGAGTGATCCTGAGTGTAGAGTCAGGAATAAGACATGAGCAGATCTGGGTGTAACCCAAAACCACCCCCTGCAGTAAAAGAAAGTGATAGAGGGGGAGATAAAATGGTAAGAGAGAAAATAAATATACAAAACTGTATAGAAATGGGAGGAATAAGAAAAAGAAAAATCAAGGCCAGAGAAGGAATTTTAGAAAGTCTGTTGATAGAATATTGAATGTGGAAGAAATGAAAGTCATATAAAATTATGGGCCAAGAACAGCTACAAGATAATTATCCCCTCTGTTCTTAGGCATTTCCTCCCAGTTTAAGACCACAGGAAGACTCTACACATACCACAGTCATAGGTGCTGTTTTCCAGGCTCTAAGCAGTTGGGGGATCATGAGAAGGCATAATATCGTCCAGTTATATCCTTTGGGTGTAAGCTCCTCACCAAGCTTCTCACTGGACACCGTGCTATATTCCCATGGGTGACTTAGATCTGTTTGCAAAGGCAAGTTAACAATTCTTCCTCCAGTTAGCCAGATCTTACTTGTTCCCTTACTCATCTCTCTTGGCACTTTGAGAGTCTCAAAGATAAATCTTGAGGGAAATATGACTGATAGGGATATAAGTGCTATGAGGTCCGGTTAATGATGAGCTAAGAATATAATTGTTTTGTTCATAATTTATTTTGTTCAATACAATCCTCCATTTCAGTACTCTCTACTCAGGGGGCTGTCTCAAACAAAATGCAACATTTTATAGAGTCATAATTATTGAACTGCCATACTATTTATTAATTTATTTGTACACAATACTATTATTTTATTTTATTTTATTAATTTCACAAGCAGTGCTCAAGACTCCTGTGGCCCCACTAAGAGGTTTTCAGCAAAATTATAGGGGGTTCAAGTTAAATGTTTGAGGATTGTACAGTGTTAGGGTTGTAAAATGCCAGAGAACATCCAGGTCAAGAAGAAATTAATCTGGGTCATTCAGGGATATAGCCATAGATCAAACTGTGTTAAGACCATATGCAATGCATGTTAACTCTTTTAACAGCTCTTAAGCTTCTACAATACTCTTTAATGATGTTATCTCTGCTTATGATACTTCATCAAGAACTGTATGAGCATTGTCCCTTCAATTAAGCAAGCTTAGCAGCAAATGTTCTTTTTTTTTTTTTTTTTTTTTTTTTGGTTTTTGGGCCACACCCGGTAACGCTCAGGGGTTACTCCTGGCTATGTGCTCAGAAGTTGCTCCTGGCTTGGGGGACCATATGGGACAGTGGGGGATCGAACCGCGGTCCGTCCAAGGCTAGCGCAGGCAAGGCAGGCACCTTACCTTTAGCGCCACCGCCCAGCCCCACAGCAAATGTTCTTTCTCCATTTTATTTTGGGCTGGGGGCAACAGCTCATGGTGCACATGGTGCTCATGGTGAACATGGCTTACTCCCCGCTCTGTGAACAGGCTCATTTGTTGTGCGTTTAGAGGCATTTATGGAGTTCTGGGGATTGTATCCTAGTTAGCCATGTGCAAGGCACATGCTCCACTGGATATACTAGTATTTTGCCTTTTGAATCTTCATTTTAAAGTTGAAAATAGTAGTGCCAAGGAAATCAAATTCAATTTAAATTAATTGAAATATTGTTACCACACTACTTTCTTGTTTTGATATCCCCTACAACTTCTTCACTTATCAGAAACGTATTTTATTACACAAGAAATATTTTGTGTTTTCATCAATCTGTGTTTATATCCTTTCTTGGAGAAACTTATTTTTATTGTTTCTGATATTAACAAATACTTATGACCACAAGAACACTGCTTGATTCTATTCATTCTATAAGTTAAGAAAACTTGGTTTATTCTTAATTTTAATTTTATTATCAAAGTCATCTGGGTGTGCTTCTGCTTAGGGGAGTCTTCTCTTATTATGTATTGAGGGAAAGCAAATTTTTCTTCATCCCTCATTGCAATAAAATTTGTCATTTCAATATTCTATAGAGCATGCATCACATAATTTATCTTTTTCTGATTGGTTTATCTGCAACTATCTTGTTCTGGATTACTTGATGTTTTCTGTTATCTTGTATTTTTATAAACAGAATCACAGAATTACTTGATAATAATAAACTAATTTCCCAAATCAATAAGTGTTTGGAGAAAAGTTTGAGTCAATAACTAATTGTTGTTATTATATTAATATATTAAATAATATAACAATATATAATTATATAATATAATAATATATTATTAATATATTATATTAAAGCACAATTATGTCATTATGTCTAAAGTTTTTTCAATGTTTTTTCCATGTCATTTTTTTTTCTTTTTTTTGGTTTTTGGGTCACACCCAGTGGTGCTCAGGGGTTACTCCTGGCTGTCTGCTCAGAAATAGCTCCTGGCAGGCACGGGGGACCATATGGGACACCGGGATTCGAACCAACCACCTTTGGTCCTGGATCGACTGCTTGCAAGGCAAACGCCGCTGTGCTATCTCTCCGGGCCCCTCCATGTCATTTTTTAAAGTTTAATAATATCTCTCTAGTTGAATATAACATGAAAAAATATTTAGTTCATGAAAGAGATAATTTAAGCCAATTAAACAAAGAAAATAAAATAAAACAGGCACATAGTTATGCTTTTAAATACATTATTCATTTAATGTTTACTAAACTATAGCTTTACTAAATAATTATAAATAAATAAAATTTGCTTACTGATGCTCTTGCACATGTATACATGTGCAAGATAATTATTCAAATAACATATATTTCCTGAGTTTTATAATAGGATTATACAAAAATTTAAAAAAATTCTAAATTTTCAGCATTATAATTTTGATATAACATATATTTATATTAATTTATATTATATATAACATATAATACATTAATATTATAATTTAAGAAGTTTATTTTAATTTTTTTGTGATCAGAATGGCTTACATATCTTTCACAGTAGTATTTTAAGTACATATTAACATTGAATCATGGGAATACCCACCACCAAATTTGTCCTCCCCCATCCCAGTTCCCTTTCTGCAACCCATATCCCCCCAGGCTGCTAGAGTAGGTGGGCCCCTCTTTGTCTAGCTTACTATTAGTGATCATATATCTGTTTGGTCCTGGTACCCTCCCTTGTTTTCCGCTCTATTTAAGAGGCGGAGCTAGATAATAAAAGTTATGTAGCTTTGTTTGACGGAAAGAAAAGCAATAGAATGGGGTACAAAATAAGAAAAAATAAAAATAAATTAAAAAAAGAAGTCAAATACTTTGAAAATGGGTAGAGACCTTCTAGAAGCTTTCAACCTCAGTTTGAGAGAGGACATGAAAAAGGAAATTGAAACATCACAATACAGAAAGAAATATCAAATTAAATATCCAGTGAGCACTACAGCAATAAAGACAAGCACCACACAATAGTCTCGGTTCTGAAATCAAACCATGCTGGCGTGCAAAAAGAAAGAGAAAGATAAGATAAAATAAAATGAAATAAAATAAAATTGGAGATATCAACTTTAATAGCTACACCCAAACAAAGACATCAAAAAATAGATCAATCAATAAATAAATGTGTGGAAAGATGATTATTTTTGTTTTCTTTTTTTTTTTCTCTCCTCCCCCTGCATAGGCACATTAAGTATTGGGGATATTATAGAGGGAATTTCCTTGGCCTAGGAGTCACAGGGTTTCTCCACCCTTGAAGTATACTGTCATGGGATTAACTGTAGACTCTTTGCATGATCATTTACTCTCCCCTCGGTGCTTTTGTGGTGTATGGAAGACTTCTGCTTCATCTTGGATGATAAAATCAGACCTCTATATCTAGAGATCTTGGTGACTGTGCAGCTCAAGGAATGGAGCTTATGATGGAATCTTTCTTTGTGGTTCTAGGAGTTCTGCTTCTTCAGTGTCGTTTTAATCCATCTTCTGTAATTGGTGGTCTTGGTCATTATGTTGCTCCTAGGATGGAGCCTGGGATAAAGCCTTTCGTTATGTTTCCGGAAGACATGTTCAGTTGCAGTTGTCTCAGTCAGACCTCTGGAGCTGGAGATCTTGTTTGTTGAACAGATCGTAGACCAAAAGCTAGGCTAGAGCTTTTCCTTGCTGTTGTTGTTGTTGTTCTTGGTCCCAGGATGCTTACTGTGGAGTCCTGGTTGTAACAACCAATCATCTGTATATAGCGATCTTGGCTTTTGCTCAGGTCAAAGGGTGCCATGTTTTCTGATTTTGTCTTATCGTTGGCTGATGAGGATGGACAACTTGCTCTTAGATCAAGTTGTTCCCATTTCCTCGTTGTCAGGTGATAACTTTAGAACTGGAGCGTGTTGGCATCAGAGCAGCATTATGAATGCCCTGGAGGGGATTTGGTTCCTGGAGCTGTTGTGGAGAACTCTGTCATTTCTATGTCTGGGATCCAGGAGTCAAGGCTGGACGGTCAGTGTCTAGTTCCCTGGAGTCTAAGTTGGTACCACACGACATACGTTCAGGGTGGGAGATGTCCCTGTGTTGTAAAGAAGTATGAGTTCTTATCCCTAGTAGATAAGAGTTTGTTTTTACATGTAAAATTTCCCCTTTGTTTAATATGTCTTTGCAGGAAGAAGTGGTGCTACATTATATTGCTGGTGGATTTTTGGGGGTGGAGAGAGAAGAAAACAGACACGCGCCAAAAACTAAAAATATATATGCTCACACATATCTAAAGAAAAAAAGTTTCTTTTTTGTTTTTTAAAATAAAGATTAAATAAAAGACATAATTAAAGGAATAAAGTGGGTCCAGGAGAGATAGCATGGAGACAAGGCATCTGTCCTTCCTGCAGAAGGATGGTGGCTCAAATCCTGGCATTCCACATGGTCCCCTATGCCCACCAGGGGTGATCTCCAAGCATAGAGCCAGGAGCACGCTCTGAGAGCTGCCTGGAGTTACCCAAAGGAAGCAAAAACAAATCAAATCAAAAAACAAAAACTAAACAAAACAAAACAAAAAAACGGACAAGAATAAAAAAGAAAGAAAAAAAAACAAAAAGGAAGAAAGTGAAACAGGAGATTATTTTACATTGGGGAGAAACAGAGTAAGATACAAATTTATATCATGAAGAATAAAGGAAAGGGATTTACAGTGGTTATTTTTGTCTAGTGCCTGTTTATTTAGATCATCTATTAGTATTTGCAATATATCCAAATCTGTCTGCCATCCAATTAAAGTTCTTTCTTTACCATGCTAATGTCTGTGAAGTGTGTATAGGCCTGTTAGTTTCTTGTTGTCTGTTTTACAAGAATATGCAGAAATTCCTCTGTTCATGGTTGATACCCTTTTCAGACTATGTTCTGTGAATATCCAGATATGCTTTAGTTGTTTCTCTGCTTTAGTATGTGATAAATTTGGGGGGCTTGAATTATCACTACAGTTGCTAAAATTGATGTGTCAACCAAAATGGGGCAAAGTATTAACATATAAAAATATATTTCCCACCAGTAAATTGTGTGCTTAATTCAGAAGTATTTAGACAATTTACTAAATCTCTCTAATAAAATATTCCCTTCTCCAAATGATTTCCCCCCCAAAGTGGTAATATAAATCCACACTGGTATGATACATTTTTCTTTTTCTCCTTCCTTTCTTCCTTCCTTACTCCCACCCTATCTTCTTTGCTTGCTTTCTCTCTCCCTCCTTCCCTCCCTCCCTTTCTTCTTCTCTACCTCCTTCACTCCCTTCCTCCCTCTCTAACTTCCTCCCTTTTTCCCTCCCTTCCTTTCTCCTTCCCTCCCTTCCTCCATTGCTCCCTCCCTCCTTCCCTCACTCCTTTCCTCCCTCACTTCCTCCTTCCCTCACTCCTTTCCTCCCTCACTCCCTCCTTCCCTCACTCATTTCTTCCCTAACTCCCTTCTTCCCTCTCACTTCCTCCCTTCCTCCCTCCCTCGCTTCCTCTCTTCCTCCCTCTCTCACTTCCTTCCTCTCTCCCTCTCTCCCTTCCTCTATTCCTTCCTCCTACCCTCCCTCCCTCCTTCCTCCATTCCTCACTTCCTCCCTCTCTTCTTCCTCCCTCCCTCAATTCTTCCCTCTCTCTCCCACTTCTTCCCTCCCTCTCCTCATCCTTCCCTCACTCCCTCCCTTCTTCCCTTCCTCTCTGCCTTCCTTCCTCTCTACCTCACTTCCTCCCCCTCTCTCCTTTCCCCCTTCCACCCTCCCTTCCTCCTTCTTCCTTCCTTCTCCCTCCCATCCTCCCTCACTCACTTCATCCCTCCTTTCCCTCATTCATTTCTTCCCTTTCTCCCTACTACTTTTTCTCCCTCCCTCACTTTCTCCCTCTCTCTGTCCCTGCCTCCCTCTCTATGTCCCTCCTTCTCTCCTTCCCTCCCTTTTTGCTTCCTTTCTTCCTTACTTCTTTCCTCCTTCCTTCCTTCCCCTCCCTCCATTCTTTTCTTCCTTTCCTTCTTCCCTCCCTCCCTTTTTCCCTCCCTCCATCCTTTCCTTTCTTCCTTCCTTCCTTGCCTCTTCTTTTTCTGATTTGGGGCCATACCTGGAAAGACTCATCTACCGCTTCTGTCAATCTCTGATTGGCAGTGCATCTAGTAAATTGTTCTGTCTTCAATACTCAACTCTGTTATTTATTCTATTAAAACTAAAAATATTCATAATGAATATAAGCTTGTGTACATATCAAGTCAATAAATAATGTACACATATGATGAGCACAGAACAGATTTGTGACACATGTATATTGAGTGACTTAAGCTTTTCCTCCCTAATTAGAGGCAATTAATTGCTACCAAAAACTCAATATGAGTACACAAGAAAGAAGAATGTTTTTGGCATGAAGTTGTGAAAAGATGAGTGCTGAGAAACTATATATTTGACACTAAATTATGAACTACTTTGTAATTGTGTATCTCATGATGATTCAATTTAAAAATACCAAAAAAAAGTAAATAAAATGGAAAAAAATGATGAGACTATATCAAATCAGAGATGATAATAAGCATCCCATATCCCATATCCCTGCTATTGAGAATGAATTTGGTCTGTATATAAGCAGTATAAATGAATCAATAAAATCTTTACAGAAAGCTTCTTCAGAAGGAAAAGCCATGGGAATAGCATGTAAAAGTCGCGAGTAATGATGTATATGTCCATACCAACCACATATATATCAGTGAGAGTTGTAAAATAATACAGTGGTGGGGCCAGGAAGGTGGCACTAGAGATAAGGTGTCTGCCTTGCAAGCACTACTGTAGGACGGACCGCTGTTCGATCCCCCGGCGTCCATATGGTCCCCCAAAGCCAGGAGCTATTTCTGAGTGCATAGCCAGGAGTAACCCTTGAGTGTCAAACGGGTGTGGCCCAAAAATAAAAAAAAATGATACAGTGGTTTTACAAATACAAATGACTACAGCTAAAAACCCATGGCTAGCAGGATTTTAGACTTTATCGAGAAGAAATGGATGGAGAATATCTGTGCCAGAGAGGCATTAAAGGTAGTCTCTTGAGCATTAATGCATAAGGTTTCAGAATCAAAGGACAAGACTGAGCAATTGAAACAAAGCAAAGCAAAGCTTTATTTTCATCTATCAGCATGCCCCAAGCTGACCAGCCAGGGCTGCTTCCCAAAGAAAGTGACCCCCATCCCCATGGGCTACAAGCAAGTTTATATAGGGTTTTGCACAAAAGACTATGTCATTCTGTTTTCCTTAAAACTGGGGAGTTTCCACAGTTCCTGGTAACTTAGTCCTAACAAGATATCTGCTATAGCCAGGTGTCCAATGGTGGTATTTATGGTTTGTAATGGCCCTGAGAGCCATGAGAGAGCTGTGAGAAATAGCTGTAAGATTTTTTCCATGGAAAAACAGCCTATAAGCAGGAAATGGAACCCTAACACTGGGTAACAAAATGAAGTCCCTTCTGCTCTAGGCTTCATATCAAGGATCTCCAAAATGAGATGGAAAATATCACTAGAAAACAGCACTTGTTAGTAAATAGTCTGAATAGAAAATAACTTAATAAAAAATAAAATAGAAAAATAAGGCAAAAAGTAATAAAAAATATAAAGAGAAAGTTAATCTTCCAAATTCTCACCAACCAGCTAAACCTAATCATCAAATATGTATTACTCCTACCAAAACAAAAGATTGTCTGTGCTAGTATATAAAACTAAAACAATATTACACAGTGTGTTTAAGAATAAAAATTTCAAAATTCTATATATTTGATAACACTTTTGAAAAATGTGCTCTATTATAATCAGATAATCTGTTTTGTATTTTCTGGATTTTTCACTTTCACCTTTTAACATTTAGGAATTCTACTGCATTTTCACAATTTCCTATCTTCATTCTTTTGTTTTGAAAGAGGACAATCTTAGCTATACAATAATCAAAATTGTCTATACAATCTAATATGTATAGCTCTTCAAACATTCAGAATGAGAAGTTGAAATGAAGATAAATGTACCTTTAATATTCATCAAGACTTTCTATGTAGGCAGACTTTCATTTCCATTAATTTAAACTTGTTTTCAAGTATATTGTTGTTTAATGTAATTTCTAATTAAGATATTGCTTAAGTAGTGGTGAACAATTAATTTCTCTATAATATCAGGGGTAGTACAAAACTATTCTCAACACTGTTATCCATCATATTATTGCAAGTTCTTTTCATAGCAATTAGGAAATAGTAAGCAGATCTAGACTAGCAAAAAAAACCCTAAACTATCATTATTTGCAAATTACATAGTATGCATTAAAAATTCTTAAAACTATAAAAAATGCCTGAAAATAATATACATAAAGAATACAGTTACAGGTTACATGACTGCAAAATAAATACACAGAAACTTACAATATTTCCATGTGAAAGTAGTGATCTAAAAGAGACAATTCGGGGCCAGAGAGATAGCATGGAGGTAAGGCATTTGCCTCCGATGCAAAAGGACGGTAGTTCGAATCCTGGCAACCCACATGGTCCCCCGTGCCTGCCAGGGGTGATTTCTGAGCGTAGAGCCAGGAGTAATCCCTAAGCACTGCCGGGGGTGACCCAAAAACCAAAAACCAAAAAAAAATCTACCTAAAAGAGTCAATTTTAAAAAAGACATTTACAACTGTGCCTCAAAAATTATCAATTACCTGGGAATAACCTTAGCAAAAATGTATGAAAGACAAATAAATTGTACAAAATAACTACTAAAAGAAATCATATAAGTCACAAAGAAATAGAAACATATTTCCTGTACATGGGTCAGAGAATTCTATTGCCAAAATAAAAATCTTGATAAATTTTAGAAATTTATAACAAATGTTGTTGGAAATTCTTGTATTGATAAAACCCCAAATAAAGCAATGCTTGAAAAAAATATAGGACACTTTTCTTTCCCCAACTTTAAACTTTACTATAAAGCAATAATAATCAAAACAGTATGATACTTACTATAAAAAGATTGATTCTCAGACCAGTTAATAGAATTAAGAACCAAGAAAAAGATCCTCAGGTATAAAGACATAAACTTGAAAGAATGATCAAAGAGTATAAAGTGAAAAGAGAAAAGACTTCAAGAAATGGAGCTGGTAAACTGATCAGACACATGTAAAAACAAACAAAAAACTCATTACCATGCCTATCACTTTATATTCTTTCAAAATCTAGTTCTTGCTCAGAGTTTGTCATTTCTAACTATTATTGTTATAATGATCTCTTATCTGCCGAAATATCATTCTCCTGCTATTTATGGCAATCTTTCTTCTATGGGTTAGGCCTCCTGCCCTCACCTCTATTACCTCCCTGATATCACTCTCAGTGATAATTCGGCATACCATAGTGTCTAAAAGGGGAAGATAAAGGATGAGAGAGAGGGAGATTGATATCTGTTCCTGAGGTAGGCAGTAATGTGGGTGGAATGAACACTGGGGACATTGGTGGCAGGGAATTGTGCACTAATGAAAAGTATTGCACATTGTATGACTGAAACTCAATGATGAACAATGTTGGTGTACATGTGGGTGGAAAGGAACCCTTACCCACTGTTGGTATGAATAGTGATGGTTTGGTCTCTTTAGAAACAATACAGAAACAGAAAAAAAAATAACCTAAGAATTCCATTATCCTGCACCTGACCCAAAGGTCCAAAAGCACTCTTCCAGTAAGACATTTGTGATCCTATATTCATTGAAGTGCTAGACACAATTGCCAAGATTTGAAAATAATCCAAGTGCCCAAGCGCAGATGACTAAATGAAGAAACTATGATATATATGAACAACAATACTATTTGGCTATAATAAACAGTAAAATCATGCAATTTGCTACTATTTGGATAATTTGATTCATGATGTTGAGGACACCCAGAAGAGGAATAGATACAGAATGATTCCACATATGAGAATATTTGGGGTATAAAAAACATTGTATAAAAATAACAAATGGTTGAAGAAAACAGAACCTGAACTGGTTCACATAGCTGAGTTTAGCAAGGGTAGGGACAAAAGTGGTTTGTAGAGAACCTTTAGACAATGGCAGAGGATATGGTATAAAATGTTTTATGCATGAAACTCTACCATTAACAATATTGAAAGCATTGTACTTTATGTTATAAAATAAATTAAAAATATTTATCACTAAAGTGCATTACTTTTAAAGTTTGAAAATGTACATTTATTAAAATATTGGGTATTTTTGAAATTACTAGTTCTATTTGGCAAATTTTTTTAATTAATGTATTATTCTTTCCTTTTTCTTTTGGTTTTTGTTGTTGTTGTTGTTGTTGTTGTTGTTGTTGTTGTTTTGGTTTTTGGGCCACACCGGTGATGCTCAGAGGTTACTCTTGGCTACGTGCTCAGAAATCACTCCTGGTTTGGGCGACTATATGGGATGCCAGGGGATCGAACCGTGGTCTGTCCTAGGTTAGCGCATGCAAGGCAAATGCCTTAGCTTGTGCCATGCTCCAGCCCCTATTACTATTTCTTTTAAATACATTATTTAATTGAATAACCATAAACTACATTTACAGTTATTTGTGATTGAGTTTAAGTCGTATAGTATCTACACCCATCCCTTCACAGAGTACCTTTTCCAACACCTCCTTGATTTAACTAATTTTTCCTGTCAAACCTTTTTGTTTTCTTAATATACAAATTAAATGACTTATAAATAATGATAATGTGGTTGCATTCATTCACCAATCCATATGTATTTATTACTATAATAAAAAGTGTAATTTTACTTATTAGTAATATGAAAGATAATATGCCAACTATCTCTTACATAATTTATTTCTTTATAGGAATATTACATTCTGACAATTTTTGCACCAAATTTACATTTAAATAAATTTAAACTCATAAAGATTGGATTTTCCAAGTTTTTTATGATTTATATTTCAATACTTACAGCCCTTATCTCAAGATAATTTGATTCAAGAAATAAACTTTTCATAATAATATAGAACTTTTTTTTTTTTTTTTTTTAATTTTTTTTTATTTAAACACCTTGATTACATACATGATTGTGTTTGGGTTTCAGTCATAAAAGGAACACCACCCATCACCAGTGCAACATTCCCATCACCCAAGTCCCAAATCACCCTCCTCCCCACCCAACCCCCGCCTGTACCCTAAACAGGCTCTACATTTCCCTCATACATTCTCAATATTAGGACAGTTCAAAATGTAGTTATTTCTCTAACTAAACTCATCACGCTTTGTGGTGAGCTTCCTGAGGTGAGCTGGAACTTCCAGCTCTTTTCTCTTTTGTGTCTGAAAATTATTATTACAAGGGTGTCTTTCATTTTTCTTAAAACCCATAGATGAGTGAGACCATTCTGCGTTTTTCTCTCTCTCTCTGACTTATTTCACTCAGCATAATAGATTCCATGTACATCCATGTATAGGAAAATTTCATGACTTCATCTCTCCTGACAGCTGCATAATATTCCATTGTGTATATGTACCACAGTTTCTTTAGCCATTCATCTGTTGAAGGGCATCTTGGTTGATTCCAGAGTCTTGCTATGGTAAATAGAGCTGCAATGAATATAGGTGTAAGGAAGGGGTTTTTGTATTGTATTTTTGTGTTCCTAGGGTATATTCCTAGGAGTGGTATAGCTGGATCGTATGGGAGCTCGATTTCCAGTTTTTGGAGGAATCTCCATATCGCTTTCCATAAAGGTTGAACTAGACAGCATTCCCACCAGCAGTGGATAAGAGTTCCTTTCTCTCCACATCCCCGCCAACACTGTTTATTCTCATTCTTTGTGATGTGTGCCATTCTCTGGGGTGTGAGGTGGTATCTCATCGTTGTTTTGATTTGCATCTCCCTGATGATTAGTGATGTGGAACATTTTTTCATGTGTCTTTTGGCCATGCGTATTTCTTCTTTGTCAAAGTGTCTGTTCATTTCTTCTCCCCATTTTTTGATGGGGTTAGATGTTTTTTTCTTGTAAAGTTCTGTCAGTGCCTTGTATATTTTGGAGATTAGCCCCTTATCTGATGGGTATTGGGTGAATAGTTTCTCCCACTCAGTGGGTGGCTCTTGTATCCTGGGCACTATTTCCTTTGAGGTGCAGAAGCTTCTCAGCTTAATATATTCCCATCTGTTAATCTCTGCTTTCACTTGCTTGGAGAGTGCAGTTTCCTCCTTGAAGATGCCTGTAATGTCCTGTAGTGTTTTGCCTATGTGCTGTTCTATATATCTTATGGTTTTGGGGCTGATATCGAGGTCTTTAATCCATTTGGATTTTACCTTTGTACATGATGTTAGCTGGGGGTCTAAGTTTAATTTTTTGCAAGTGGCTATCCAATTGTGCCAACACCACATGTTGAAGAGGCTTTCCCTGCTCCATTTAGGATTTCCTGCTCCTTTATCAAAAATTAGATGGTTGTATCTCTGGGGAACATTTTCTGAGTATTCAAGCCTATTCCACTGATCTGAGGACCTATCCTTATTCCAATACCATGCTGTTTTGATAACTGTTGCTTTGTAGTACAGTTTAAAGTTGGGAAAAGTAATTCCTCCCATATTCTTTTTCCCAATGATTGCTTTAGCTATTCGAGGGTGTTTATTGTTCCAAATGAATTTCAAAAGTGTCTGATCCACTTCTTTGAAGAATGTCATGGGTATCTTTAGAGGGATGGCATTAAATCTGTATAATGCCTTGGGGAGTATTGACATTTTGATGATGTTAATCCTGCCAATCCATGAGCAGGGTATGTGTTTCCATTTCCGTGTGTCCTCTCTTATTTCTTGGAGCAGAGTTTTATAGTTTTCTTTGTATAGGTCCTTCACATATTTAGTCAAGTTGATTCCAAGATATTTGAGTTTGTGTGGTACTATTGTGAATGGGGTTGTTTTCTTAATGTCCATTTCTTCTTTATTACTGTTGGTGTATAGAAAGGCCATTGATTTTTGTGTGTTAATTTTGTAGCCTGCCACCTTGCTATATGAGTCTATTGTTTCTAGAAGCTTTTTGATAGAGTCTTTAGGGTTTTCTAAGTAGAGTATCATGTCATCTGCAAACAGTGAGAGCTTGACTTCTTCCTTTCCTATCTGGATTCCCTTGATATCCTTTTCTTGCCTAATCGCTATAGCAAGTACTTCCAGTGCTATGTTGAATAGGAGTGGTGAGAGAGGACAGCCTTGTCTTGTGCCAGAATTTAGAGGGAAGGCTTTCAGTTTTTCTCCATTGAGGATAATATTTGCCACTGGCTTGTGGTAGATGGCCTTCACTATATTGAGAAAGGTTCCCTCCATTCCCATCTTGCTGAGAGTTTTGATCAAGAATGGGTGTTGGACCTTATCAAATGCTTTCTCTGCATCTATTGATATGATCATGTGGTTTTTATTTTTCTTGTTATTGATGTTGTGTATTATGTTGATAGATTTACGGATGTTAAACCAGCCTTGCATTCCTGGGATGAAACCTACTTGATCGTAGTGGATGATCTTCTTAATGAGGCATTGAATCCTATTTGCCAGGATTTTGTTGAGGATCTTTGCATCTGCATTCATCAGTGATATTGGTCTGTAATTTTCTTTTTTGGTAGCGTCTCTGTCTGGTTTAGGTATCAAGGTGATGTTGGCTTCATAAAAGCTATTTGGGAGTGTTTCTGTTTGTTCAATTTCATGAAAGAGTCTTGCCAAGATTGGCAGTAGTTCCTCTTGGAAAGTTTGATAGAATTCATTAGTGAATCCATCTGGACCTGGGCTTTTGTTTTTCGGCAGACATTTGATTACTGTTTTAATTTCATCAATGGTGATGGGGGTGTTTAGATATGCTACATCCTCTTCCTTCAACCGTGGAAGATTATAAGAGACCAAGAATTTATCCATTTCTTCCAGGTTCTCATTTTTAGTGGCGTAGAGTTTTTCAAAGTAGTTTCTGATTACCCTTTGAATCTCTGTCATATCAGTAGTGATCTCTCCTTTTTCATTCCTGATACGAGTTATCAAGTTTCTCTCTCTCTCTTTCTTTGTTAGGTTTGCCAGTGGTCTATCAATCTTGTTTATTTTTTCAAAGAACCAACTTCTGCTTTCGTTGATCTTTCGGATTGTTTTTTGAGTTTCCACTTCGTTGATTTCTGCTCTCAGCTTTGTTATTTCCTTCTGTCTTCCTGTTCTTGGGTCCTTTTGTTGAGCATTTTCTAGTTCTATTAGCTGTGTCATTAAGCTACTCAGGTAAGCTCCTTCTTCCTTCCTGATGTGTGCTTGCAAAGCTATAAATTTTCCTCTCAGTACTGCTTTTGCTGTGTCCCATAAGTTCTGAGAGTTTGTGTCTTTATTGTCATTTGTTTCCAGGAACCTTTTTATTTCCTCCTTGATTTCATCTCGGACCCACTGGTTATTGAGCATGAGGCTGTTTAACTTCCAGGTGTTAAAGTGTTTCTTCTGAGTCCCTTTGGAGTTCACAAATAATTTCAGAGCCTTGTGGTCAGCGAAGGTAGTCTGCAAAATTTCTATCCTCTTGATCTTATGGAGGTATGTTTTATGTGCCAGCATGTAGTCTATCCTGGAGAATGTCCCATGTACATTGGAGAAGAATGTGTATCCAGGTTTCTGGGGATGGAGTGTCCTATATATATCCACTAGGCCTTTTTCTTCCATTTCTCTCCTCAGGTCTAGTATATTCTTGTTGGGTTTCAGTCTGGTTGACCTGTCCAGTGTTGACAAAGCCATGTTAAGGTCCCCCACAATTATTGTGTTGTTGTTGATATTATTTTTCAGATTTGTCAACAGTTGTATTAAATATTTTGCTGGCCCCTCATTCGGTGCATATATGTTTAGGAGAGTGAATTCTTCCTGCTCTACGTACCCCTTGATTAATATAAAATGTCCGTCTTTGTCCCTTACAACCTTCCTGAGTATAAAGTTTGCATTATCTGATATTAGTATGGCCACTCCAGCTTTTTTATGGGTGTTGTTTGCTTGGATAACTTTTCTCCAGCCTTTTATTTTGAGTCTATGTTTGTTCTGACTATTCAGGTGCGTTTCTTGTAGGCAGCAGAAGGTTGGATTGAGTTTTTTGATCCATTTAGCCACTCTGTGTCTCTTAACTGGTGCATTTAGTCCATTGACGTTGAGAGAAAGAATTGTCCTGGGATTTAACGCCATCTTTATTTCAAAATTTGGTGTGTCTTTTGGGTAGTCTTGTCTTAGATTAGGTCTTTCAGTTTTTCTCTTAAGACTGGTTTTGTGTCTATGAAGTTTCTGAGCTGTTTTTTGTCTGTGAAACCATGTATTCTTCCATCAAACCGGAAAGTGAGTTTTGCTGGGTATAGTATTCTGGGTGAAGCATTCATTTCATTCAGTCTTGTCACAATATCCCACCACTGCTTTCTGGCATTGAGCGTTTCTGGTGACAGGTCTGCTGTAAATCTCAGGGAAGCTTGCTTGAACATGATTTCCCCTTTTGATCTTGCTGGTTTCAGAATTCTGTCTCTATCTGTGGGATTTGTCATTGTGACTAGGATGTGTCTTGGGGTGGTTTTTCTGGGGTCTCTTTTGGTTGGTACTCTTCGGGCATGCAGGATTTGATCACATATATTCTTTAGCTCTGGAAGTTTCTCTTTAATGATGTTCTTGACCATTGATTCTTCCTGGAAATTTTCTTCCTGGGTCTCTGGGACTCCAATGATTCTTAAGTTGTTTCTGTTGATCTTATCATAAACTTCTATTTTCGTCTGTTCCCATTCTTTGACTAATTTTTCCATTGTCTGCTCATTTGCTTTAAGTTTTTTGTCCAATCTCTCCTGCTGTATGGAATTGTTATGTATCTCATCTTCCACAGCACCAAGTCTATTCTCAGCTTCTGATACCCTGTCCCAGAGCTTATCCATTTTGTCATTCACTTCGTTTACTGAGTTTTTCAGGCCTGTTAGTTGACATGTTATTTCAGTTTGGAGTTTTGTCATTTCTGCCTTCATATTTTCTTGGTTCTTATTAGTGTTCTGTTCAACTCGATCCATGGTTTCTTGGAGTCTGTTGAGCACCTTCCATATTGCTAGTCTAAAGTCCTTATCTGAGAGGTTGATTAGTTGTTCAGTCATTATCTGGTCCTCAGAATTGTCATCTTCATTCTCTATGTCTGATGCTGGCCTGCGCTGTTTCCCCATTGTCACATTTGTATTGTGGGTTTTTCTACGTGTTGTAGTGGTATTCATTGTCTATATGATGTAGGCGGCACACTCCTCTGGCTCCTCCCTTTCTGGATGGGCTGACTTGCCTCTAAGGGAGGGGAGTCCTCCGTGGATGAAGCCTCACACTGGGTCAAATCTTAGGCCCGAGCATGCAACAGAGAAGACAGTCCAGAGAGAAATGTTTGCTTCTGTGATATAGCGCCGTTCTTAGTGTGATTTTTCCTTCTTGTTGCAATGGAGTTCTTTCCTTAGAAAGAGTGCACGGCCGCGTAGCGAAGCGGAGCGGCCGTGCTCCTCTGAGCCTCTTTTTGCCCCACTCGCAAGAGTTTCACGCAAGAGGACAGTAGACAGACATAGACAGGTCACACTCACAGTCTTTCACAGCTGAGCCCCACTGGGCCGGTGTACTTTCGCGGATTTTCCCCGCCTGGTGTCACACACAGGGAGCCAGCTTTTGCAAAGGATAGCCGGTTTTTATGCTCTGAAGTCCCTCCCTGAAAATGGCGTCTGGGCGAGCGAGGTTTCTGGAGGCTCTTTTTGCCCCACTCGCAAGAGTTTCACGCAAGAGGACAGTAGACAGACATAGACAGGTCACACTCACAGTCTTTCACAGCTGAGCCCCACTGGGCCGGTGTACTTTCGCGGATTTTCCCCGCCTGGTGTCACACACAGGGAGCCAGCTTTTGCAAAGGATAGCCGGTTTTTATGCTCTGAAGTCCCTCCCTGAAAATGGCGTCTGGGCGAGCGAGGTTTCTGGAGGCTCTTTTTGCCCCACTCGCAAGAGTTTCACGCAAGAGGACAGTAGACAGACATAGACAGGTCACACTCACAGTCTTTCACAGCTGAGCCCCACTGGGCCGGTGTACTTTCGCGGATTTTCCCCGCCTGGTGTCACACACAGGGAGCCAGCTTTTGCAAAGGATAGCCGGTTTTTATGCTCTAAAGTCCCTCCCTGAAAATGGCGTCTGGGCGAGCGAGGTTTCTGGAGGCTCTTTTTGCCCCACTCGCAAGAGTTTCACGCAAGAGGACAGTAGACAGACATAGACAGGTCACACTCACAGTCTTTCACAGCTGAGCCCCACTGGGCCGGTGTACTTTCGCGGATTTTCCCCGCCTGGTGTCACACACAGGGAGCCAGCTTTTGCAAAGGATAATATAGAACTTTTATAGTCCATGAATTCACACAAATACATTAGAGACCAAAAATAATACAAAATCTGTTTTGCTATTTTGGAAGTGAAGAAAACAAAAAGAGAGAAGTCAAGTAATAAGAGAATGCTAAAAAATGTTCTATAATTAAATAACTCAAGATGTATGACTCTTTAATATTTTAATAATTGGCATAATATATATTTTTCAATACATATTCTATTTTAAGGACACTATTTTCCTTAAGATACTAAGGAACTGAAAAGGCATTTTTTTTTAAAAAGACAAATTGTCAATTTGTGAATTATTAAATTCAGTAACAAATGACATGAAGCACATACTGAAAACCCAATAAGACTCGAGATACAGGAAGTTGCTTGCCTTGCATATCCTGCACTACAGACGTTTATTTGAGCATTGTCAGAAATCATTCCTGAGTCAAGAATAGCCCCTACACTTTGTTATGGCACAAACTCCATACTGCAATAAAACAAAATAAAATCATGCTCATCAAAATAAATTTCATATTTGTAAAGAAAAAAAGTGTAGTGAAAAATTAATACCATTGCTCATTGCAAAAGAAATAGAACAGTCCCATATACTGTAAAAACTAGTTATGAAAATATTAATATCATTGCATGCTGCAATAAGAAAGAAATAGTCTCATATATCCACTATGGAAAATAATATGTAGTTTATCAACTAATAAAATGCAAAGCTGTCTGAGCCAAATTATACTTGATAAAAATCCTTTATCCATTAATTATTATTTATGAGTACACTATATTCCATTATAATAAATGATCCCAATTCATTTTTCTTGCAGAATGGTGCATTAATCACTTCTTGGCTTTTTGGCTAAGATCAAGTGTAACAGAATGGTGCATTAAGCTAAGGGACATTGTATATCATTGAATATGCAAGGCAAGAGTTTTATCAGTAAGCCATGCTTATGTTCATTAAGATTAAATTTAAGCTCTAATATCAGAAACAGTGACTAAATATTCTTTTACTTATTTATGAATTTCTGAATTTCAAAAGAAGTAAAATGTTGCGTTTTTTATACATTTTTGTGTGGAATTGTTACCTACTTTATTACCAAAACCTGGTGATTTTAACTTCTATATATGTCAGTTCATAATTAAACATGAAAAAGTATAAATTCCAATGAATTATAAAATAAAATAGATATTTGAAAATCTTTACCAAAGCGAATCTTTAAAATTCAAATTTATGTAGTAACAGTAAATATCCTCTGGTATTTCATCTTTTGACTTTCTTGTCCCTTAAAACTTGGTTCTCAGTAGTATTCTGAAAAGCCTCCTACGAATTTCTTTAGTTTTGATGGAATAGATAAGAGGGTTGAGCATGGGGGGTACAAAGAGATACATAAGGGACATGAGAGTGTGCACATATTCTGGGGCATTACGTGCAAAACGAACAACCATGGACACACTAACCATAGGTACATAAAAGATGAGCACAGCACACATATGTGACACACATGTATTGAGTGTTTTTAACCGTTCCTCCTTTGATGCAATAGCAAGTACAGAACGAAGTATGAGAACGTAAGAAAGGAGAATGAGAGCAGAGTCCAAACCAAAGGTCGAGATGACAACAGTTAGACCAACAACACTATTGATTGTGATGTCCCCACAGGGCAGCCGTATCAGATCTGGATGTAGACAGTAGGCATGGGAAAGTATGTTCGCCTTGCAGAATGGCAACCTCTTCAGGAGTACAGGTAACGGAAAAACCACACAGAAGCTGCGGATTATAACAGATATGCCCATGCGTATCACTCGAGCATCACTGAGCACTGTAGCATAACGCAATGGATTGCAAATGGCCACATAACGGTCAAAGCTCATGACTAGCAGGATCCCTGACTCCAAGACAGAGAAAAAATGAATGAAAAACATCTGAGCCATGCATAAACCAAAATTTAGCTTCCTTATATGGAAGCAAAATGTGACCAGCACTGTGGGCAGAGTGGATAGGGACACTCCAATATCATTCACCGAGAGCAGAGATAAGAAATAATACATAGGCTGATGTAAACTCTGCTCCTCCTTGACAATGAAAAGGATAAGGGTGTTTCCCACAATGGAGACAAAATAAAGTGAACCAAGAAGCAGAAATATCCAGTGTTCATAGGTCTCCAGTCCTGGGAGTCCTGTAAGGATGAAATAAGGCAAGTCTGAGCTATTGTGTAGATTGCCGTCCATGTTGAAATATTGCATAGATTGAATAGCCACTATTCTGTAAAAAAGACCAACATACACTTTTATCCAGAGTATACACAAAATATTTATCATTTTCATAAATTCCACAGTCCTTCACTAAGAAGCTTTGTCCCCCAATGCATTTCATCGCCATTTATAATAGATTCAGAAATGTACTGAATGTATTGATTCTCCCAGTACTAACACCATCCACAACTGTTCTTTAGGGCTTTGCCTATTTTCACCATGTCCACTCTCATTTTCATGGCCCAATAACCCTCTCCATTGTTCATCTATGGCAATAACTGGTTCAATATCTAAGGTAAAATGCTATGATTTTTATTTCATTGACTATTCTTTTTCCTATTCATTCTACATATTCATAAAATAAACTTCTGCATTTTCTCTTCTTTCATTTTAATAACAATTTTCTTTTTTTTTGTTTGTTTGTTTGTTTGTTTGTTTGTTTGTTTTTTGAGCCACACCCGGCAGTGCTCAGGGGTTACTCCTGGCTGTATGCTCAGAAATAGCTCCTGGCAGGCACAGGGGACCATATGGGACACCGGGATTCGAACCAACCACCTTAGGTTCTGGATCGGCTGCTTGCAAGGCAAACGCCGCTGTGCTATCTCTCTGGGCCCAATAACAATTTTCTTAATAAAAGCTCACAGCTTCCTTTCTGCAATAGTATTTTAATTATTCAATTCCATTACCAATTAGAAGACCGGTGGATAGAAATATATCTATCCATGAGACAGGAGCGATAACACAGCGATAGGGCATTTGCCTTGCATGCGGCTGACCCAGGACGGACCTGGGTTCAATCCCCGGCGTCCCATATGGTCCCCCAAGTTTAGCAGCGATTTTTGAGTGCATAGCCAGGAGTAACCTGTGAGCATCACAGGGTGTGACCCAAAAACCAATAAATATATATAGATAGAGATAGATATAGATATAGATATAACTTTCTAAGCATTTATCAAAGTATCCTCAATAGACACATTTATAAGCAATTTTTATTCTTCTAGACATTTTATTTATAGTGCTTTATTTGTTTAAACTGCTATTCTACCTTAAATATTTTAAATTAATATGCTTGTTTAGTGATTTAGTTCAAAAATGATCATTTTTAGAGAAATGACTGCAGAATAGGCCACAGAATTGTGTCTCAACTGAGTTTGTCATTTCCTTGAATAATATAACCATACACCTAAAATTTAAATACAAAATACAAAATACAAACATCATTCTAATTCTCTTCTTCTTTAACCTCCTACATTAAATCAACATTCCATAAACAGTCTATTCCCAAAGTGACCCATCAACAGACTTTTTTCACCTATATTCATAGTTTTAAGACCCAAGAAATTATATTTCTTTATGATAATAACTACTTCCATAATAAATCCTCTTGCCTTTCTATTTCATTTTCTAACCTGGAATAGGCTGATATTTTATGAAGTTATATATAAAAATGTGACTGTTAAATTAGAAGCCATTAATGTCATCATTTTTGTTATTTTATATTTATTTTATTTCATATAAAATTTTAATTGTGTTTCCATGACTTACAATAGTATATAAATCATTGTTTTTTTCAATCATAATCAAATGATCAAATACAGATTCTTCAGTCAAACCATCTTTTCAGTATTATTTTTCTAAAATGACATATGGTTAGTGCTAAATCAACCTACTTTTAAATATTATTTTTTCCCTTGTATGTGAAGATACTTCTAGGGATTAATCTGTTGTGATCCAAAAAAAAATGACAGTGCTGTCTCAGAGCCTTACAGAGTGCATAAACATACCCTTTCAATTTATCTTCTTAACACTCAAGGTTAGTGATGCCTCCTCCGGGAATACTGGTCAAATCACATCAGTGAAGATAGCTACTTTCATTGTCAGAAATCAGCATCTTTTTCTTTGTGTCTGTCTTCCCACAGTGAGTAATTTTATGCTCTCTCTAATTTAAGATGATAAATCTTAAGGTAGATACATCAGAATTCAAAGTTACAAAAGTAAACAGCTGTAAAAACTCTGAGGACAAAAAATTACTTTGCTTTCCAATTTCTATTAACACCTTTATGCCTTCATCTCTAGGTTTCTTTTTCTTTTGTTTTTCCATCAGTATTTGAACTACTATATGATTTCTTCTCAATAGGCACTTATTTCTTATTCCCCTCAAGATAAATTTATTTTGCCCAACTGGAAAACATTTGAAAAACTAGAAAATGTTTGTTATATTTTTCTGGTTTATTCCAATCCTGTGGTAAATTACTTCATCTACTAATTTTGTTGATTAGGTGCTAGATTCTCTCTGCCTCTTCTAACACTTGGGTAATTGCTAACACTTTAGTAAAATTTCCCACAATCAATAAATGTATTTTTTCTCATGCTTTTTGAGTATAATTTTTCTGTAGTAAACAAAATATTTGAGGCCGGGGAGATAGCACAGCGGTGTTTGCCTTGCAAGCAGCCAACCCAGGACCTAAGGTGGTTGGTTTGAATCCCGGCATCCCATATGGTCCCTCGTGCCTGCAAGGAGCTATTTCTGAGCAGATAGCCAGGAGTAACCCCTGAGCACTGCTGGGTGTGGCCCAAAAACAAAAAACAAAAACAAAAAAATGTACAAAAAAACCCAAAATATTTTACTGAACATAATAATTAGCAATCAGAGAGAAATTCACTTGCAGAAATACAAGTTTGGGACAAAATTTCAAACACTGTTACTACAGTGTAACAATACTGGCCAGTAGTTTTGCATTTCCAGAAGTCAAGATAACACAAATAAGGCCTTGACAAGGTAAGGAGCTACCATTTATTTTACACAATTAAACTGAGGTGGGATTTTAGAGAAATGGGCCTAAGAAGATGCATGGGGGTCACCTATAAGTGAACACCTCATTCTGAATCTTATTTTAATGTGTCATATTTCACCAATAGCAAGTTTTAAATTTTCTTAGCTTAAAACCTGATATTATAGAATAGATTTAATTTTACTCTGTTACCTAGTCTAATTAAAATAATAGAGTATAACTCAGTGTTCATCTTTGTTTCTTATTTATTTTTTATTTTCAAGCCAAACCAAAGTGAAGAAAGAAAATTAATACTAAATTTTTAAACAGAAATATTTTAAGGCTAGAGAAAATGACAGAGAAATGGGGTGTGGGGTTTAAAGACATAGGAGGAATTATATGAAAATGTGGAGAATCAGGCCAGGAAAAAAACAAATCCAGGAAGAAATTTTAGGGTGCTAGGATATTGAACTAGAAGATATATATGACAAATTCATAGATCAATAACAGCTACAATATAATGCTCCATCTTGTCTTCAGGGATTTCATAAAGAATGAACTGTTTTCCCCAGGTTAGTTCAAGACCTAAGACAGAAGACTCTTCACATACCATAGTGCATAGGTGCTCTTGCTCTCTCAGGTTCTAGTAAGAGGAAGGGTGCATGGAAAGGCATAATATCAGTCTGTCAAACCCTTTGAGAATAAAATCTGAATAATGTCTCTCAGTGGAAACTGTGTGCTCTCTATTCCTAGGGGTGACTCAGAAATATTTGCAAAGGCAAGGTCTCTCCTTCCAACAAGTCCTCTCCTCCCAGTTGAGCAGAGTTTACATGCCCCCCTTCCCCGGTTTCTTTGGCTCTTTTAGTGTCTCTAGGATAAATCCAAAGGAACATATGGTTCTGGAATAGTATCACTATCATGAGGTAAATTATATTAAATGATAAACCAAGAATATAGGAGAATTTTATTATACTCAATCCAAATCTGCACTTTAGGATTTTGTTTATAGATAAAGTTTAAAAATAATTTTTAAATTATTAGAGTCATAGGGTATAAAATATAATACTTTAAAATGTATTATATATTTATTACTTTGGGGATTATTGAAGTAATGCTTAGGAAGCTTGAGGTCATTCAAAAAGCATTGTGGCCAACTAATCAAGGTTTCCATTCAAGGGGCTAAGGATGCTGTACCCTTTTGTTCTATGCATCTGCAAGCACTGACTGGAAATATTGCTCTCATCCTGATCATTGTGAAAAACATGGACTTCATGAATTTGTGTTTCTTCTGTTTCCTTCTCTTATTCACTGTTCTGGCTTTCAGTTCCATCACTGTGCAAAAAAATTCTGGCAATTTTGTGGTTTCACTATGGTGATATTTACTTTTGTGAATGTTCTATGCCCATTCCACCTATGCGCTAAAATCCTTGGTTCTTCCTGCCATGACTTTTGCTTAATGCGTATCTATCTGCTATTCACTAAGATAACACACTGTCATAGACAAAATTATCCTTGCTGAGAATTTCTGTAGTATGGTCATTGTACTCCATTTCAATTTCTGGCTAAAAGGACTTCCCTACAGTTGTTGTCATTACCATGTCATGACTTCCACATGTAATGAGCATATGCACTTTGCTCAGCTGAACTGTGCCAATGTATGCTAAATATTGCCTAAAATACTACATTTGCCTTTATAAATAGCTTGTAGCTATTTGTTTGTATTCTATCATATTGCCATTTCCTTTTGTTGTTTGTTTAAGTGGCTACACCAGATTTATTTTAGAGCATACACCCTCATCTGTGTGTTCAATGACCTCCCATGACTTTCTGGCTGTCCTCAGGGGGACCATATGAGTGGTGCTGAAGATCAAATACAGGTCAGCCTAATGTAAGGTAAGGAACTTACCTGATTATGAGCTCTCTTGCTCCACCCCACATTGATATTTATTATGGCTTTATTATTCCTTCTGACTTGCCTTCTATTCCCAAATGCCAGGCACTGGACTCTATCTATGGTTTTCACTTTGGTGTCATCTTGTTTTGTTTTGCTTTATAACTCAGTTTTCTTCATCTACTGATTTGGCCAACACTATCAGTCATTTCCAAATGATTTATGAGCACAAATTTAGGTGAGAAAGAAAAAAAATGAGGTAATTATTGCTTAGATGAATGTATGTGAATGGTAATCTATGATGTCAGAAAGGTGATATGATGTGGTAAAACAGTCTTGGAAGAAAGAGAAGTGGTCATTTAATTAGATATATTAAGGATCACATTGAATACTCAGTTTTCACAGTTCCAAATTATCAATAGCAAGATTTTTAATCCACTCTCATCTTAAACAGACCCTATTTTTGTCCAGAGGCATCCTTGAGAGAATATATTCATTTGGAAATATTGGTGGAATCTGGGCCTTCAGCATGTGAAGTATGCAAAAATGCAAAGTATGCACCTTAGCGCTCCCACACCTCTAGAAGTAAATTTGAATCTGATCTTCAAAACTTTACATAATGTTTATTAAGAAGAGAAGCAATATAAGATAATGTCTCAGTATAAATTCTTATTTCTTCCAATTTACTAGTTTTACATATTTCAAATATTGTTACTTCTATTTTATAAAATTTATAGAACTATTTTATAATAATTAAAAGAAAATACTTTTATTTTATAAGACTATTTTATAAAACTATTAAAAGAAAATGATTACATATATAACTATTGGTGTGATGAGGGTTAAATGGGTACATTCTTCACCTTGCCCACATATTTGCCCAAAATGTGGACTTTTCCTCTCCTGAGGAATCTCCTGTCATCTTTTGACTGTCTCACATCTTTGTCTCCCTCCCTCTCCCTCTTCTTCTACCATTTCTGCTTCCTCCTCTTCTACGTCTCCTTTTCTTCTTTTTATTCTTCATCTTCTTTTCTTTTTCTTCTCCTCCTCATCCTCCTCCTCTTCTCTTTTTCTTCTTTCTTCTTCTTCTTCATCGTCTCTTCCTCCTCCTTCTTTTTCTTCTTCCCTATGACCTTACTGTGACTCTAGATGGCCCATGCAAAATGCAGATTTTATCATTAAAATCATTTAAAAAAAATAAAAGATATTCGTTTCCCATGTTCATTACAGTGCTATTCACAGCAGTCCAAATCTGAAAACAAACAATGTCCTAGAACATTGTTTGGCTGAATAAAGAAACTGTGGTGTATATATCAAAATGGAAAGCTATTCTGTAATAAAAAGAGATGTATCCATACAATTTAATGCGGTGTGGATGAAACTAGAAAGTACCATGCTGAGTGAATTTAGTCATAAGGATAAAGATACATAATGATCTTCCTTATATAATATAAAGATAGAAGATATACAAAATACATATAGTCTCAATGTCATGGAATGTTTTGTTTAAGTTTTATTCTATATAAACTTATAGTTTGGGGATTGATATAAAGGTCTTTAATCTATTTTGATTTGACCTTTATGCATGGTGTTAGATTGAGGTCTGAGTTCACTTTTTTTGCATGTGGCTGTTCAGTTGTCCCAACACCACTTGTTGAAGAGGCTTTCCTTGATCCATTTGTGTTTCTTGCTTTTTTTTTTATCACAGATTAATTTATTTTATGTCTGGAGTCATTCTTTAAATACTCAAGTCTATTCAATTGATCGGAGGGTTTGTCTTTCTTCCAATACCAGGCTGTTTCAATGACTATTGCTTTGTAATACAATTAAACTTGAGGAAAGTGATGCCTCCCTGTCCAAACAAGCAAAATCAGAGATAAATAAATGGAACTACATTAAACTGAGAAGCTTCTGCACCTCAAAGGAAACAGCAGCTAGGAAACAAAAGCCACCCACTAAATTGGAGAAACTATTCATGCAATACCCATCAGATAATAGACTAATCACTAAGGTACTGACAGAACTTAACAAGATAAAGGCATTAACCCCATAAAAATGGGGAGAAGAAATGAACAGACATTTCCTCAAAGAAGAAATACAGATGGTCAAAACACTGCACATTACTAATCATCAGTGAGATGCAAATCAAAACAACAATATGGTAACATCTTGTGCCACAGTGACTGGCACACATCACAAAAAAAAAATAAGACCAACCAGTGCTGGCAGGGATGTGGGGAGAAAGGACCTATCATTCATTGCTGGTGAGAATGCTGTCTACTCCGGTCTTTTTGGAAAACAATATGGATATTCCTCAAAAAATTGGAAATTGAGTTACCACATGATCCAGCAATACTACTCCTAGGTATATACCCTCAGGACACAAAAATACAATAAAAAATGCTCTCTGGTGGCAAGTGGTAGCACAGCAGTAGTGTGCTTGCCTCGCATGTGGCTGATCCATGACAGACCAGGGTTTGATCCCCGGCATCCTATGTGGTCCATCAGGCCAGGAGTGATTTCTGAGCACAGAGCCAAGAGTAATCCCTGAGTGAAGCCAGGTGTGGCCCAAAAACAAACAAAAAACCCAATTCCTTCTTACTCCTATATTCATTGTAGCACTAAGTGCAATAGACAGAATCTAGAAACAACCCAGATGCCTAACAACAGTTGACTGATTTATGTAACTGTGGTATATCTATGCAATGGAATACTACACAGCTGTTTGGAAAAATGAACTCATGAAATTTGCCTATACATGGATGGACATAGAAATTATTATGCTAAGTGAAACGAGTTAGAGGGAGAGATGGACATAGAATAGTTTTAATCACTTGTGGGATTTAAGAAAAATAAAAGACAGTATGGTAATAATACCCAGAGACGATAGAGATGAGGGCCAGAAGGACCAGCCTATGATAAAGCTTACCACAGAGTAGTGAGCATAGTTATAGAAATAACTACACTAACAACTACCATGCCAATTATAATGAGAGAGAGAGAAATAGAATGCTTTTTATCAAAGACAGGCAGGGAATGGGGCTGGAGGGCCATGGAGACATTTGTCTGGGGAAAGTTACACTGAATGTCAGGGGTGTACATTACAAACATATTTGTAACCACAGTACTTAAATATAAGAAATTTTAAAAAGATAGAAAGTATTTGTAAAACTATATAGATTTATAAATATACATGTAAATATAAAAAAACTAATAAACAAATAACAAATGGCCAAAGCCAACAGAATCTGAGTACTGAGAGGATTGTAAAAACAATGAAAAGATTTGTGGAAGCTATGACATAGGATTATGGGGAAAAAATCTGGTAAAGTGTATGGTTTTAAATAGTGTATGCATGAAATGTGATTATTAACTGTATTGTAAATCATGATACACAATTTAAAAATAAAAATAATAATTTCACATAAAATTTTTTTCTCAGAGATTTTTATGGATATGGTTGAGGACATCTTGCAATCATAAGAATAATAATGGAAGTTTATATGCATCATTGGTTGTGATAAATTCTGACCAGGTACTATGATCTGTAATAGAAAAATTCTTTGACCAAGGATGGGACTGATGATTCATATCAAGATATACTGGAGAGGGCCAGAATGGTGGCATAAGTGGTAAGGTGTTTGCCTTGCATGCAGCTAACCTAGGACGGACCATGGTTTGATCCCCCAGTGTCTCATATGGTCCCCCAAGCCAGGATCAATTTCTGAGCACATAGCCAGGAGTAACCCTGATTGTCACCACATGTGGCAAAGAAAGCAAAATAAAATAAAATAATAAGATATATTGGAGTGAAAGACATGCTCTGTAACCCACACTGATTTCTTGTCAACTCTATACCCTGGTGGAAGGTGGAGAGTCTACATAGAGTACAAATATCAATCCTCACTGGGCCCTGCTTCATGAACAAATGGTCTACAGTGTTTCACAAAACACATACTCAAAAGAGTCCTTTGTCCTAAATACCTCCCTGTCATCATCAGAAAATTCTTGATAATTTTGTTCTTAAACTTGCATTTATATGTGAAATTTGAGGGTACAATAATATATATATACATATATATATACATATTCACCATTGTAACTTTATGCCCCATCACACAAATAGTTCATGCTAACAGAGAAAAATGGATTTCTGATGAACTCACAATGAATAAGATTGAAGAAAAAAAGGATTAAGGGATAAGGAGAAGACAAAGAGAGAAAAGCAAGTTAGAAGTGATAAGATACATAAAACACTAGTTGTTAAATTTCCCCTTTTCCTGAAAAATCTGAAATAACATTTCTTTCCTTATATCTTATTTTATCATTAGCATCTTTATTATTTCTCTCAAAATATGCATTCCAGTTTATATCCCTAGAGGAAGCCACTTTGGTTTTCACACCTGAGCATCACAGAAAAAAAATCAATAAGTAATATTGCTTGTAATTAGTCTGCTGAAACAAAACTAAACTCAAGACATTTACTGAACTCAGAGATGGTTAGATAAAAGATCAGCTCTGATTACACATTCAAACTCCTCATCACATAGCCAGCTGAAGCATCAAAGAAACACATCGTTATCTTCTTAAATAATATTTTGCATTCACTTACACCTTCTATACAAGCAGCAGCCTACTACTCTCTTAAAGATCACACTCACCCTTACACAGTCTAACATCTCGCAGCACTTCAACTTCAGCGTTTTCCACCTGCAAATGCGTGACTCCCACACAGGTATGTTCTTGAAATAATATTGATAAAAAATAAGGCTTTGTTCAATGAAAGAACACAGAATTAATTTTTTACAGTTCAGGTCAAATAGAAGAAATCAAAAGTCCAAAAGAGAAAACGATACCAGTACTATTTTGAGAGGATTTCCCCATAGTGCATTAAAAGGGACAATTCTTTTCTATTCTTACCAGAGTTTTTTAGGATTTCATATTCATTAATAAAAACAAAACAAGTTCTTTCTTAGAATAGTAATTTTATATATTTATTTGTAAAAATAGTCTGGGAAGAGAGATGATGAAAAGGTAGGAATAGCTCTCTGACTCTGCCAGCCTTTTATCCTCTCTCTTAATGTCAATGTGAAGCCCCAAATCAATTATTTTTATCCATGTAAAAAGATAGGGATCCTCAGTACTTTAACTTCTTTCAAAATTAGATAAAAATTAAACTGAGACACCGGGATAACATAAGAAGTAAAGCACTTGCTTTGCTTGTAGATAAGCCAGTTTTGATCCTCAAAACTGCATATATTCACCCCAACATGATACTAACAAAGTCAGTCTGAGCACAGATGAGTGTGCCCCCTCAAAATAAATTAAACATAGTGATTTATAAATTGTTATTAGAAAAAATATCTTTTTTGAAAGACATAGGAAGTCAGATGATGCATTAATGTACATCTGGGGAAGCAACAAATAAGTGATGGAATTAGAAGACATAAAACCTAATTTCTGATGTTCTATTATCATGCTTCATGATCTATATATATAAATTTACAAATCTGAACTTTATTTTTTCATTCATTAAAAGTACAAATGATAATTATACAATATATTATAGTATATTATGAGATAATAAAGGGGATTTAAAAGATATCTGTAAATTACAATATTTTTTTTTTGGTTTTTGGGTCACACCGGTGGTGCTCAAGGATTACTCCTGGCTCTACACTCAGAAATCACTCCTGGCAGGCTCTGGGGTCTATATGGGATGCTGGCATTCAAACCACCATCCTTCTGCATGCAAGGCAAACGCTTTACCTCCATGCTATCTCTTCGGCCCCTTGGAGTATACAAATTTTTAAAATACCATATTTGTTCTCAACTACAAAATTTTTGAAGCCAAAATTATATTTTTTATTTCCCATTTATAGAACTTTTAAGAAAGCACAAAAATGTTATGAGTTTTTTCCATTTTCACATAAAATGCAACAAAAATGAGAGAATAACTGGAAAGTCATTATCCTAAATTTATACTGCCAGGGGCCAGAGAATTGCAGGGTTAAAGCACTTTCTTCATATCTTCATATCTGGCTGAAAGCAATTTGTTTCCTGGAACCTCATGGGGCTGTTCAATCACCACCAGGAGTAAACTATCAGTAGTCCCTGAGCATATAAATATTAGATAACTGCCTATAGCAAAAACAAATTTTCTTATAGGCAGGTAATATTCATTTTTGTATATATTACTTTACCCATGTTATTTCATCTAGTCCTCTGTTCTTGTACACCGGATTGTTTATAAATTTGAGCTATGGTGAATAGTGTTGAATGGACATAGGAGCACAGATATCTTCAGAGATTATTTAGAGTATTTAGGCAGGAAGTGTAGCTGTTGGTTTATATTGGAATCTAAATGTTTAATTTTTGACAGAGCTGAGTCTAATCAGAGGAAGAACAGATATAGAATGAATTCTCTCAAAAGAGGAAAATAAACACAGTAAAGAAATGCAAATGCCCAAAGACAACAGAAACTGAGAGCTGCTCTTTAGAAGAAAATTTATCACAACAGAAGTGATGAGTGGAAATGGGGAAAGATTTAAGAAGGAACAGATTTAAGAAGGTGGAGGGAATCAGATATTTTAGTAGAGGGTGTATTACAGGGATTTTTTTTTATGCATGAAACCCTTCCATTAAAAGTATTGTTAGTCTCAGTATCTAAAATAAAATACAAAATGAATAACCAAAAAAAAAAAAAAAAAAGAAAACATCTCTTTTCAGGATATCTTCTCTGTTAGCACATCTAAGATGCTCCATTTCCCCCTTTATCTATCTCTACTAGTAGTTGGTATTCTGGCTTAATTTAGCCTCTATTTATTACATTTGGTTCTTTCAGTGTTTCTTTCAGTGTCTCTTTAACTGATATGTCCTGTTTAACACTGCTTTCTTCTACTTTTGTCTCATGAATTATAAATTTCTACAGATATTCCATGAGATATGTAACTATGCCCAGTACTTTTATTATCCTGTAAAGTTCAGGTAATATATAAAATTATTTAATATATATACCAGAAGATTCATTAAATCTTCAGAAAATAAAATAAAGTTTAGAGATTTGTAAGTTGATGATATATGTAACTAAAAGTTGCAACAATTGAGTTGAGACTTCAGTGAATATTGGTCAACTTTTTAAACACAAACACACTCACAAATAGGTAGAAATTATAATTGCACTATCAGGGCCATTTAGTGGGATATGTCAAAGCAACTGAAGAATAAAATAATAAAAAAGCAGTAGTGATCAGAGGAAACAGAATAGTAAGAGGAAAATTTTACTAAAGGTTAAAAAATGGAGGGAAAAATCTCTGCAAGCATGCATTGGAAAGGATATAATGAGATTCAAGGATTCTCTAGATTTCCTAGATGTGGGATCTAAAATCTCTAGATATGGATTTATGAAAAGTTAATTAAATGATAAACAGGATATGTAGGAGATAAATCATGAAGGGTCACCTAGACAATTCTTAACTGTTTTAGTGCATAGAGCATAGAATTTATAACATGTTTAATAAAAAAAATAGAATATTGGCAAAAAGTAAACTAAGTAGTCTATATTTGAAAAATATCAAGATTTTTGAAAAATGAAAGTGAAATATATAAGGAGTTTATTATATAAAAAAGCTATTAACTGATATGAATGACCCAAATACCTACTGCAGGACAGGCAAATCGCCATTTCTTGGATAGAGTTCTTCAATCGACAAGCAGAATGTCGGCTTCTAATGACAGTGATGACAGTCTTCCAACTACTCTCTTCTTAACGGGGATCCCAGGACTGGAGTGGGCCCACATTTGGATTGCCATTCCCTTCTGTGCCATGTATCTGATAGCATTGGCTGGGAATGCTGCCCTCATCCTAGTCATTGCCTTGGACAATGTTCTTCATGAGCCCATGTACCTGTTCCTTTCTCTTCTCTCACTTACTGACCTGGCTCTCAGTTCTACCACTGTGCCCAAAATGTTGGCTATCCTGTGGCTCCATGCTGGTGAAATTTCCTTTGGTGGATGCCTAGCCCAGATGTTTTGTGTCCATTCTATCTATGCTCTGGAGTCCTCAGTTCTTCTTGCCATGGCCTTTGATCGATATGTGGCTATCTGTAATCCACTGAGGTACACCACCATACTCAACCATACTGTCATAGGCAAAATTGGCCTTGCTGGGCTATTCCGTAGTGTGGCTATTGTATCCCCTTTTATCTTCTTGCTGAAACGGCTGCCTTACTGTGGTCACCATGTTATGGCACACACATATTGTGAGCATATGGGTATTGCTCGATTGGCCTGTGCCAACATCACTGTTAATATTGTCTATGGGCTAACTGTGGCCTTGTTGGCTATGGGTCTTGATTCTATTCTCATTACTATCTCTTATGGCTTTATTCTGCGTGCTGTCTTTCGTCTGCCATCTCGTGATGCCCAGCACAAGGCTCTGAGTACTTGTGGTTCTCACCTTGGGGTCATCTTGGTCTTCTATATTCCGGCTTTCTTCTCCTTCCTCACACATCGCTTTGGCCAACACCGAATTCCCAAGAACGTACACATATTTTTGGCTAATCTCTATGTTTTGGTGCCTCCTGTTCTCAACCCAATCATATATGGTGCTAGGACCAAAGAAATCAGAAGTCGACTTCTAAAACTGCTTCACTTGGAGAAATTTCCAATATGAATACTGAGCAGATCTTGGAAAGGAGAAAAATATGTGGATATTGTAGCTGATGCATTTGCATGGATAGAGAGGAAGGCTTTGATGAGAGGAAACATGGAAAGGAAAGGTAAAAATAACTGGAAATATCAATACACACATTGTACATAAAATATTGAGACTCTTGAGAAACTTGTCTGAAAGAAGAAAACTGTAGAAAAATATTCCTAATATTCCTGTTTATCAAAAGCTGGATTTTGGAGAGCCTCGCTAACTTTGATACTATCACTGTGAAAAGCCCCAATCATGTACACTATGCCTACAAAGATCAACTTACTAAAGATCAAGTCAATTTCCATTATTGAAGGATCAGGATTTAATGAAGGAAATATCTTCTGTGTGTATAAGTAGAAAAATATGTTTTGATGATTTGTACAAATTCTGATTTTCGCAAATTCTGATTTTCTCCTGTGGGTGGTTATTAAGAACAGTACTATAGTCAAAGAATTGTATTTAAGTCCTGATTCTTCTGCTTATGTTTTTTGACTTTAAAAAAAATGTTGCTAAATCTTTCTCTGCATCAGTTCATCAAACTGTTAATTGAAGAAATATCTAACTTTTCATGTGTGATAAATGAATAAAATAACTGTAGAAATGTAAGCAATTTATGTAAAATGATGATAAATATGAGTTCTGCAAGCTCTTTTACCTTATTAAGTTGTAAATAATATATTTCCTGTCACCTTACAAGGGTATTATCAATACTGGATTACATAACTAAAAATTTTTGAAAGTTCTTGGTTGGGGCAGGGCGGTGGTGCTAGAGGTAAGATGCCTGCCTTGCTTGTGCTAGCCTTGGACGGACAGCGGTTTGATCCCCCGGCGTCCCATATGGTCCCCCAAGCCAGGAGCAACTTCTGAGCACATAGTCAGGAGTAAACCCTGAGCGTTACCAGGTGTAGCCCAAAACCCAAACTCCCCCCCCAAAAAAAGAAAAGAAAAGAAAAGAAAAGAAAGATCTTGGTATATAAATAGCATTAATTAAAACTATATTCTCTCTTATTTCCTTCTTTGGACTCTAGTTTTAGGTGTATTTTCTTTCAACCATCAATTCTTTTTTTGCTTCAGGGTCACACTTGGTGATGCTCAGGGATTACTCAAGTCCTTGCACTCAAAAATCACTCCTACTAAGTTTCAGGAGACCATAGTTGAAAACAGGATGGAATCAATCTCAGATCAGTCAAGTGCAAGATAATGGTATCTATCTTACTGTACTATCTCTCTAACCTCGAGCTATACTATTATTCTAATTAAGCATTTAAAGAAGGGTCAGGAAATAGATCAAAAGATTGGGACACATTTGTTGCCAGTGTGACCCCTGTAAGTTCCCAGGCACAAAGAGAGTAGAAATTACTAAGCATTACAGGGGTGACCCAAAAACCCAAACATCAAAAATGATTTAGCAGATCTTCCTTGGAATCAAATGATCTATTTTAACATCTTTGTTTTATCTTTATGTTCCTAATATGAGCTCTGGGAAAATGTCGGTGAAAAAGAAGCAAATGGGAAAAAAGACTAAATGAAAATTTCCCTCAATGATGTAAGAAGGGTGATACAATATGGAAGTAAACTCAGAAAGAAGAGAAATGGTTGGATAGATTAACATGTTAAGGATCCATTGACTGTGTAAATTAGTGCCACAGTATTAAAAGCAATGAAGAATATTACTATTCTCTATTTGTTTAGGTTGTGCTGAGGGAATTAAATATATTTTATATAACAAACATGCAGAAAGGATCACATGACTGTAAAATAATGTTTGTTGATACAAGAAAGCTTTTCTCAATATTATTAGATTTTAGGGATATTTTAATGGATTTAGAATATTTTATATTTTATTATAGCGTATTTTATGACTCTAACAAACACCTTTTTAAATAAGTATTCTACTTATAAAAAGCATACCACTCAATAAAACTGTTTTCACCTATACCTAATATATTCTTTAATGAAGAACAACTGTTTCTAGGGTGAGAGAGATAGTACAGAGAATAAGGTACTTGCCTTGCATGTGGCTGACTTGTATCCATTTCCTGGCACCTCAGAAGTTTCCTCAGGAGCACATCAACTATCACTGACCCCCCCCATTAAAATAAGTGAAAAATGTTATGTGTCTATCTCCTCTCTTTGACCTATGTCTGAACTCCAACTTTTCTCATATTTTCTAAGTATTTTCTTTTGCTTTGCTCGTTGTCTGATGTCACTAGGCAAGATGATACTGGCAAGTGCATAACATCATCATTCTCCAGAAAAAAATTAACAGTTTAATAAAAGAACTGAATTGCTTTACTATAAACTACTATCCAAGAAATTGAGTCAATTATACTATGGCTCTTCTCTTATTTTGTCCACATTATATTTCTATAAAATTATTATGAAAAGTCAGGTATATTCTTCATGTAAAGCAGATGAAAGTTACTTCAGATAGCTAGACACAACTTAGAGTTGAGTATCAATTTTATTTTATTGTACTTTTAAGCTTCTATCTTACATATTACTTTGAGATTTTGTAATTTACAGTACTGTTAATGTTTAGTTCATTTTTTTTGTTTTTTTGGGGGCAGGGCCACACCCATTTGATGCTCAGAGGTTACTCCTGGCTAAGCGCTCAGAAATTGTCCCTGGCTTGGGGGGACCATATGGGATGCCGGGGGATCAAACCTCGGTCCTTCCTTGGCTAGTGCTTGCAAGGCAGACACCTTACTTCTAGCGCCACATCACCGGCCCCTAATGTTTAGTTCTTGAGTATGTAATTCCAACACCACATTCATCACAAGTGTATTCAATCTCATTCTCGGGGTTAATTGTACAGTTTTGTTGACTTCTCACTGGTTTACAATATAAAATTCCAAAGGCTTCATTTCAGACCTTTATATGTGTGTAATTATAACCTTTCATACCACCAAAGTTCCGGTACCAGTCCAGTATCAAAAGACCCCTCTATTCAGTTGTCCCACCCACACTCATCACTTTCACTTTGGTCTATTTTACACAGTAAATGAATTCGACAGACATTTATTGACTATTTCTTTGTTTCCTTTAGTAGTACAGCATCTTCAACCTTTGACATCAGACTTTTGATGCATTCATCTATTGTTTCAGAATAGGTCTTTTTGGTGCCAATTTTGAAGAAAATAATTCACAGGTCCCCAGCTCTAAAAAATTTGACCTCACACTATATGAATCTACACTCTGAGCTGATATTTAAATTTTTACAACATCTTTTTTTTTCACATTCAGGCTATTACAATTTAACTCTACCCAATTTATATAATGATCACTGGATTCTACACATTCATGAATATATTCTCTGTATAGTGCACATCTGAGTACACTAGCTATGATCTCCACTTACACATGTGGGAAGGCCTTTAAATTTTGTCTTTATTTTTAAAATGCCAATAATATGCATGTTTTTAACCCTTATAAATAAGCTATTATCTTAGTACAGAGGGTAGAGCACTTGCCTTCCAAAGGGCCATTTTTGATATGATCCCGTACTACATATGATCATGAGCAACATATATTGCCCAATGTAGAAAAAAACAGAAATTTTTAAAAGATAGTGTGAGCAACCATATCAAAGATGAGGTGCTGATAAAATAGTAATAATGGAATAGTACACCTTTGCCTTGCACAGAACCAATTCAGTCTCTAGAATCCCCATATGGTCCCCTGATCCCAGCAGGAGTTTCTGAGAGCAGAGTCAAGAGAAAACCCTGAGCATCACCAAATGTGTCTCCTTCCCAAGGGAAAAAAAAAACCACTTATATTATTGCAAAAGTGAAAGTTCCCTTCTGAAAATAGGACAAAGGGAAGTCAGTCAGGGTCTGATTAAAAGATAAATAAATTAAAATAATTAAAATAATCTCTAGGTTTCATGAGAGTAGATTCAGGATGTGTCTGGTAACTTAGGTTACCTGACAACCTGCCCACCTACTTTAAGCTCAATAAAAAGTAGTCAATCACTGCCCTGTCTTAAAAAGTTAATAAAGGTGAAAGGAGTCTCTACACTTTAGGATCCTGCTTAAGAAACACTCCCCGCATAATCCCAAAGTTTCTCTCCATTTCTTTACTTTCTCTTAAATAAAATTTATTCTAAATTCAGGCATTCAATCTCTCTCCTTGCTTTCCATTTTTACTGTTTGAGGACAAGAACCTGAGATCACGTGCTCTTAATAACTAAAACTTAGAGAATAACTGCTGCATTTGTTATTTTCTACTCCCCGGCTTTCAATTATTCTACTATAGAAGAAATTTCAAGAACTCACTTCTTGAGTTTGTTTACTCTGAAACTAAAACACAGTTAAGGATTCTAGAGTAACTGAATTAGTTTAAGGTTTTAATTTTATTAATAATAAAATATAATCATTTATATTATAATTTTATCTTTGCACTTCCCCATGAATAAAAACATTTGTGTGCTATGCATAAGATTAAAAATGTTTATCTACAACTGGTATAATAAACAGTTGGTACTGAGTAGAAATAATTTATCTTTGTTTCCATTTCTGATAGGGTATGATGGAAATTTTGTACATAATCTATGAAAAAATATTTTTATAATGCTTCAACTTGAAAACAGCATATTTTTCATGTAGTCTGGAATAAATTTAATATATGATTCTGTAAATGTTTCAGCTAGGTTATAGCACAGCTGTATAGGGATCATTCCAACACTTCCCACATAACAATAGAAAAGAGTAGTTTCTTACTTGGATTAGAGAATCCTGAGATTATAGAGTTCAATTATGTGTGATAACAAGTTCTGTATTTAGTCAATAGGGAGAAATTATGGTAATAACTGCCCTATATTATATTTATAAGGTATTAATATGGAGTATATGCCAGATCCTTGTGCCAAGATATTGGTAACTGTAATGATCCTTTCAGTCCACGTGATTCCTTTAAGCAGGGGCAATTAGATGCTTCTGGAAAGTTAAAAGTGAAGCAACCAATGCTAAGTTTGAGTTTCTTTAGTGGAAATATTTTCAAGAAACTGAGAGACAAAAGAAAAAATAAAATTCAGGACCAAACACTTTGACTGAAAACACTCAAGATTACCCATATTATGTACAAAACTGAAAATATATTGAGATTAAGGATTTGTCATATACCCAGACCTGAAAACATATAATGAAATAAGTGATAACTACATTCATCTATATAACACAACCCCCAAATAGTATTTTCTTTAGTTTCTCAACCTCCTGCTACACAAACAAATTAACATTACACATAAGTCCCAAGCAATTTTAATGTAGAACAAGCTTGGGTAACAAAGGAAAAGTTCTTTAGTGTGCTCCTGATCAAAGTAGGAGAAATTCCCAAATTAAGCTACTTTCCCTCCCATCCTTTTCTTTTTCTGTATTGTGGGCATTAGTAGAAGAAAGCTAGAGTTCTGGTGTCCCCAGTAGCCTCTCAATAGCAGCATGAATATCTTCACTTGTGGCTATCAGGGCCTGAAGGTTGGTGTCATGATTTACAAAACCCATAGCCTTCAGATGCTCCAAATCTTGCTGGTAGAGACCTTCTGTGAGGGGAAATGAGGAAGGTGAGGATTGGGTAGGCTGGGAGCAGGCATTGGCTAATGCACGGAGAAGCTTTAGAATGGCCATAGTTGGTTGTACAGGGTTTTCTGCTCTATAATCCTGTCCTCCACCTCTAGTTTCAGGGACTTCTCTAGCTCCATGTGGTCTACCTGTGCTCCACAAACAAGGTCCCAGCCCAGGCACTTCCCTAGACAGTGTTTGCAGACCCTTTTCTATTTGTATTAATGCTTGCAGTGCTCGTGGGTTGGTGAGGATGGGAAGAAGTGGTATATGATGTCTCAGGGAGCTGCCCACTGTCAGCTGATGTAGCAAATCTGGATTCTGCTGTAGAATATGCAAAGCTTTGCGCAAATCAGAGGGCGAAGGTTTCAGCTGATTGGCTGGATTAGCTTTTCCTTTGGGCTGCTGGTTTTCTTGAGAGGGAGGATTCTGAGCAGAATGGTAGTCCAGCATACCATTCTTGCTCTCTGAGTTGGTTTGATTTGAAGCCATGCTTTTGGCACGAGCAGATTTTCCTGCCCTGATATCTTGCATCAATAACCTCACAGGTGCAAGGGCAGCAGGGTTTGTGGCAGTGGCATCAGTATTGCTGATGTGAGTATTGGCTACCTCTCTGCAATGCTCTGAACCTAAGCTGTGGCTTTTGCAGGAAACCAAGGGAGCCAAGGTGCAGAGCATGAGTTGCTGCACTTCAGAGCCGACCTGAGGTAATACATTGTCACCACCTGGTGCTGCCTTCAGGGTCTCTAATTCTGCCTTAGCTGTTGGTAGGAGCTCTGGCTTCCGGGCTGGGATCTGCAAGGTCTCTGGAGCCTTAAGAGCTGGCTCAGATTTCTGAAATGGTCTTGAGGATTCAGGAACATGGCTAGTATTAGCTGACTTCTCCTGTGTCAGACCTTGAACCAGAGGGTCTTCCAAGAACTGCAGCACAGACTCGGGTGGAGCCATCAGCAGTTGAGCCAACTGAGCAAGAAAGTTAGCCAAATCAGATGAGTTTCTCACCAGACGGCTCAGTTTGGCTGCCATACGGAAACTCTCTGAAGTAGATGATTTGGTGATTTGTGTGCAGGGGCATGTGGGACCTGGATGACTTCCAGAGTTGGACAGAGTTCCCTTCAGGCGATTCCTTACCACCAAATGGACTGTATCGCCATCAAGGATACCACGCTGACTCAGAGTATCTTGATCCCGGAGGATCTTTCCAGTGAAGATAAGCACCAGTCGATCAGTGTCACAGTGAAGACGTTTGGAGATCTGCTTCTTAAAATGGCGGACACTGCTATTTTTTGACAACATAAATTCCTGGAAGTCCTGTGGAGTCTTGACAGACACTCTTATGATGCGTGATATCTCCCTACCAGACATCAATCTGCTGTCTCCTGCTTCTTCCCTAGTCTGTGCCATATCTACCGAAGAGCAGACTGCAGGGCCACCCTAGACCTATAGAAGCCCAGGTGAAGCACTGTGCATACCTGGGTACAGGTACAAATAGGTGTCTAGTTATGTCCTCTTACCCATGCCCTGAGGATACCACCACCCAGTACAGCAGTGCAGCCACCTGGCTCCCATTGGGGTGGAAGTATCTCCTCTCAAGGGTCATATCCCTGAGGAATATGATGTCAATAATGAAGTCACAGTTACAGGGAGGCCTGAGTGAGGACAGTGCAGTATCTCTCCCACCTTAGGCTGACTCTGGTTATTATTTAAATTAAATAAATGAAGTGTTATTTTAAGTTATAGGGAATTCTAAAAATTAAAATGTTCTGATCTAAAGTGTTTTGTATCAATCAATTTTATTGTTAAAACATAATAAATTGAGGTTGATAAATATAGTCTGATAGCTGAGAAGAAAAGGCTCTGGCAGACTAGCTGATTCTAATTACATATTCTCTACTAAATTGTCTTAAAGTATGTGTGATGTATTCAAACTCTCGTGTTTTTATATAACACACTTAAAATATGAATATTTAATTTATTTGATATTGAGTTGTAGCTATCTTATCCCTTTGAGGTCTACACTCTGAGAGAATGATTCTGTTATCCAAGAACATGTAAACAAATGATATGCTATGGAACCAAAGAAATAGCACAGATGGAGCCTGCTTTGCATGTGACTAACACTGGCTCTATCCATGGTACCACATATGATCCACCAAGCAAGTAGTAATCCCTCATCAAAGATCAGTATTATGCCCTGAACAATTCCAGGTGTGCCCCATTTTGAAAAAAAAAAAAAAAATAAATGAAAATGTCACTCTACAATCATAACCAAGGCATAAATTTGTGTGAAAGTAACACTTTGAGTTTTGGTTTGCCTTTTTTTTTTTTTTTTTTTTTGGTTTGTCTTTTTAAAGGAACCAGATTTTTTTTTTTTTTTGGTTTTTGGGCCACACCTGTTTGACGCTCAGGGGTTACTCCTGGCTATGTGCTCAGAAATCACCCCTGGCTTGGGGGGACCATGTGGGATACTGGGGGATCGAACCGTGGTCCATCAGCTTGCAAGGCAGACACCTAACCTGTAGCGCCACCTTCCCGGCCCCAGGAACCAGATTTTTAAAAGTATTAACACTTGAGGCATATTCAACTGTAAATGCAGAAAAAAATATCTCTAAGGTAGTTTTTTTTTTTAGTTGGTGTGGCCAGAGAACTGAGAATTAAACCTTTGGCATCACATGAATATTGGGAGTATTTAACCACAAAGTTAAATTGCTAACCCACAATTATGACATCATAGCTTCAGATAAAGTCTGTCCAAGATATATAACACTTATACTGTTTTACTGTGAACATAGAGCAGCCTACCTAGGCTTTTAACATTTTATACTTGACCCTTTCTTTTGGTTCTAGAATTTTCCTAGAATGCTATCTTTAGAAAATTCATTCAGAAATGAGAAATTTTTGTGTCCAGATATTCCTTCCACAATGATAGTACTAATAGTAGATTGATAGATGTTCTGAAATTCTGATTTTAATTTACTTAATTTTGTTGTATTGGGGGCTGGATTGAGGTTACATCCAGTGGTGCTAAGGGTTTTAATTCTGACTGCTCAGAGATCAAGTAAGGTAGTTCTCTGAGGATTTTGTACATTGCTGATGACTGAACTAGGTCTGCTTCAAGAAAAGCCATTGCCTTAACTCATATAATATTTTCTGCCCAACTTTGATGACTTTATTTTATTTTATTTCAAATTATTTCATTAAAATACTGTGTTAAAGGTTGTACATAATGAAAGGTTTTTCATAATAGATGAGTTTTTTTGTTTCACAGTTGTTCATAATTATGTTTCAGTTATACACTGTACATATCCCTTCATCAGAGCACATTTTCAGCCACCAATGTTCCTAATTTCCTTCCCACCCTCCCCTCTATCTCTCTCTGCCTTTGGGGCAGACATTTTTCATGTCTCCTTCTCTTTTTCTTTTTTTCTGTAGTAGATACTGTGGTTTTCAATATTATTAATAAAGGGCTCTTTCAGCATCCTGTTCTTGTCCAGAAGTATCATTTCTAACTATTATTGTCATAACTATTTAACTGCACTCCTCTCTTATTTGTGGAAATCTTCCTGCCATGAACTGGTCCTCCTGGCCCTCTTCTCTATGGACTCTGGATATTATTACCATACTATCTTTTTTTTATATCCCACAAATGAGTGTGATTATTCTGTTTGTTCCTTTCCTCTAACTCATTTCACTCAACATAATGCTCAGCATCCTGTGTTCTATTTACTGAATTTAAAAGGCTAAAATATCTCATGGGTTCAGCCTTCATAGATGACAGGAGGTCAGACTAGCTGGCCTCTCCTCAAAATAATGTCTACATTATATACCTTCTACATCATAGAAATCAGTGCTACAAATGACTTTTGGGAGTTCCCTTTGAATTTTCCCTGGAAGAATCAGGCATTCAAAATATTTACTCTAATTTTTCTTTAACTAATCTTTAACAAATGTTAAAGAACATTTAGGAATTTTATTTCTCATAATAATGATAATGATTTTTTCAACCTCAATGCCTTTGAAGTGAAATACCCTTCACATCATCTCCTATGAATATAGTGTTAGTGTCTGAAGTTTACTTGCAAGCACCAGTTACTATCTTACCCTATCTACATTTTTTCCTCAATGAAAAGACCTCATTTATATTGATCATCAAGTTCTTCAGCACAAACCCACATTTTTATTTCCTAAGGAGCCATTTTTTTATATTTTTGTTCAATATCATTTTTTCTTTATTTAAATATCTTGAATACATATATGATTGTGATTAAGTTTCAGTCATGTAAAGAACACCCCCCTTCACCAGTGCAACATTCCCACCACCAATGTCCCAAATCTCCCTCCATCCCACCCCACCCCCACCTGTACTCTAGACAGGCTTTCCAGTTCCCTCATTCATTTACATGATTATGGTAGTTCTCAGTGTAGTTATTTCTATAACTGCACTCACCACTCTTTGTGGTGAGTTTCATGAAGTGAGCTGGAAGTTCCAGCCCTCCTCTCAGTGTTTCTAAGGATTGTTGCAAAAATGACTTTTATTTTTCTTAAAACCCATAGATGAGTGAGACTATTCTACATCTCTCTCTCCCTCCGACTTATTTCACTCAGAATGATAGACTCCAGGTACATCTATGTATAGGAAATTTTCATGACTTCATCTCTCCTGACAGCTGCATAATATTCCATTGTATATATGTACCACAGTTTCTTTAGCCATTTGTCTGTTGAAGGGGATCTTGGTTGTTTCCATAGCCTGGCTATTGTGAATAGTGCTGAAATAAATATGTGTGAGAAAAGGGTTTTTGTATTGTATTCTTGTGTTCCTAGGGTATATCCCTAGGAGTGGAAGAGCTGGGTTGAATGGGAGCTCAATTTCCAGTTTTTGGCGGAATCTCCATATCGCTTTCCATAGAGGTTGGACTAGACGGCATTCCCACCAGCAGTGGATAAGTCTAAGGATCCAATTTTATTTTAATATTTTCAATTATACATTTATGATTTGTTAAGAATATAAGTCTCACTGTTATTTTATTAGCTTGAGCCAATCATTTTCCTATTTGAAATTGGTTTTTATTGTTTTAATATGGTCATTAATCCTGGATGTTTTTAAGATTCAGAAAAACAATGTCTATAAGGTGTAATCTAAGTTATCCAGAAAAAAAACTGACTTGTTAAATATTGAACATAATTTTCATGTTTGTTACTGACAATCTTTGGTACCTCTAGTGGTCAGGTCTATGACACTTTAGACTTACGATTTAGTGTGTTCCTTTAAGTTTTGAAATAATCAAGACTACAGATATGCTTCTACTTTTAGTTCTTAGAACTATTAAATCTTCTACATTTATTTTAGATATTGGATTAAACAGTCAAGTTGAGAACATTTTAGTTTTATTTTTGAACCAGTAGGTTATGTTTCTAAATATCAAATTGCCCAGTCTTCATTATCAAAACTAGTTAAAATACTATGTAGTTACTATTTGTATTTTAACAGGAGAAAACCCATGCTAAGTATTTCTGAGAGCACTGTCAAGCTCTAAATTAAAACTAACTGGATTCTAAAAAATTAAAGTATTTGCCTCTTATTAATAACAGTAAATAAATAAAAATAATAAAATCTTAAGTTCCCTAAAATTTCAATAAATTTTAATTTACTAATTAAAAAATAGAGAGCTCAGGACAGAGAGGTCAGAATTTACCAAATATCCAAGACCATAACTAATGTAGTACAGATGACAAAGACAACACCAATTAAGTTGTATTATACCAAACATCTCATTCCAAAAAACAGAATATGGGAATAAAACAGGTTTTATTGAAATAAGATGGTTGGTATAAGAAAGTTGGAATAAATTACATAAAGTTTGAACTTTTGAAACTGATTGGAGTCCTTGGTCTGACAGAAAATACTGTTTTCAATATTTCAATAACTATAATTTTCAAATACCTATTTGTTTGGAATTAGTTGTATTAGTTGAAATCTCATTATTACATGGTTTGTGTTTCTCCTCAATTTGAAAAATCTAGTCACACTTGGTGATGCTCAAGGGCTAGTTTCTGACTAAGTATTTAGGGATCACTCCAGGAAATGTTTTAGAGACCATTTGGTGCTGAGGCTCAAACCTGGGCCTCCATTATGCATAGCAAACACTCCACCCATTATATTACTTCCCTGAGCTCTAAAATTACATTCTTTGGAGGAAGGCTGGGGAGTTGTGGCCACATCCAGCAGCATTCAGGAGTTACTCCTGGCTCTATACTCAGAAATCTCTCTGGCAGGCCCAGGGGGACCATATGGGATGCTGGAGATCTAACTGGGTTGGCTGCATGCAAGGCAAATACCCTACTCACTGTGTTATTGCCCAGGCCCCCTAAATTTATATTCTTAACCTGAATTATCTATCCCCTAATAGAAAGTGACTTCTAGGTGATTTGTAAATGACAATATGGGTTACACTATTTTTTCATTGAAATTTCACATTCTACTCTGCTGATGACCTATGCTTTTCTTTTTGTGTCCTCTTAGTACATGTGAATGGCCTATGATATGTCATCTTTTTCCCTTTGGTATTGGAGATAAATTCTAAGGCTTCAACCACAATTAAAAACAAACCAACAAACAAAATATCAGAGCTTCACACATACAAGTGCTCTCTCACTAAACTACATCCCTGGCTCCAGCATATGAAACATTGTGTATTTAACTTAAAAATGACCTATTTTAATGGCAGTAGAAATGTCTATTTTTTCACCATCTTTAAAGTCCATATTCATTGTCTAGCTACAGACACACTCAAGAGTTCTATTCTTTCTCTTGCTCATAGAATGCCATGTCTTGAATAAAGTGGTGGGGGAGGATTAGATGGGGGCATTGTTGGTGTGAATGTTGCACTGGTGAAGGGGAGTGTTCTTTTTTTTTTACAATTATCTTTATTTAAACACTGTGATTACAAATATGATTATAGTTATATGATTACTGTCATGTAAAGAACACCCCCCTTCACCAGTGCAACATTCCCACCACCAATTTCCCAGATCTCTCTCTTCCCCACCCCCCCACACCTGTACTCGAGACAGGCTTTCTACTTCCCTCATTCATTCACATTGTTATGATAGTTTTCAGTGTAGTCATCTCTCCAACTGCACTCATCACTCTATGGAGTGTTCTTTTCTAATAACTGAAACTCAACTATGTTTGTAATCATGGTGTTTAAAAAAAGATATTATTATAAATAAAAGAGTTGTATTCTTACCTAGCTTGTTACTTACTGATAACAATTTTTCCCATTTTCGGAACCAATATATTGGCTCCTTCTATATTTGATGCATGACAAATGTCTTCCTATCACTTAAAGCCACTGTACCAGCAATTTTCCAAGTTTTCAGTGTTTCTATGGCTCATTATATGAATCACCCTGACTCTTCAAATTTTCACCAAAGGCCTTTTTAATTATGCACTAGTTTGTTAGTGTTTTAGATATCTACATAAAATTACAATCTATACTTTATTTTTCCTTTAGTGTATAAACTCAATGAGAACCAGGAATATTTTATTCTAGTTTCATTGTAACCTTATACATTATTAAATATGTATGAGTGCATAAAATATGGATAGCTTTGTGCTCCACCTAGAAATTACAACCAGAAACAGTGAGAGTCACTTGCACCCCAAACTTTGTTCGTGTCTAAATCATAAGCTGGTAGCTAAATGATAGCTTGCTCCAAATATTCTGGTTTTCAAGTGAATATTAAACATATTAGTCCCTGAAAATACCCAAAATTAACTTTCACAAACATTTACATTTAACATGCACTACTTTCAAATCTTTATCTCAGTGATATTCTTTATCAAAGATCCTGTTCTTAGAGCATTCCATGGAGCAAATGTACATGAATTTGGGTAGTCGCCTTGCAGCAAATGACTCCAGTTTGATTTCAAGCACTGCTTATGGTCTCTGAGAACATAAGTGATCTTTGAATGCAGAGCCAGAATAAGCCTTAAGCATGGCAAGGTTTCTCTCACCATTATGAACTCCTCACATAAAAATTATCCTTTTATCTCTTTGATAGCAATCTAGTATTACTTTGTTTTTATACTTGCATTCTGTGATAAAATTTCAAACTCTGCATGAATTTATAGAGGTAGAGATTGTAGTCATATAGAGATGGATTTAAGGATGAATACACATTGTGATAGTCTTTTACATTAGTATGTTTGCCATGAGCCCAAGGGAATATTTGCATACATAGGCTGAAAGCTATGATGCACCTTCTTGATTTAATATTTATATTATTTTTACATTAAAATGGCACAGGTCATGGGAAAATAGTGCAAACTAGAATTAAGTCTGTGATGCTAAGAACTTATAGTAGGTCTATCCCAAGGCCATGCATTTTTTACATAGTGGTTCTTCTGAAAACCACTCCCACTTCTGAGATCTATCAACTACAATCTCACTGATTTTCAATTTTACTCACAAAAATCTCCCTAACTCCAAAACTGATATTAAGCTTTGGTTTATGGTCATTTGTACCTCTCTATCTTCTTTATAGCATTTTAAAGTTTAAAAATAATACATAAAATTCTTTTGATTCAATTTGATTAGATCCTATTACCAGATCATAAATTTGTAAAGGCAGAGACTCACATGAGTTCCTAATTCCTACCAATGTACTAAACAAGGGTAAGTACATAATTTCTGAGCCAGATGTTACAAGAAAGGAAAATCCAGAACAAACAATGTTCATATCAGTAAAATCAAACTTCTGAAAGTGAATAAATTTTTTAACTTGATGATATTAAAATATGTTCTTAATTCTCCTCGATCACTTAGGGATTGGTCTCAAATCCATATAATCACCTGTGGCATAGATTTCAGGGTCCATAAAAACAGGCAACTATACCACTTGTCAATCACCTGGTGAATGTGCTAAAGCCCTAGGTCACTATCTAGAGCCTCAAGAGGGTAAATGATTCTTTAAAGGACACAGCAAAGTCTCAGACATTTCTTAATTCTCTGTTCTCCAAATATTTAACCCTTCTAACTCCTAATATTTTGTTTCCCCACTGAACTCTCCTACCCATGATGAGGCAGCACCTGTCTCACACCCTTATTTTATCTCATTAGCTACAATAAAATAATCAGACTCAGGAAGCAAGGGACATTTGAGATTGGATGTTATTGCATCTCAAGTTAGGCATAAGTAGAGCTCAGACTGGGGCCCCACAGCAGAACAGTAGCAGGGGTGGTTGGGTCACATATAGCACCTACACTTGCTTATGGCTCTCACTCCTTGTTGACTCTGGAACAACCTTGTCTCCACAGTAAAGGGCATTATAGTAAATTTGGTTCATAGTGCAGCTGCATTCAAGAATTGGAGGGAGTTGCGGAAGTGGGATGTGGGGGAAATGTAGGAAAAGATAATGGTCTGAATAAGGGCTCTTATGACTGCCTCAGTTTCTCCACAGCCGCATCTACATCACCTCCTGTAGCAATGAGGGCCTGGAGATTGGCTTCAGGATTCAGAAAGCCCATGGCACGCAGCTGCTCTAACTGCACATGGAAATGGATCTCAGGCTGTAATTGCTGGGTATTGGTATTAGTTAAAACCTGCAACAGCTGGAGGAAGGGAGAAGAATGGAGACTTTGCTCCATAGAGCCCTGTGCTGGGGGAGGCCCAGATGCTGGAGCTAAAGGAGAGTGCTCAGGCATAAGAGATACATCTCTAGGGTCCAGACCTCCTGCCATAATTCCCAGCCCTGCTAAGCAAGGCATAAACCAGAGAAGAAGGCGAGGTGCTTCAGTAGCCAGGATCTGCAGGCCTTGCTCAATCTGTAACAATGCATGCATGGCACGGGGGTTTGCCATGGCTGCCTGAAGGTGCAGTAATAGTGGCAGTTGCCGACGCATCTCATCCTGCAGCTGGGGAGCCCGATTCATGCCAGTTGGTCTCAGAGATCTTGGGTAAATTAATGGTGGCAGCCAGGCATGCTCAGGGATTCCAGGGGAATCGCCTGTCATGGGGGAAGCATGTGAAGGAACAAATGGTGCTCTAAGGCCAGAACCCATCAACCCTGAGACAAGATCAGGCATAGTGGAGCTAGGGCCAGTGGATTGACACCCAGCAACATCTTGGTTTCTATCTTGATGAGTATTGGACTCTGTAGGGTATCTCAGGGATGCTGGGTAGGATGGTTTTACCTTGGTTGATACGGATTCCTTGGGGTGTGACTGGCCTGACTCATTTTCCTTGGATGAGTGTAAAGTTGGAGGAATTCGATTTCCTGATGGTGATGTTTCTTGGTTTGAGCTGAGGGTGGATGCCATCCCCTGCAGATAGGTCCCTAGGGAATGGGGGCTTTCATGCAATTGTTGGAGATAGTCATAGAGACCTAAATTACCCAAAATGTTGGGAAACCTATTTCTAATTTCAGATACATTCTGGTCCCTTGACTGCCTGTTCCCTCTTCCACCTGAGTCTGTATGTGTAGAAGTCCAGGGGTTAGGGAGAGGATCACAATTCTCTGTCCTTGAAGGTTGTCTGTTGTTGCTGGTGTTATTAGCAGTGATAGTAGCAAAAGGATTGCCACCGAACTGCTCCTGTACTGCATTCAGCATTGGGTCCATGATATCTGTGTACATAGTACGAAGCACATTATAGCCCCCAGGAATGCTCTCCAGGTTACTGAGTGCCCGGTCCTGGCTCCTCATCATTTCTTGCATCATGGAAGGGTTGCGTAGAAACTCTAGTGTTTGCCGCATGATTTCAGGGTTGTTTAGAATATGCCCAATCTCTGGATTGTTTTGAATCAATTGCTGCATGTGAGGATTATCAAGAACTAGCTGGCGCATGAGGCTGGTGTTGGACAGCAGACCTTGGATGAAAGGATCCTCAATAATCTGTGCCACAAACTCAGGTACAGACACATTCTGCCACATCATTGAACTTTGCTGGTCTGGGAAACTACCAGGGGTCAGGCCTAACCCATTGAGGCCCGAGAGGACACCTAAGCTGAAGGTGGGAGGGCCATCTGCTGGGTAAATGGGGCTAGACTGAGGGAGTGATCCAGGGCTTGGGGCTGGAGTAGACATTGAAGCAGCTGAGCACTCATTGCCCAGGGTACGACGCTGCATCTTGATGACCAGGTGGACAGTGAGGCCATCTCGCACTCCACACTGTGCCAGTGAGTCAGGGTCTTTGAGGATTTTGCCAGCAAAGATTAGTACCAGCTGATCAGGGTGAGCCTTAAAGCGCTGGGATATCTCTTCCTTCAGCTGTAGGATGGTGCAAGTGTCTGTCACTGAGAAATCCTCTTTGTCCTTGGGTGTCTTCACTGTCACTTTGATGAAGTGGGGATCCTGGACTGGCGCTGGGCTGCCCTGTGGCAGGGCCTCTCCACTTTTGGCCATGATGGGCAGCAGGAGGCCCAGTTCTGTGGGGACACAGCTGGGAGAATGGAGGCGGGAAGTGAAGATCACGCTTTTGGGTAGTGGTAAAAGAAAGAGAAAGTTGAGCTGAAAGAGTATTTGGGATCTTAGGGTAGAGAAACTGTAAGATCGACATGAAAGGGCTCTGATATCTCTGGGAAAGGATACTTATGGAGAATTATGAATTTGGGAGATGTTGAGGAAAGGAAAGGGAAACCAGACCCTGGGGAATGTTCTGTAGCTAACACATAAAGAGATAAAGTTAAGAAGAGGGGCCCAGTTTGGGGAATACACACCAACCAGCCGTGGCCCCGTCTTTCTTCTTATGCAGGGCTCCAAACTGCCCTCATCTTGCTGAACAACCAACCCTGAAGCCTTCTGGGCTGGAACCCACTCCAAGTCACCTTTGTGACCTCAGAAATGACATCATAGCTTCTTACAATAGATTTTTAAAAATTCTTCAGGATATCTGAAAACTCTATATACCTACTACCCTTTTGTTATTTTTCATAGTAAAGAGACTAAGCTGACCTTTTTTTCTAAGACCAAAAGTTGTGCTTTCACAAGCCCAGGTATTGTATGCATATATTTAGATTCAGATTGTGAAATTATAAAGTTTTTTAAAATCGCTTGCATTTAATTTAAGATCCAAATCCAGCTACTTCCTAGGATTTTCCTATTACTCTTTTCTATATAATTCAATATTAGCTTTGAGTGCTTTATATGTTTTTGAGGTAATGGCTTCTTGATGGGTAAGATCTTAGATATGAGACAGAGGTCAAGAATGATAAACTTGGATCCAGAGTAAAAACACAGTGGGCAGGGCATTTGTCTTGCATGTGGGAAACCCAGATTGAATCCTCAGCATCCCATATGGTTCTCTATGCACTACAAAGAATAATTCTTGAATGCAGAGCCAGGATAGCTAGGATTAAACTCTCGAGCACTACCATGTGTGGTCCAAAAAAAAAATAAAGAAAAAATTAATGTTACACTTATTTTATGGGAAAATAGGTATTATGATCCTGGAAAACTCAAAGAATAGGCAATTTGATGAGACTATAAAATAAAATAAAGTTATAATCAAATAATTAAGTATAGTTTTTATGTGTTTTAGGTATAAACATTTAAATTACAATTATATCCAAATGGAAATGCAGAAAGGTTCAATATTGTAAGCTTATATAGTTTTATGAATACTAACATTATCTAGAATCATAAGATTAGTGAATATAGTTAAAGGGCATACATCTAGAATAGGCCTTGGACATGTCAACAATTACAAGATAATAGATAAAACTACAATGGCACAAAAAAGAAAGGTTATGTGTGAGAGAAACAGAGAAGGGGGAAAATTTTTAGATAAAGGGTACTAGAACTTTGATAGTAGATGTGTAATATCTTTTTTACACGAAGCTATTATATATATAAGCTATGTCCTGCTGTTCTATCTTGACAAATCAATTATAAATAAATAAGTGACAGATCAATAAAAATTAGAATGGTTGAAGATTATATAATTGGAACAAAAATTGTGACTAAATAGCATCATAAAATGAAAAGAAAGGACTGGAGAGACAGCAAGTGAATTTGTAAAGAGAGGGACCCAAGAGGTAAGTTACATATGAAATGACTACCTTGCATGCAGCTGCTCCTTGTTTGATCTTCAGCACCACATATGTGATTACTGATAACTGCTAGAAGAGACCCCTGTGCCAAAAAGTTATCCCTGAGAGAATTTCAAACCTTGGTGAAACCAGATTTGTATGATTATTAGAGCCACAAATCTCATCAATAAATGTCAATATTATTAATAGAGATGGCAAAATTGGGAAGCAAAAATTTTGCTCAGAGGAAGGGAAAGGAATATCTTTTAGGTACAAATTTGCCAGTGTTCCTACTCTATTCCCAAACAGTACCATCTATTTAGAACATCTTATTTTACTTTAACGTTTTTTTATATTACTCCCCAATATCTATAAGTTGAACTGTCTCCATCCCCACAAAATTTTATTAAAAATGTCTTTATTTTGTCTGTTATTTCATTGGTGTTTTAGAATGTTTGACTTATTAAATTTTGACAAGAATTTTTAAATAAATCAGTGATTAAACCAAAATTACATACCAGTTGGTTGGAATACTACCCTTAGTGAGGCAGAAAGAGGGAATTTAGGAATCTTGTCAAGCTACTGAAAAAATGACTTACAAATATTTGGCTAAAGGAAATTATATTTTTGAATATTTACTGTTCCATAGAAGCCTGAGTTTATGAGATGAATATGCAGTGAGGATAGCAGAGATCTATCTTCATACTAAAGAGAAAAGAGTAAAAGCAGTAATCTAATTCATCTATATCTATCATCTATCTATCTCTTCCTCTTTCTCCATCTCTCATTTTTTTTATTTTTTGTTTGTTTGTTTTTTGGGTCACACCCGGAAGCGCTCACGGGTTTCTCCTGCCTCTATGCTCAGAAATCGCCCCTAGCAGGCTCAGAGGACCATATGGGATGCCAGTATTTGAACCATCGGCCTTCTGCATGCAAGGCAAGTGCCTTACCTCAATGCTATCTCTTCGGCCCCTCTCCATCTCTCTATCTCACTCGCATATAAACACGTGGACATACAAAGTGGCAACAGCAATTAGTAAGATAGTCCTAAAAGAATAAGCAATCAAGATTTTATTGAACAATAAAATTTACCTATTCTCCACCATCACTCCCTTTTCAAACTTAAAAATAATAGATTTGAAAAATCAAAAACATTTTATGCTGAACTATCTGAATGTTTTTACATTTTGTTTTTACATGAATACATTAAGACTGTATTGATTCAAAGGCATTATGTGGATATGTTGCTTACTTTGCATGCAACCAATCCAGATTTAATCATTGGATCACTTATGATCCCCTAAGCATTACCAGTAGTGACTCATAAACACAGTCAGGTGAAAACCTTAAGCTCCACAGGATGTAGCCCAAACAACAAAAACAAAATATTCTTACTTACAATATATAGGTAAATTATGTAACTGTGTATTTATCTGGCTATCAGTAGCTGTATAGACACATCCTAAGTGCAGTTTTGCAGGCTAAGTTAAACTTTAACACTTTGTTCAAGCCACTTTGTGACTTGCACATATGCACATTTTACTGAGGCTGACTATGTATTTTCCTGAGCATATTAATAGCATGTGAATATGCATATATTCATGCATATATGCATATATTCATATGAAATAACATATGAATAGAAAATATCTTTACATTTGATTCAATGTGCATAGTTATGTTCCCATACTAATGGATGTAGGTGGGGGAATGTGCCATGTTTGTAAGGTAGGCAAGGCAAAGATTCTTTGCAAATATATCTTGCAAATAGTTGCCACCCATTTAAAAAATTAGATGGAGACAAATGAGTATAGCCACTTTATTGACAGACCTTCCATCCAAGATCCAAGTCCAAGATTGGACTGTTATTCAATATAGAAAGCAGTGATCGTTTTCTCCAATTCCAGGACATCTCTTGACTAGAAACATCAGAAGATATAAAAATGGCAGAAGGTGTAGGCAAATGGGTGAGTGTGTGGTTAAAAACAAATGGGTAGGCACAGAGATTACAGCCCCTGGGATCTCTTGAGTTTTCATACTATAGTATAGATATTCCTTTTGATGGCAAAAAGTTTTTGCCAAGCTAATAAGATTAGCTTGATGTTTCCCAAACCCCATGGCTTGAAGAGATTCTATTGGCTTACTAAAACAATTCTCAGGTGCATGCAGAATGTGGGAAAAGTCTTAGTGATTGTTATCTCTGGAAAGCAATTTCAGATTTGTGGCAGCATCCAGGCACTTTGATCTCAGCATTTTGAGCACATTTTAGGCCCAATGCACTGTGTCAGAGAAGTTGCATTTAAGAGCAGGAAGTGAACTCAGACCCCATAGATATGGTAGAATACAGGTTAGAACAATAGCTTCAGATACTACTCAGTTTGTATTAGAGCTTGTGATGCTTTAGGGTTGGCCAGCCATAGAAGCACATCATAAATTTGTGCCTATAGCAAGAAGGTGGTTAGGTTTTGCTTACTGTTCATTCAGCTGGAGTATCCTCATGAATAGCATCATCTGAATTACCAGGTTGGGTCTCTTCAAAAGCAACTGCATCATGCTTCTATGATATGAGATCTGGTATGTTTATCTGATGAGTGGTTATCATCCTTTGATACCTGGTTAAATCAACCTAGCAAGCTGGTGGGTGCCTGTAGAGGATGAGAAATCTCTACACTAGGCAAAGTACAAGATGACGAATGAATGGTACAAGTATGACTTCAGTCCTTTGTGGATATAGCTGCTTTATTGGTCCCAGAAGCACAGCTTGGTTTGTTGTGGGTATCATTTGTTGAGGTGACTGAAGATAAAGCATGAGAATTAGTAAACATCATTTGGGCTTTAGGGAGCTGTGGAAACTGGTCTCGCCATTCCTAATGGATAAAAATTGAGTTTTTGACACTTATCCTTTCAGAAGATCTGTAAATAAGTTGTACCTCAAAGGTATATTTTATGCTGTTGATGCTTTGGTCATTGAAATTAGAATACCTCTGAACTAGTACATTATCCCCACCTGAAATTATCTTTAAACCCGGTGTGATTGTGGGTAAGGAGATTGCTCAAGATTATTTGTAGGTTGACAGATCTTCACTATCTCTTGGATCATGGCAAACTTTCTGGCCAGTTCAAGAGTCTGGCATAATATTTCAAAATTGTGGAGGATGTGTGAAATATCTGGGTCCTGCTTCATCAACTGTTGCATAGCTGGATGTTCTTCAATAAATTGGTCAATGATGCTCCTCTTGGACAGAAGCCACTGTCTGATAGGATTCTCCAGCCTGGGTGTAACATGTTTTTGTCTACCCATGTTCAGGTTTTGGCCTGATAACTTGGATGCATTGGGTTTAAAATAGACATCTGATTCCACTGAGTTGTGACTTAGATCAACAGGTTGAGATACTCCATTTCTGTTTCCTTTGGTGTTTTTATTGTTTCTGTCCTGGTGGCCAGGCTTATTAATTGGAAAGTTCTTGGATAAATTATGTGAGTTGTGACTTAGATTAGCTGGTTGAGATACTCCATTTATGTTTCGTTTGGTGTTTTTGTTGTTTCTGTCCTGGCTGCAAGGATTATTGCTTGGAAAGTTCTTGGAAGAATGGACTTGGGATCTGGAGCCCTGTTTTGCCTTGATGACCAAGTGGATGGTGTGACCATTCAGGATACCCCTCTGTCTCAATGTGTCATGATCTTTGAGAAGACGGCCCATGAAGACCAGTACTAGTTGATCCATTTTGCATTTGAAGTAAGCAGATAACTTCTCTTTGAACTGCCTCACTGAGGTGTCATCAGTTACTATAAAAAATTTTTGACTACCTGGTGTCTTCACTATCACTCGAGTGGCACTTAAAGAGATGTTTTTGTCTGAAGGCAGACCTGAAGGACACAGACTGTGGGCCATTCTAAATGATCAAGAGATGACATGCAGCATCGACCTTGGTGAGCCAAGAGAAGTAGGGGCAGAGCTCTGAGGGAAGACGAATATTTTCACTGGCTTCAGTATTAGATGTTTTCTCAGGTCACAAATTAGTTTCTGTGTGGCCCAGAATATGGATGTATAATTATACTAAGGCCAGAATTTTTGCGATGTTGCATTCTTACCGCAGGTCTCCAGATGATGCCCAGCAGAAGTCTGTCATGGCTACTAATTCATATTTTGTTCAATGTAGGCTTGAGACAACTCCTCTAAGGAGAGCCCCTCCCACCAAGAGCATAGCATTTTCAAAAAAGGAAATTGTGATGTCAACTCTAGTCTCACAAACTCTGTTAGGACTATCTGGGGAAAAAGGATGTATTTGGGAGTCTAGATCTCACAATAAAAGAGAGATGATTTATTTTGAAAACTATGAACAAAGCTCTCAGGATAAAATTATTTAAAAGAAAATGAAGAACAGTATTTCATAGTGTTTTCTGTGGGTCTGGGTACCTGATAGGAATAAAAGATTTATAGGAATGTTTGGTCTTATTGAAGTCCAATCAATACACAGCAGGTATATTTAAGTTAGAATGAAATCCCTTTCAAAAGAGATTCTTTCTTTGAGTGATTTCAAAAAAGTATGTCTTAGAAAAGTAAATTGAACAATAACATAACTTTTAGTAGGAGAGAAAGTTTAATTTCCTTCTAGATATTTGAGATTCTGCCATCAAGAGAATTCATATATAATATAAATACATTTCCTATGTCCTAGAAGCACAAGAAATGCTAACTAGGTAGATTCTCTCTTGGAACATTACAGGCTAATGGTGAGTAAGCTATACTCATATATATATATATATATATATACATATATATACATATACATATATATAAGTATAATTTCCTTTCATGTATTAATTGCCTTTTTCTACATATCATGAAAAATTATAATAACTCACTTCACTAGTATACTTCTGTTTTACATAGCTACTTTTGTGTGAGAATTTTAAAGGGAAATATATCTATGTAACAAGATTCAGAGGTAGAGGAGCCATAGAGATAGGATAGTGCTGGCCTTATATGTGGCATCCCAAAGGCACCCCTGAGCACTACCAGGAGTGATCCTTGAGTGCAGAGCTAGGAATAAGTCTTGAGCACTGACAGGTATAGCCCAAAAGAAAAAAAGAAAAAAGAAAGAGACATAGGAGATGACTAAGAAAATGAGTTTAAGAAATTTAAGGGGCTGGAGCTATAGTACTACAGATAGGGCATTTGCCTTTCACACAGATGATCTGAGTTTGATCTCTGACAATCCATATGATCCCTTGAACCTGCCAGGAGTCATTTCTGAGTGCAGAACCAGGAGTATCCTTGGGCACCATTCAAAAACAAAAAACAATAAATAGAAATTTAAAAAAGATTTAAACTTAGTTTTACACAAATTTGGAAAATGATGTTTGATTTTTATTAATATAAAATGAATTTTCTTATATTGATTATGTGAAACTATTATATTTATGTTGATATCAATATATTGATATAAAAAGAAATATTACAAAAACATATCAAATTATTGGAGATATATTTGTATATACATGGAATTAAGTGTAAGCCTGAGACAATGAGTGAAGTATCCTAATAGACTCTGTAGGACTAAAAATCTTAGAAATTAAAACTTTGAATATGCCATTGATGTAACTAGAGGGGAATTGCTACATGAAGACAGATGTGACAAATTAAGAGACAAATCCTTTCTCAGTGTGTGGGAGATGACAAACTACAATAAATTGTCCAAGAGATGAAGTAGGTAGGGCACTTTTCTTGAAGGTAGCTGACCTGGATTTGATCCCCAGCAGCCCATATAATCTCTCAGTTCCTACCAGGAGGGATCCCTGAGTGCAGAGCCAGAACCCTATATACTGCCATGTGTGGCCTCCACTTAATAGTTATCCAAAGGATGGGGACCGAAAAGATAGCATAGAGGTAAGGCATTTGCCTTGCATACACAAGGACAGTGGTTCAAATCCCAGCATGCCATATGGTCCCCCCGAGCCTGCTAGGAGTGATTTCTGAGCATAGAGCCAAGAGTAACCCCTAGTGCTGCTGTGTGTGACCCAAAAACCAATCCAAACCAACCAACCAAACAAACAAACAAACAGTTATCCAAGGTATTTTCTGCTATTACACCAAAGGACTCTATTGAGAACATATGCACTTCCATCACAAACCATATCAGACCCTCTGTATGCTCACCTATCAGTTGTTTACTCCATAGAGCTGTCTGCAGCCTCCCCTCCACCCAAAGTGAAATTGAGTCAGAACAATGAAAGAGATTTTCATACCAAGACTCTCTCTCTCTCTCTCTCTCTCTCTCTCTCTCTCTCTCTCTCTCTCTCTCTCTCTCTCTCTCTTTTCTCTTCAGGATTTCCAGGGAGTGAGATTAAAATGGAACTTCCACTTCACACTTAAATGATCAGAATCCTTCACTAAAACCAGAAGATTTTAATCTGAATTACTCATGTCAACAGCAAGCTCAAAATTGAGGTTGGGAGAGAATATAGGGAATGTCATTTGCTTACCAGGAGTGAAAGAATCAGAAATTATTCCTGAGCATTTCTTGCTGTGATCTACAAATTTTAAAGAATGAATAAACCATAAAATAATCTAAAGTAATAAAATTCAAATTCACATATTGTCAAAATTCAGAATATGAGATTTATTAAAATAGATTTTATCTCCTATTCTATTCTATTCTATTCTATTCTATTCTATTCTATTCTATTCTATTCTATTCTATTCTATTCTATTCTATTCTATTCCAGGCTTCGGTTAAAGAAAAGATAGCATTTCTAGTTTGTGTTTTATTTCCCTATTAAACCACAATAAAATTCACCTAAATCAAGCTATATTGCTTTTATGTGCTGATTGAGATTTTAATGATAAAATATTATATATAATCATTGCATCCCAATACAATCAAAGCCTCCCAATAATCATGACTAATGATTATTTGAGGAAGTATTCTATCTGGTGGGTGAAATCGAGGTAATGCTTCTACCAATCTTCTTCCTTGAGATCTCAGACTCTGGAAGGCATTTTGGGCTTGACAGATTTTTGTGGGTCCTCAGTCCCAGGCTTTTTGGCTGAAGCTCTTGGAAGTGTGCACTTTGCTGTCAGAAAGCTGAGGTCATAATTGATGAGGAAGCCATCATTGTAAACATAAAGCTTGTGATCTGTGGGACAATAGTTGATACCCTGGAGTTTTTCCAGCATTTTATCCAGCAGGATGCTGAGATGACACTCTTTCCCAGTGGCTGTATCAAAAGCATAAAATATTTCCTCTTGGCGAGTGCTTAGTGATCGTAAGGCATAGAGTACCCCACAGGCCATAAAAGCCCCAGACAGGGTTGGCTTATACTGACTGGTATGCCAGGTTTGCTCCACTTCTAGGCTACTGGCATTGAGACGACTCACAACCAGATTGCCTCTGCTCTCCTCAGTAGAATAGAGCACCCATAGCCCCTCCTCATCACCAGAAAAATCAATGTCTTTACATTTCACACCAGCATAGGAAAAACGGTTATTGTAGGTGGCACCAGGCAGTGGGCGACGCAGCACCAGTTTGTTAGTAGAAAGATCCACCTTAGCCATATCACCTGTGGCATAGTAGTTAAAATACATGAAGTTCTGAAAAACAGTATTGCCACTTCCATCACCATAGCCCATCTTTCTTTCTTTATAGTTCTTCATCAGTACCAGGTCATCATAAGAGTTGTACAGTCTGTAGTAATCAAAGTACCTAGGCCAAACCCACACCAGAATGATCACATGTCAACAGTAAGGAAAGGAAAAAAATACCCTAAAAATGAACAGGCTAATATAAAAAATAAGCAGAGAATTTTTAATCAAGCCAACTAATCAAAAATATTTTTATTTACTATGTATTATGATAAGGAATTGGGGAAAATGACCATGTAAATTATAATGCACTATGGGCACGGTGTTTACATTACCTCATTTAATTATGATAAAAATACTTTAAGAAGAATTTTATATTGACAGAAGATTTAATTTTGTTAAATAAATAAACTGATCAACATAAACATAAGTAAAATCATGAGTATTCATTTGAAAAAAAATAGAATTTTTAGATTCTCTGATATGCCTAGACTTTTACTGTCAACCACATTTCCTTGAGATATGTTTTCTAGAGGACAAAATAGCTCTAGAGTAGATTCAGAGAAATAATTCTCTATGAAATAACTTTGGAAAGTCTTAATTATATATGACTAAAAAATATGGTTATCATTTAACATTGGCAGTCTGTCCTACCTTACTAATAGAGATTGTGAGAGAATTGAATAGGCAAAGACCGGTAACTAATTTACATGCTACAAAATTTACAAAGAAATTAGGAAACCTCAGTAGTAATACAAATCTTTCTAAAAATAGAATTTCCACTGGGTTTCTACAATGACTGGTAAAACCTACTTCATTCCTCCTTCCCTCAACTTCCTACTCAATTAGGTTTCTGGGTCTCCATCTGACTTTGTATATTTATTTACTTATTTTTATCATTTAAGTGAAGTAACAGGATTTAAAATACAATTAATAATTATACTTTTTGTGTAGATGTTTTACCAACACTGCATTCATCAGAGTGTCTGGTTTCCTCCATTGGTGTTTCATGGGTCCCTCCTGGAGTAAACCCCCTGCTCACCAGCCATTCTGTAACTTCAATTTTATAGCAAAATATGCAGTACTGATGATTGGCTATTTTGTTATTTCATTATTATATTTCCTTATATTGCATATATGAGATTTTTAATATATAGATATATAAACTAAATTCCTGATATTCTAAAAAATGTAAATCAATGATAAATTGATTTTAAAAAGTACTTCAAAAACTGCATCTTTTTCCTTGGTAGAAAATTCATTTTGACAACTATACAATTACTGTGTTAATGCATTCTAAAACTAACACAAAAAAGATAAATGGGGGGTAGATGGTGGGGTATATGGGTTGTAGAAAGGGAATTGGAATGGGAGGAGGACATACTTGGTGATGGGTATTCCCCTGATTCAATGTTAATATGTACCTAAAATATTACTGTGAAAGATATGTAAGCCATTATGGAAAAAAAAGAATTGTGTTTTTAATCAGAAACTTTCTTTGACTTACATGTATTATTATTATATCAATTATATTATATGCTATGTGATGTTACTATATTATGTTATGTTAGTTTACCTCATTATGTTAAACAATTTTGTCTCCTGAATAAATTCTTACAATAAAAAAATGAAAAAAGATATATCCTACAAATATACAATTTAGTAAGAGTTGTTTTCAGTTTTTCCCTTATAATTTTTTTGAGATTTTGTTTAACTGAAACTGAACTACAAACGTGTTTATAATCATGGTGTTCAAAGACACTATTATAAGAAAAATTAAAAATTAAAATAAATCTTCAGTCCATTTTATTTTTTCTTCTTTTTTCTTCTCTTCTTTTTCTTCTGCCTCTTTCTCTTCTTCTTTCTCTTATTCTTCTTAATGACTCTTTCCTATTTCCTCCTACTAAATTGTGTACTAACTTTAAATACATTCTTAGTGAGTTTTCTCCCCCTCCCTAGCCAGGTAGCCATTTGTTTAAGGGATCAGTCACTGTCCATATATTCATTTAGCCTTTCTTTAATTGAACAGTTATTTTTCTCAGCAACTATGCTATCTGCAATTTCTATGTAGTTCATGTACTATTCCTTATACTTGTCTTTTTATATAGCTAAGAACTAATCTGAAGTGCTACTTTATTTATCCATGATCTTCGAATTATGAGGCAACATTGAGATTTAAATTTGGGTATGTTTGACTCCAAGTATCCATAATTGGTTTTGTTTGTTCTCTAAACTTTGGAAAATATTAAGACTCTGAGATTCAAGTGTAAATGAATATTTAACTGATATAACATCAAGCTAGGAACACTTTTATTGTTATGGCAGGATTATATATTTTACTTTAGAAGATCTATTGAGCAAAAACAAAAGAGGAGGGGACCAGAGTGATAGCACAGTGGATAGGGCCTTTGCCTTGAATGCATTCAACCCAGGTTTGTTCCTCAGCATCCCACATGGTACCCCAACCCTGTTAGGAGTGATTTCTGAGTGCAGAGCCAGTTATAACCCCATGAGAACTTCTGGGTATGGTCCACAAAACAAAATAATAGTAATAATGATGATGATGATGATGATAATAATAATAATAATAATAATAATAATAATAATAATAATAATCTACTGAGGAATTCGGATAATATGAGCTATCCTTTATCTAAGAAAGAAACATTAGAATGCAATCTGCCACGCCTAGAATAGAGTTTCCTAGAAATATCTATAATAAGAAAGCTATAATAGAACCACAAAGTCAAGTATTATAATAGGCTTGGAACATTTAAAATGAATCTGTTTTTTAGAAAATAAATTGTACTGTATTTACCTGCCATCTGCACGCAGAGGAGCTACCCAGTAGAGAGAAGAGGTTGGATTGGGTGCAGAGTCTCGTCCCCAAGTACCTGCTTTGTATGAGAAGCCTCTCCAATTGAGCTGTACCACAAGTGGTTTGCTAACTTTTTGGAGACCTCCACGAGTACAGGAATCTACAAAAGGTATAGGCAAGATAAGGAATGAACAAGATGTGATTCACACAACCCATAGGAAAGAGAAAAAAGTAGAAACTATGTGAGCATTTAATTATATATCCTTAATAAAGTATATAAAATATATAATAAAGTATATACAAATATAAGTGTATATGCAGGTATGATCTTGAATAGATAGACAGTATGTATGCATATTGGCTCTACCTGTCACCATCTATAATCCTTAGTGATATACCAAACAGAAAATAAAAAATTTATTCTACAACAAGATATCTACTTATCACCCCTCTAATTGACTAATGCTGAACTCTATCCTTGGTGAGATGAGATTTTAGCCAATGCAGTTTGAAGTCTCACCAGAATACAGAAGTGGACCAGGTTGTTTGGAATCTTCCTCCTCTTCCTTCTCCCTCTTACATTCACTTAGTTGGCTTTCAAGCATATCTACTTCTTTTTGAAGAGCTTTGAAGTTAAGTTGGTTAGAATCCATCAGAAGTTTGAGTGTGAAGCTCGCATTTACCACCTATATAAATGAGATGCCAGGGTGGGTAAGAAAGTGAAGAACTAATATCAATCTTTTACATTTTTAGCTCAATATATTCCCCAAAGACAAATTTGTTTATAAATTATCAGAGTTGTGAGACTATACCAAACAGAAGACTATGGAAAGTACATTAATTCTTTTATCCACTCACACACCTGGCTGTGGAGCTGTTGAATGAGATCTCCAGTTTCACTAACTTCTCCTTTAGACTGAATCTGGGTGATCAATTCTCGTGCTCCTTCCAGCTCTTGGTGTAGCAGATTAAAAGCTGGTGCCTTATAGGATGAATCAAGAGCAGCAGAATTTCTGGACTCAATGGCATAATTCATTTCTAATACCATGTTATCTTGATATTCTGTATCATATCCATATCCATTGAACTGAGCATAAGAGAAAGAAAGGAAGTTTTGCTAATCCTCAACAATTATAGTTCCTCTGATTCACTTCCAAATCTCCAAAGTCACACTATAAATTACACTAATTTATGTTCCCTTATTTATATCCATTTATGATTCCTTGAGGTAAAATTTTGTTACCTGTTTCACAGCTAAAAGTACTCTATCTTTTTACTGCAATAAAATATCTTTTTTCCACCAGACTTGTACTTTTCTTTGCTGGTTAGAACCATAATATTAAGAATGACTTGGTGAGTGAATGAATGAACTCCCAATTTCTGACCTATTCTCACTATGAGCTCTAGAAGCAACACATGATAACTACAAAAAGTAACTAGACTTATCACATTGTTGATGTGAAATTTCTATTTACTCTTCTATAATTAAGCCATACATTCCAATCCAGGATAAAAGATACTACAGTTTTGTCCCTATTTGAATTATTTAAATTTTGTTTTCTGGAAACAAACTTGATGAGCTCAGAGATTACTCCTAGCTCTCTAATCAGGGAATCACTTTTGAAAGCCTTAGAGGACCATATGGAGTGCTCAGGATCGAATCTAGGAAGGTAAGAACATTTTCTACTTACTGTCCTTTTCCACCTTCTAAAATTCTTTAAGCTCTATTTGCATGCATTATTCTACTTCTTTTAGACCTTCTTTCATGTTTCAGTGAAATATCCTTTAATTCATGGAGCCATATAAAGGTCCCAAACATAGCACTCAAAATTACCTTCAGTCTCAGAAATTTTAATTTAGATATGAAGATAACATTTCTGTTCTTTCTTTACCACCAGAACTCATCCCATAACTAAAGTTCAAGATTGACTAAGCTTGTAGAATTCATCTTGCCAGTCCCAGAATAAACATAGCCTGATTATCTCTAGAACTTACCCTGGACAGCTCATATTTGCTAGTAATTTCCTGGACTTTACTTTGCAGTTGTTCGAGTTGCTGGAGGAGAATAGAGTTGTTGGGCAGGTGAACCACACAATGGCATATGCCCTCCTTATCCACAGAACCTGGCATATTCCTTACTAACTGCAAAAACACAATCAGAGGTACATTAAGTGTAATGAAATATACTAGAATACAATGCACTCTTGCCTAATATGAAGTAGGAGAAGAGATTTATGCTGATCTGGAGTACCTTAGCAGAGCTGTCTTTGCAGAATAAGTAATCTTTAGCTGTTTGTGCATCTTTATGCCATAGGTTTTTGTACTGAAGGCAAAAGATAGCCTCTCATCATGCATTGGTTTGATCTGGCTGCTGACTGATAAAACTAGATTAAATAGACATTAAAATTTACTTGAGGATAAGTGGGATAAAAGGAAAGCTGGTATGTGTTGAAGTGTTAAAAGAATTACTCATGGCCTTTTATTTACTCTATAACTTCATTCTGGAAGTTTGTAAGTTCCTTCAGCTTCTCTTGTTCTTGAAGATAGCAGGGCGAGAGTTCCAAAGCATCAAAAGAAGAGAAATAAATATGAATAATATCACAAGACAATAAAGTATAGACTGATACTTAAAATTTGCAAGAAAATAAAAATGCATACCTTATAAATAACATTTTATAGCTGCATATATTTTAAAAAATTACACATATATATGTATTTTGTCTTTTGCCTAAGACTACATTTATAACTGACAAGATTGCAAATTTACCACAGATTTCATGATTGTTCTATACTTTATTTTTTTACTCTGATGTCATAGAGCTCCATGCTACGTGGAGAATATGCAATGCAAGCCAAATGGAAAAAAGGAAAACATCCTCATCCTCAGCCAAATAGAGAAAAAAGGGAAAGATTACATAGATAATAATGTGGGAGTTCATCCCTCCTTTCTTAAATCTAACTTACTTTCTCACTCCAGATCAAGACTTGTTGATTCATGGCCTATCTTCCTAACACTTGATTAATTATTTAATGTCTGTGTCTCCTGCATGTAAATGAGCCTACTCATATATTTGAAAATAATTTTAAACACATTTAGATACTTTTGTAAAGTATCTTGCTAGACTGTGATAAATGTCTTCTAGATTAGCTATTATAATCATCTATGCCCATCACTTCACTCCTATTTTAAAAACAGGTGAGGAAATTAGAGAAAAGAGTACTCCCCAGGTCAGTTATTAGGCTTAAGAGACCATCTGAGGTTTTCTTGTAGAATCTTCAAATATTAAAATCTGTACTTCCTGAATTCTGTGTGGTTCCACCAAAAGCCTCAGAACCCAGAAGGCAGTTTGGACATGACATTCAACTAAATTATCAGTTAAATATTTGAGCTCTAGCATGTAATAAAGGGCCACAAGGCTACAATACTCCAGCCTGACCCTCCTTAACTAGAGAATTCTTAGTGCAGGAAGAAGGCAGCATATAATTAAAGAAAACATGATCTCATAAAAGAGCTGGAGAGAGTACAGGGCCCTCTCTCTCATCTCTATCTTCTTTGCCCATTTTTCTCTGCCCTTATGATTAAAGGGATAATTGGAAAATATTGAGTAAATTATCCTCCCTCCATCCATTCTTAAATATCTCCACCATCACTCTCCCCTAAATCTTGGTGTATCTCGAAAAGGATCAGAGTAATAAAGGAATAAAGGAATAAAGGAATCCAGACCAGCACAGGTCTGTCTGTACCTGAGACTTCCCTGGGAATACCAGTGACAGCAATAGGAGAGTGGCTAGTTGAGCTGAGACAAGCTGCATCTTGAATCAACATCAGGCGCAGAGTAAGACCTTTGAGTTTCCCTGGCTTTTATCTTTGGCCCTAGAGAATAGTCTTATTAAGGAGGGGCAACTATTTTGACATCTAAATAAACTGAGCATTAAAGGGCATGAGAAAGTTTGGGAGCAGAGAGTGGGGATTCTGATCATTCAGATTCACCAAAGACAGAATAGTAATGAGTTGCTCACTGTAAAATCTCATAGATGGGGCCTCCTGCACAAATAGATTAAGGCAAACCTGAGATACTGGGAGCATTGTGTTTTCTAAAGGATTTTTTTCTAAAGGGATTATGATCTTTCCCTAAATAATGAGGGAGGGAGAAAATTTATAGAAGGAAATGCAACTTTACCTGTTTAGTCTCCCAGAAAGAAGAAAGAAGACATTTACTTAACCTTATGCCCTTGGATGGATACCAAGCTTTCTATCTAGAGGGTAATTTCTTTGACAAAACCATACTATCGTATTCTGTTATATACTCTGATTCATACCTAGACATGTACCACCTTCATATCATCTCATACTAGTGAGAATGGCCCATATCAAAAATAGTGAGAAAATCTGTATTGGAAGGAATATGGTTAAAATGAACAACTATGGTGGGACTTTTGTCTTGCCCAATTATTGTGAAAAACAGTATGCAGAATTCTCAGTAAATTTATAATTACATTTTTATATAAACCAGCAATCCATTTTTATTTTCTATCCCCAGGACACAAAAATATTCATTCAAAAGACATATGCACACCATTATTAATTGTAGCACTTATTATAGTAGCTAAGATATGGAATCAATTTAGATGTCCATGGACAGAAGAATGAATTATGGAGATGTAATATATGTACACAATAGAATACTATGCTGCTAAAAGAATAATGGAGTTCTGTAATTTGATACAATTTGAATATAAATGGAAGATATGTTGAATGAAATAAACCACACTCAGAAAGACAAATCAGGATGATCTATATTTTGTGCATAGAATAACTAGATGAAGTAATGTAATGCTTTAAAGAGGATATACCTATATCACCCTTGACCCTAGAGTGTGAAGGAGGAGAAGGACAAAAACGTTAAAGAAATCAGGGTGGGAAGAAAGACAATGAGAAAGGGAAGTAACAGGGGGCATATAGAAGCTTCTGGTATATTGATAATGTGAGAGTGCTAAAGATGTATATTCAAAGCACAGATAAAACACTGAAACCACAAGATTTAAACTATAATTACCAAACTTTATATTGTGACTATAAAGGTGGCAGATTGTGAGGTTGTTTGGAAACAAGGGAGCTTTAGTAAAGGGAAACTTAAGTTGATGGTAGGGCTGGTGCAATAACAACATATGTCTAAAATTCAACACCAATTACTATAAATCAGTGGTCCTCAAACTACGGCCCACGGGCCACATATTGTATTTGTTCCTGTTTTGTTTCTTCATTTCAAAATAAGATATATGCAATATGCATAGGAATTTGTTCATAGTTTTTGTTTTTATTATGATCCGACCCTCCAACAGTCTAGGTATAGTGAACTGGCCAACTGTTTAAAAAGTTTGAGGACCACTGCTATAAATTATAGTACATTACATTTTTAAAAAATTTAAAAAAATTATTTCTTCCACAATTCTAGGCACTCAAAGACTTTCTGTCTATTATTCAAATGTATCCCCTAATTCAAATACCAGAAATGACTCCCCTAGGCTTCTACTATCTATCTTTCAAGATAGGCTCCTTCTAATATTTTTAACTATTTATGAGATTGAGTCTCAATCCATAAATCCTCCACTAAGGCATTCCTATATAGAAGAAAAAGTTTGAGTACTAAGCCTACATAAGGACTCAGAGTACTTTGTGCTGACTACTCTAAGTAATCATTTCCTATTCTAGTACATGACTTGAATACATGTTACAAAAGTATTCAGTCTGAAATCATTCCCAAAGCCCAGGTTGTCAGTATTTCTCTAAAGTGTGTGTTTGCCTCATTTTTACATTGAGAAATTTGGACTCTGTAGCACTTGTTTCTAAATTTTCTATTCCCATATACAATATATGTATAAGCTATGGGGAATTAGCATAAAGGCCTTTGTTTATTCAACTTGTATTATTATTATTATTATTATTATTATTATTATTATTATTTTTGGTTTTTGGGCCACACCTGGTAACGCTCAGGGGTTACTACTGGCTATGTGCTCAGAAATTGCTCCCGGCTTGGGGGACCATATGGGATGCCGGGGGATCGAACCGAGGTCTGTCCAAGGCTAGCACAGGCAAGACAGGCACCTTACGTCTAGCGCCACCGCCGGGCCCCTAACTTGTCTTATTTTTAATACAGCCTACTTAACACAGTATGTAATGCCAAGTAGGAAAAATATTATGGGGCATCTATTTTCCTCTTTCAGAAAAACCATCTTATTTTATGATTCCTGAAAACATGTCCTAAGCTTTGTTGCACAATCTTTGATGAAATATTGTACTTACATAATAATTTATTAATTCTTACCATTTAAATTCCTGCGCCAGATCAGGAACCCATTCTTCTCAACTTTTCTGGCCCACCCTTGCTATACCCATAGACTCAGAAGAACTTTTGGTGTAAAGGAGATAAGAGACAGATGGGTTGGAAAACTTAAAAGCATGGAGCATGAAATGTAGCAATATCTATGTGAATGTTACTAAAACTTCATGGAAATAGTGATGAAGTTAAGGGTAGGAAAACATAGTTAACATGATGCATGGGATCATCTTGTTGGTTTGTTTTTTTGTTTTTGTTTTAGTTTTTTGGGTCTTGTTTTTTTGTTTTTTGTTTTTGTTTTTTTTTTGTTGTTGTTTTGGTTTTGGTTTTGGTTTTTGGGTCACACCAGGTGATGCTCAGGAGTTACTCGTTACTCCTGGTTAAATGTTCAAAAATTGCTTCTGGCTTGGGGAAACCATATGGGACACCGGGAATAAAATCGAGGTCCGTGTTGGGTCAGCAGCGTGCAAGGCAAACACCCTACCACTACGCTATAGCTCTGGCCCCCATCTTGCTATTTCTTAAAATCCAAAACAGGTGAGCTACTTTAATTGGACAAATAATTGTTGCTTCTGTCTTTGAGAAGATTGGGGAAATAGCTTAGGGAGACAACCATAGTATTATCCACCCAGAGCCACAGTTCTTTCAATCTAGGAAGCAATTAGTCTGAAATCATGCCAATTACCAGAATTTTGTTCTATTTTAGACAAATTGAGTCATTTTACAACCCCCTCTGTCTTTATCTCCTAATCAAACACAAAGTTTGTGCTTTGCGTCATACACTGGGTACACAAAACTTTATTCAGAGCCAACTTTTACTAATCCTGTTCTAGATATACAATGATATAAAAAGACATAATCTTCTTTCCCATTCATTAGGTCCTGGGCTTCTTTGTATGTCATGGTTTTGGCTCAGATTCTTCTATGTGTGTATAATACATCTATGGAAATCAAAGCAGATCTTAAAAGAGCAGAAACAGTTTGAGCAAAATAGATAGAAACAAGAACAAAGAATTTCTGTTCAGTGCGATTCTATTTACATGATGAAAATTGGACTGAGCTGAACAATAAGCCTCCTATTTCATACGATGGCAATACCACAGTTAGAGCTCTGCCTTGTCAGTATCTGCAGCACTGCTTTTTGAAAACACATGTTGGAGCAAAAAGGGTTTTCATTCAATCTGATTGGTAGCCCTTTCAGGACTCACATCTCGTACTACCCCTCTCTAGAAGTAAGTGCCTAAGTGTCTGACTTCGCTGCTCGGTACACACTTCATAAAACACTTTATTTTGTTGTTGTTGTTGTTGTTGTTGTTTTTGGCCACACCCAGTGATGCTCAGAGATTACTCCTGCCTCTGTGCTCAGAAATAGCTTCTGGCTCTGGGAACCATATGGGATGCCAGGGGTTTGAACTGCGGTCCATCCTAGGTCAGTCCCGTGAAAGGTAAACACTCTTTTTTCTGCACCAGTGCTCCAACAGGGGTACTACCCAATAGAAGTTAGGCAGTAGGATATAAATATGTCTGAGTAAAGTGTGGTGGCCAAAATGGTGAGCAAGAAAGGTGAGGGCAGATTGTAGAAGAGAGTGATGACATTGGCCTGGGTCCCACAGATGCTTAGGGCCTTTCTTTGAGCTTCTTGGGATGGCAGATGACAGACAGCATGAAGAATGAAGGATAAGAAGTACTAATAAGCCAAAGGTACAGGGCTGGAGAGAGAGGTATGGTGGCTAGCCCATAACAGATATTCGGGCATGTGCTGCCACATCCAGCTGAACCATATCCATATGCTCACAGTAGATGTAGATAAGTGTCCAGTGTCCACAATATGGTAATCTCTGCAGTAGAACCACAGATGACGCCATGGCACAGGCATCACAGGTTGCAGCAGCAACTGTCACTTTACATATCACACATTGAGTCAATAACGTAGAGTCTGATAAAAAGTCATATAGTGGTCCAATCTATGGCCAACAATACTAAAGACTCATCAGTAAAAGCCACATAGACAACAGCTGCATAGTCAGGCTGCAAAGGAGATCTCACCTGATAGGCCCCAGAGCACTGCCAGATTTTTGGGCACCGTAGATGTAGCCCAGAATGAAGTCATAACTGCCAGAAGCCCCAGAAGTTGATACACTGATTCATGAAGAGTTCTGTCAGTTGCCACCAAACTTAATAGAAGGACATTTTCTGTGTATAATAAGTCCTGAATTTTTCTTTAGTTTTATATTTGATTACTATGTGGTTTAAAATACTGTCAATAATCATTTATCATGCACATAATTCCAACAACCCATCCATACTTATGTACTCAACCCCTCTTCCAAAGACCCCATTACCTATTCCTTTCAAGCACTACACCACTGACAACTCAACATGAAAATTATCGTAAATATGTGTTGTAATAATTAAATTTTGAAATAAATAAAAATAAGTCATTCTTCCTGCTGATAATTTGAGTAGAGATCATTTTACTCTACATGTGTTCATATAATTATTCACACTTATTCAATTATTTCCTCTGTGTGAAGATTTTGTGACTCCTTTTTATTGAATGTGTCCCTCAATGTTAAATATAAGATCCTGGTCAATGTACTTTCTCAGCAAAGTAAAAATTAACCCAAAGTAGGTTAAATAATTAAAATAGAAGCTACGATATTTATTAGCATGTTTAGTTACTTAAAATAAATTATTACATACACCTGCTATATTAAATCATCTAATGTTAAAAAAACAATGATAATTATAAGACATTATAAAGATTACTTTCTCTTCAACTCTACTCAGCAAGCTATTAACTATTATAGCTACATGCAGCACATAGCTGGCTCTCTCAATAAGAGATGGTGGGCCAAACCCTTACCCTGCCAAAGCCATGCTTGCTACCTCCATAACCCAGAATTCCAAATCCCTAAAGGGCCTGACCTTCTAACATTCACTGACACTCTATGATTCCTTGAGGGATGCCAATCTGACCACACTTCATTCAGGTGCTGGTTGTTGGGTTAATATTACCAGAGCTAATTTTGGAGAAAGTGCAGGCACAATATCCATATCTTTCTTTTTTTCTGGGAAAACCTGGCATGTGTAAACCATGCTCACAAATATAATCATGTTTGAACTAGGCCTTCTTCCAGAAGACCCTGAAGCTATATGCCTATAAAATTTATAATATAATAGCTTTGAATTTCTGTATATCTTCATTTGTTTGGTGCTGTCATTCCTAAAGGAACACCCCAGTTTAACAGACTGGATATATAACAAGAGCAGACTAAACCTGCCATAGTATTAATGACTTAATTGGTGATATAATAATTTTCACAAATTAGTTTACTGCTGTAATTTTTATTTTTTATTTTTTATTCAATTATATTTTATATTTTATTTCCCTTTTTTCAATAACTTTGCTTTCACCTATCTTGAAACAAATGCATTTTGATTAACTAAGTCAACTATGTGATCCATTTCATTAAGTAAATATAAAAGCTAAAGATAATATTGCTGAGTGGGGGTTAGCAATTTTTTTATTTACATTTAAATTTCCTTTCTCTGTGCCTTAAAAATCTGAATTTTTCTATGAGCATCAGTTTCTACTTTAAGGAAGAGATTTGATGAATCCAGTCTTATAGCTTACATTTTCTATCTCTTCACTCTACTCCAACATTCATAAACTCTTTTATTTACTTAATTTATTTCTTTTTCTGTGTGTGTATATATTTTATAATTTATTTAAACACCTTGATCACATACATGATTGTGTTTGGGTTTCAGTCATGTAAAGAACACCACCCATCACCAGTGCAACATTCCCATCACCAATGTCCCAAATCTCCCTCCTCCCCACACGACCCCTGCCTGTACTCTAGACAGGCTTTCCATGTCCCTCATACATTCTCATTATTAGGACAGTTCAAAATGTAGTTATTTCTCTGATTAAACACATCACTTTTTGTGGTGAGCTTCCTGAGGTGAGCTGTAACTTCCAGCTCTTTTCTCTTTAGTGTCTGAAAATTATTATTGGAAGAATGTCTTTCATTTTTCTTAAAACCCATAGATGAGTGAGACAATTCTGCATAATTCTCTCTGTCTCTCTGACTTACTTTACTCAGCATAATAGATTTCGTGTACATCCATGTATAGGAAAATTTCATGACTTCATTTCTCCTGACAGCTGTATGATATTCCATTGTGTATATGTACCACAGTTTCTTTAGCCATTCATCTGTTGAAGGGCATCTGAGTTGTTTCCAGAGTCTTGCTATGGTAAATAGTGCTGCAATGAATATAGGTGTAAGGAAGGGGTTTTTGTATTGTATTTTTGTGTTCCTAGGGTATATTCCTAGGAGTGATATAGCTGGATCGTATAGGAACTCGATTTCCAGTTTTTGGAGGAAACTCCATATCGCTTTCCATAAAGGTTGAACTACATGGCATTCTCACAAGCAGTGGATAAGAGTTTCTTTCTCTCCACATCCCTGCCAATACTGTTTATTCTCATTCTTTGTGATGTGTGCCATTCTCTGTAGTGTGAGGTGGTACTTCATAGTTGTTTTGATTTGCATCTTTCTGATGATTAGTGATGTGGAGCATTTTTTCATGTGTCTTTTGGCCATTTGTATTTCTTCTTTCTCAAAGTGTCTGTCCATTTCTTCTCCCCATTTTTTGATGGGATTAGATGTTTTTTTCTTGTAAAGTTCTGTCAGTGCCTTGTATATTTTGGAGATTAGCCCCTTATCTGATGGGTATTAGGTGAATAGTTTCTCCCACTCAGTGGTGGCTCTTGTATCCTGGGCGCTATTTCCTTTGAAGTGCAGAAGCTTCTCAGCTTAATATATTCCCATCTGTTAATCTCTGCTTTCACTTGCTTGGAGAGTGCAGTTTCCTCCTTGAATATGCCTGTAGTCTCAATGTCCTGGAGTGTTTTGCCTATGTCTTGTTTTATATATCTTATAATTTCAGGTCTGATATTGAGGTCTTTAATCCATTTGGATTTTACCTTTGTACATGGCGTTACCTGAGGCTCTAAATTCAATTTTTTGCAAGTGGCTACCCAGTTTTGCCAACACCACTTGTTGAAGAGGCTTTCTTTGCTCCATTAAGGATTTCTTGCTCCTTTATCAAAAATTAGGTGATTGTATGTCTGGGGAACATTTTCTGAGTATTCAAGCCTATTCCACTGATCTGAGGGCCGGTTCTTATTCCAATACGATGCTGTTTTGATAACTATTGTTTTGTAGTGAAGTTTAAAGTTGGGGAAATTTATTCCTCCCATATTCTTTTTCACAATAATTGCTTTAGCTATACTAGGGTGTTTATTGTTCCAAATGAATTTCAAAAATGCCTGATCCACTTCTTTGAAGAATGTCATGAGTATCTTAGAGAGATCGCATTATATCTGTATAATGCCTTGGGGAGTATTGCCATTTTGATGATGTTAATCCTGCCAATCCATGAGCAGGGTATGTGTTTCCATTTCCGCGTGTCCTCTCATTTCTTGGAGCAGAGTTTTATAGTTTTCTTTGTATAGGTACTTTACATTTTTAGTCAAGTTGATTCCAAGATATTTGAGTTTGTGTGGCACTACTGTGAATGGGGTTCTTTTCTTAATGTCCATTTCTTCCTTATTACTATTGGTGTATAGAAAGGCCATTGATTTTTGTGTGTTAATTTTGTAGCCTGTCACCTTGCTATATGAGTCTATTGTTTCTAGAAATTTTTGGTAGAGTCTTTAGGATTTTCTAAGTAGAGTATCATGTCATCTGCAAACAGTGAGAGCTTGATTTCTCCCTTTCCTATCTGGATTTCCTTGATATCTTTTTCTTGCCTAATCACCATAGCGAGTACTTCCAGTGCTATGTTGAATAGGAGTGGTGAGAGAGGACAGCCTTGTCTTGTGCCAGAATTTAGAGGGAAGGCTTTTAGTTTTTCTCCATTGAGGAAAATATTTGACACTGGCTTGTGGTAGATGGCCTTAACTATATTGAAAAAGGTTCCTTCCATTCCCATCTTGCTGAGAGTTTTGATCAAGAATGAGTGCTGGACCTTATCAAAGGCTTTCTCTGCATCTCTTGATATGATCAAGTGATTTTTATTTTTCTTGTTGCTTGATGTTGTGTATGATGTTGATAGATTTACGGATGTTAAACCAGCTTTGCATTCCTGGGATGAAGCCTATTTGATCATAGTGGATTTTCTTCTTAATGGGGCATTGAATCCTATTTGCCAGGATTTTGTTGAGGATCTTTGCATCTGCATTCATCAGCGATATTGGTCTGTAATTTTTTTTCGTAGCATCTCTGTCTGGTTTAGGTATCAAGGTGATGTTGGCTTCATAAAAGCTATTTAGAAGTGTTTCTGTTTGTTCAATTTCATGAAAGAGTCTTGCCAAGATTGGTAGTAGTTCCTCTTGGAAAGTTTGAAAGAATTCATTAGTGAATCAATTTGGGCCTGGGCTTTTGTTTTGGGGCAGACATATGATTACCTTTTTAATTTAATTTCTTCCAGGTTTTCAATTTTAGTGGCATAGAGTTTCTCAAAGTAGTTTCTGATTACCCTTTGAATTTCGGCCATATCAGTAGTGATCTCTCCTTTTTCATTCCTAATGCGAGTTATCAAGTTTTTCTCTCCTTCTTTGTTAGTTTTGCCAGTGGTCTATCAATCTTGTTTATTTTTTCAAAGAACAAACTTCTACTTTCATTGATCTTTCCAATTGTTTTTTGGGTTTCCACTTGATTTCTGCTCTCAGCTTTGTTATTTCCTTCTGTCTAGCTATTTTTGGATCCTTCTGTTGAACACTTTCTAGTTCTATTAGTTGTGTCATTAAGCTACTCAGATAAGCCCCTTCTTCCTTCCTGATGTGTGCTTGCAAAATTATAAATTTTCCTCTCAGGGGGCCGGGTGGTGGCGCTAAAGTTAAGGTGCCTGCCTTGTCTGCGCTAGCCTTGGACGGACCGCGGTTCGATCCCCCGGTTTCCCATATGGTCCCCCAAGCCAGGAGCAACTTCTGAGCACATAGCCAGGAGTAACCCCTGAGCATTACCGGGTGTGGCCCAAAAATAAAAAAAAAAATTTTTTTCCTCTCAGTACTGCTTTTGCTGTGTCCCATAAGTTCTGAAAGTTTGTGTCTTAATTATCATTTGTTTCCAGGAACCTTTTGATTTCCTCCTTGATTTCATCTCGGACCCACTGGTTATTCAGTATGAGGATGTTTCAGGTGTTAAAGTTTTTCTTCGGTGTCCCTTTGGAATTCACAAATAATTTCAGAGCCTTGTGATCAGCGAAGGCAGTCTGCAAAATTTCTATCCTCTTGATATTATGGAGGTATGTTTTATGTGCCAGCATGTAGTCTATCCTGGAGAATGTCCCATGTACATTGGAGAAGAATGTGTATCCAGGTTTCTGGGGATGGAGTGTCCTATATATATCCACTAGGCCTCTTTCTTCCATTTCTCTCCTCAGGTCTAGAATTTTCTTGTTGGGTTTTAGTCTGGTTGACCTATCCAGTGTTGACAAAGCCGTGTTGAGATCCTCCACAATTATTGTGTTGTTATTGATATTATCTTTCAGATTTGTCAACAGTTGTATTAAATATTTTGCTGGCCCCTCATTCGGTGCATATATGTTTAGGAGAGTGATTTCTTCCTGCTCTACATACCCCTTGATTACTATAAAATGTCCATCTTTGTCCCTTACAACCTTCCTGAGTATAAAGTTTGCATTATCTGATATTAGTATGGCCACTCCAGCTTTTTTATGGGTGTTGTTTGCTTGGATAATTTTTCTCCAGCCTTTTATTTTGAGTCTATATTTGTTCTGACTATTCAGGTGCGTTTCTTGTAGGCAGCAGAAGGTTGGATTGAGTTTTTTTGATCCATTTAGCCACTCTGTGTCTCTTAAGTGGTGCATTTAGTCCATTGACATTGAGAGAAAGAATTGTCCTGGGATTTAATGCCATCTTCATATCGAAATTGGGTGTGTCTTTTGGGTAGTCTTGTCTTAAATTAGGTGTTTCAGTTTTTCTCTTAAGACTGGTTTTGAGTCTGTAAAGTTTCTGAGCTGTTTATTGTCTGTGAAACCATGTATTCTCCCGTCAAACCGGAAAGTGAGTTTTGCTGGGTACAGTATTCTAGGTGAAGCATTCATTTCATTCAGTCTTGTCACAATATCCCACCACTGCTTTCTGGCATTGAGTGTTTCTGGTGACAGGTCTGCTGTAATCTCAAGGATGCTCCCTTGAATGTAATTTCCCTTTCTGATCTTGCTGTTTTCAGAATTCTGCCTCTATCTGTGGGATTTGTCATTGTGACTAGGATGTGTCTTGGGGTATTTTTTCTGGGGTCTCTTTTAGTTGGTAATCTTTGAGCATGCAGGATTTTATCACATATATTCTTTAGCTCTGGAAGTTTCTCTTTAATGATTTTCTTGACTGTTGATTCTTCCTGGAAATTTTCTTCCTGGGTCTCTGGGACTCCAATGATTCTTAAGTTGTTTCTGTTGAGCTTATCATAGACTTCTATTTTCATCTGTTCCCATTCTTTGACTAATTTTTCCATTGTCTGTTTATTTGCTTCAAGTTTTTTTTTCCAATCTCTTCCGCTGTATGAAATTGTTATTTATCTCATCTTCCACAGCACCAAGTCTATTCTCAGCTTCTGATACCCTGTCCCAGAGCTTATCCATTTTGTCATTCACTTCATTTACTGAGTTTTTCAGGCCTGTTAGTTGACATGTTATTTCAGTTTGGAGTTTTGTGATTTCTGTCTTCATATTTTCTTGGTTCTTATTAGTGTTCTGTTCAACTCAATCCATGGTTTCTTTGAGTTCTTTGAGCAGCTTCCATATTGCTTGTCTAAAGTCCTTATCTGAGAGGCTGATTAGTTGGTTGGTCATTATCTGTTCATCAGAACTGTCATCTTCATTCTCTATGTCTAATTCTGGCCTGCGTTGTTTCCCCATTGTCACACTTGTATTGTGGGTTTTTCTACGTGTTGTGGTGGTATTCATTGGCTAAATGATGCAGGCAGCCACACTCCTCTGGCTCCGCCCTTTCTGAATGGGTCGACTTGCCTCCAAGGGAGGGGAGTCCTCCGTGGATGAAGCCTCACACAGGATCAAATCTTAGGCCTAAGCACGCAGCAGAGAAGACAGTCCGGAGAGAAATGCTTGGCTTCAGTGATCTAGCACAGTTCTTAGTGTGATTTTTTCTTCTTGTAGCGATGGTGTTCTTTCCTTAGAAAGAGCACATGGCCGCATAGGGAAGCGAAGCCTCTTTTTGACCCACTCCCAAGAGGTTCACGTGACAGGACAGTAGACAGATACATACAGGCAGCACTCACAATTTTTCACAGTCAGGCCCCACTGCCAGGCGTAGTTTCTTTTAATTTATTTCTATGTCAATTCACAATATTGAATTTTAGGAAAGACTTATCAAATGCACCCTGGTCAAATATACAAATATTCTCAATTATAATACACCTAAATATGGATACATCTCACATGTTTTACAACCAGGTACTGGTGACTTTCTCTGCTTCTTTTCTCTTAGTAGAAATGAATATTGAACTTGATTTCTCATGTTATCAGAAATAAAATCTCTTAATAACATCTCTATAAGCATTGAGACAATGTGTAAATGATAATTTAGGTATCCAAATGAATTTATTTGATAGATTATTTATTATTTATCTTTTCTCAAAACTCCAATTGAATTCAGTAATTATTATGTTCTCCTGCAGCTATCTCTGCAGTTCCCATTCTCAATTTATTTTAAAGAGTAAATGATAGTCTTTCCCTCATCATTGCCAAATTACTTGCACAATATATTCCCATTATGGTACTGATGATAAAAGTCACTGCTTATAACATTTGTGTTGAACATTGTATAATATCTGTTTTATTTGGGGGTTGAGAGTGCATTTTAGAAGAATATAATAGCGTAGACAAAATTGAATAAAGTAATATTTTGCTAGTCTAAAAGACTATTCATGCTTTAAGAAATTTCTGGAAAAGACTTTCACTTTTAGCTCTCTCTCAGGCTCCATTTAACAATATTTCCTCCCATAACTACAACTTAGTATTCAAAATTTTTTCTTATTAAAGTAGGTGACTCATGTTTTATTTCCTGACCATGGCCAGATATACCACAGGAAAATGCCTTCATGGAAAATTGTATAAATTTATTAAATATATAAATATGTGTTTACACGGATTACAACATTATAGAACATGCAAAAGTACATGGAGTAATATATAAATTTAAGTATTTTTCTTTTAAGAACATTGTAATATATATTCACACTATACATTTAAAATAGAATTCTTTATGAATAATAAACATTATTCTGAGCCCTTGGTAGAAAACAAAAGTGTGACTTTGTCTCTGATCTGCTTTGTCTTCACTCCGTAGACAATAGGGTTGAGTGCAGGTGGGATAACAATATGGAGATTAGCAAACATGATGTGGAAAGTGCGTGAAACATTGTGTCCAAAACGATGAGCAAGGACGGAGAAAAAGCCAGGTGTATAAAACATGAGGATAACACAAACATGGGAACCACAGGTGCCCAGGGCCTTTTGGCGGGCATCTCGGGAGGGCAGACGAAAAACAGCACAGAGGATTAGAGTGTAAGAGATAGCAATGAGAACTGAATCTGAGATGACTGTCATGAGAGGAACACAAAAGCCATACCAAATGTTGATGGAGATGTCAGCACAAGCGAGTCGGGCAACACCTATGTGTTCACAGTATGTGTGGGGAATGATGTGTGTCCTGCAAAAAGGTAGGCGTTTGAGTAAGAACATAATTGGGAAAATGACACAAAAACTTCGAAAAGAGATACCCACAACAATCTTGATGATAGTCTTGGGGATCAAGATAGTGGTGTATCTCAAGGGAGAACAGATGGCCACATAACGATCAAAGGCCATTGCCATCAGGATAGCTGAATCCAAGACAAAACTATAGTGAAGGAAGAACATTTGTGTAAGGCACCCTGGGAATGTGATTGTTCTATCCTCAAGCCAAAAGATACTCAGCATTTTAGGAACACCTGCAGTGGACAAGATGAGGTCAGTCATGGCTAGCATGGAAAGAAAGAAAAACATGGGTTCATGAAGGCTCCGCTCCACTGTGATAAGGTAGAGAAGGATGCAGTTTCCAACAACAGCGACTAGATAGGTGAAAAAGAAGGGAATTCCAATCCACATATGGAATTTCTCCAAGCCTGGGATTCCCAACAATATAAAGGTCTCAGGGTTGTAGCTGCTCTGGTTAAACATATCCATGGATAATTACAATTGTACTAGATTTACGTCCTGAGGACAGAAAATAATGATTAAATATAGTCATTTAAGTCATTTTTATTTGTCTCTTATTTCCAACTACACATTATTATTCAATCCTAAAGATAGAAACTGTATCATTAAGTTTCCAAAGTGAAAATCTTTGGTAGTGTAAGACTAGTATAATAAAGATGGAAATATTCTTGTATATGTCAGAATTTCTCTAATATATAGTTATATATAGCCAGTCTATTTAGAGATTGCCTTTCTGTAATTTATATATTATTTTTAGATTAACTACAATTACTCTCTCTTATACAGTATAAAACTGATACATATTACCAATTTACATATTATACTTTTCCCTAAAATTGATTTATACTTTATGTGACCTATTAGACATTATTATTTATGTATTCTTATTTTCATTTTGGACTTTCATTTGTGCAGAGTAATTATTTGCTCTTTTCAAGGTTAGCTAAGGCAATACTAAAGTTTTGAGGTAAGCACCCCTTTATTAAATAAGGCTCATAATAAACTCTTGCAAGCTCTAACAGAAGGAAGAAGGAAGGAAAAAAGAAGAAAAATAAAAGGAAAGAAGAAAAAAAGAAGGAGGGAGGTAGGGAGAAGAAAGAATTTTCCTCAAACACAGCTAACTCAAGTTTGATCTCTGTTATCCCATATTAATCCTACAAAGACAGGCTTAATCCCTCTAGGTGTAGCCCCAAAACAAACAAGAAAAACTAATATATCGAGTGTCACTGACGCTATATTAATCAGGTAGCATGTGAGTTGAGAAATAATTTTATAAGTACAGACACCATATAAAACTCTGGCTTTCTTATTCAGAAAAAAAAGTGATGAGTCTTTTGACCCTTGTGATGAAGGGAGCATGTTTCATTGAACTGTGATTCCAAGAAGTTGTTTATAAAGAAATTGACTTTGAAGATAAATACTTTACTAAATCAGGTGCCAAACAGTCACTAATGCATGATAAATATCAAAAGTAGTTTTGCACTGACTGATGTAAATTGCTGACCGACTCATGATGACCAAATTATACTACTGTATTTGAAAATAGTGAATAATTTAGGTAAATTTTGACTTGGAACTTTATCTCTGTTGAGTAACTTTACAAAGAGAGTTTGGTCCATCAATGTATCAAATTAATCAAGCTTTAAATCCACTTTAGTTTTATATATGTCTTCTATATTATTGGTGATAGAAATTTAATTCCTTCTTTTTATTCCTCTTTCAGTAACTCTACTCTCCAAATTTTATTTTTATTTTTTCAAGGTTGACCACAATATAAATTTTAGTTCTCTCCATTGCTTTATTATTTTATCCTACAATAATATCTACCCTCTAAACTGCATTACTTTATTCTTATTTTACATTCTCAATTTTAGTTACATTATTGCTTGAAGCTATCTACAAGATAATAAAGCAATCAAACTAAAACTTTTGAATCTCACAAAGTCATCATTGTAAAATTTCTGGTTTAGTATGATGTATAAACCACTGTCATGCTTGAATCTGAAAAAAATATTTTAATTTTTTTGAAAGAAGATCTTCCAACCATCTTTAAATGAGGTGCTAGAAATTTTATAGTATTTAATTGAAATGTCATAAAATTATAGAATAATCATAAAAATTATATCTTAGTTTATAGAAATAAAAATATATAATCTCCTATCTTCAAAAGCTTATTTTTACAGTGGGTGATGGATAAAACTCCACCTAAAATTACAATGAAAGCAAAACTCACAGTTTTAATTAATAAGGATATTTTTATTCTTAATAGTTATGAAATTGCCTGGGTAAATGGGCTTCTAATATAATCTAATAAACACTTTTATAATATACAATGTTATTTTATGTAACTAGTATAATAATATTTAAACTTTAATATGTACTGTGAATTTTCCCTTGTCCTCAGACTTCAAATATGCATCACTGAGACCTCTTTGGAAATAGCAAATGTATGACTTTGTTCCGGATCTGCTTTGTCTTTACTCCATAGACAATAGGGTTGAGTGCAGGTGGAATAATTACATAAAGGTTGGCAAACATAATGTGAAAAGTAAGAGGCACATTATGCCCAAAGCGATGTGCAAGGATGGAAAAAAATGCTGGTATGTAGAACATGAGAATGACACAGACATGGGAGCCACAGGTACTAAGGGCCTTCTGGCGGGCATCTTGGGAGGGTAGACGAAAAACAGCACAGAGGATAAGAGTGTAAGAGATAGAAATTAGGATCACATCTGTAATCACTGTCATAATAGGCACACAAAAACCATACCAGATATTAATGGAAATATCAGCACAGGCAAGTCGGGCAACACCTATGTGCTCACAGTAGGTATGAGGAATGATATGAGTCCTGCAGAAGGGTAGACGGTTTACAAGGAAAACACATGGAACAAAAACACAGAAACTTCTGAAGGAAATTCCCATAGCAATTTTGACAATGGTCCTTGGAGTCAGTATTGTGGTATATCTCAAGGGGGAGCAGATGGCCACATAGCGGTCGAATGCCATGGCGAGCAGTATAGCTGAGTCTAAGACAAAACTGTAGTGCAGGAAGAATAACTGGGTAAGACAACCAGGGAAACTGATTTTCTGCGGACCAAGCCAGAAGATTGTAAGGGTTTTGGGAATACATGTGGTAGATAATATCAGGTCAGTAATGGCCAACATAGAAAGGAAGAAAAACATGGGTGCATGAAGACTATGCTCTACGGTGATGAGGTAGAGAAGGATACTATTGCCTACAATCGCCAAAAGATAGATAAAGCAGAAAGGAATGCTGATCCAGATGTGGTATTCCTCAAGTCCAGGTATTCCCATAAGGGTGAAGGAACCTGTGTTGTAGTCACTTACGTTGTATATAGGCATTGAGATGAGATGATTAGCTTCAATATTCTAAAAATAAAGTGCACAATGAACATAAGAGAGAGAGCACTGTATAGTAATTTTCTTTATATTCTCCATTTTGTACCTTCTTTCTTATGGCTAAAAAACATTCAGAAGTATTAAGAGCAACACTGTTAAACTTTTCATTTATTATCAGGAAAGACATTCCAAATCCAGTACTACTGGTTAAACCAAATCATTCATTCCAGAATTATCTTCAAACTGTAATTTTCCTTTTAATGATTATTTTCCCAGATCAATGGAATTTATTTATGTAAATATGTAAGTATGGAAAATATCTAATCACTTACAGTAAGAAACTAAGAACTTAAATTAGAGTGTAATTGAGAAAATAAAGAAAATTAATAGCTTATATTTTGTGTTAGCTTTTTATATATCATCTCACATAGAAGAATTTTCTGAGATATTTCTTTTTTATACTCTTCTTATATTTTTACAAAAACTGAAACTGGAAAATAACATAATCTATAATTTTGATCTTCAAGGTCTGGAGAGCTACAACAGCAGGTAATGATCTTGCCTTACAATTATCCAAGTTCAATGCTTGGCACCCCTGATCATTAAATTTAACAAACAATACTATTTCTTGTTGCTGTCCTAACCCTGATGACTAACTCAGTACACTGTTACATACTAAGAATTGAGAAGAGGAGAAGCATGTAAAGAAAAGTATTTTATATGTGCATAAATATGAATAGTGATAGAGAAAAAGAGAGATGTGTATAGATAAAGAGATTAGTATAGTAAAAGTAGAGGAAATAATTTTCAAGTTTCTCAACCCTGTCTGCATTGAAAAGATTTTCTACTATCACTGAAGCTATAGGACTTTGGGATTTATAGACCATTAAGATCCTCAAGTTTTGTTTTTTACATAATAATGAAGTATATGCAACTTAGTCCCTAGACTATTGACAGTAAATAAGTATATAAAAATGTCCCCGCTTCACTTATCACTAGGTCATCTATATCAAAATAACAATAAAATATCATCTCACACCAATGAGGCTTGTACATATACAAAAGGATAAAAACAATCCCAGCATTGGTTTAAAGGTGAGAAATAGACTCCTCATCCACTGCTGGTGAAATATTGACTATTTCAGCATTTTTCAAAAAAAGTAGAATTAAATTTTCATATTAACCAGCTATTTTTATTGGTTTCTACTCCAAAAGCTCAAAACCTTTTCAGGAAAAACATGTGAACTCCTATGTTTATTGTAGCACTATTCACAATAGCCAAAATCTGGAAAAAATGTCCAAAAACTGATGACTAGATAATGAAACTATAGTATATATGCACAACCGAAGATGATTCATCAATAAGAAATGATAGAATCATGCAATATGCTACATACATATAAGAAATTGTAGGGTATTTTACTAGTTAAATCAACTAGAAGAAGAGGAATAGGTATGAACTTGTCTTTCTCATTGTGGTGTACAAAAAAGCATAAGGGAACAACAAATAGCCAAAGGCAAAAGGACATGAAAATGGCCTATAGAACTGAGTTTACCATGATAGAAGGAGGAAGGAAATCTGAATGAGGGTTGTTTTCAGAGAGGAATCCTTGGGCAATGGTGTAGTGAAGTGAACATTTTTATGTGTATGAGGTTGAAAGATTGTATGCATTACCCTACTTTTAATAATATTGAAAATCATGGTGACTGAAATAAAAATTTAACAAAATAAAATTGCTTAAAAGTAAAGGTCTATGATCTATAATCAATATTCAATTTAATAAATATGAGATCCAAAGAGAAAAAGAGTTCTTTTTTAATAAAAGCAGATAGGACCTCTCATGGAATAAATATAAAATTTTATTCTAAATTTTGTGTCAAAATAGAAGTAAATCTGCAATCTCTACTACATGAGTTAATATAGAGAGAGAGAACCTACTATGTACTACATAGTAGTAATTTTATCTTTTTAATATATCTTCAATAATCCTCTTAATCCTATTAAATAAGCAGGAATATTATACATTTTTTAAAGTTGTAAAAACCGAGGCAAAAAGAAGTTAACTTATTAGATACCACAGAGCAAGAAATAACATGTAATGTAGCAAACCCAAATAGTCATTTTTGTTGACTCCTAGGTGACTTGATTTTGTTATTGGAGATCTTCCATCTAAATCTAGAGCCATTTTCTTTTTGTGTATATTTGTATTTTCTTTGATTTTCCTTTGAATTAACATTCATTTACAAGAGTATAAATGTTTATGTTTTAGAGGTATAATGTGGTAACCATCAAATTGTCAATATTACTTTACTGCAATAACTGGAACATTGCCAACCATATTTTTATAACCTCAATTCTGCAGTCAACGTCAATGTTAAAGCCTTGTTTTCACTGGGCATTGTCTAAAAAACTCCTGATATTTTTTATTTATATACCATATACAAATAAATTAAATTTTCAGTATTTGTTTTTATTCTTCTATATATCTTTTTGTTGTTTTGTTTTATTTTGGTGGCCACATCTGGTGGCACTCTGGGATTACTCCTTGCTCAACACACATATATAGCTCCTGGCAGGCTTGGGAGACCATAAAGGATGTCGGGAATCGAACCTGGTCCTTCGTGGGTCAGCAGCATGCAAGACAAACGCCCTACCCACTGTACTATCAGTAAGGCCCCCATCCTTCTGATAGATCTTTTGTTTGTTTGTTTGTTTGTTTGTTTATTTTGGGGGTTACACCCAATAACTCTCAGGGGTTACTCCTGGCTATGCGCTCAGAAATCGCTCGTGAGTTGGGGAACCATATGGGACTCTGGGGGATCAAACAGAGGTCCTTTCTGGGTCAGCTGCATGCAAGATAAATGCCCTACTGCTGCATCCCCTGATACTGTTTATATTTTTATAAAAAATAAAGTAAGACAGATTCTACTTTATTTTGGGGGAAGGCATTGAATCATAGGTAGCTGTACTCAGGGCTTAATCCTGGCTGGCTCTTTCCTCAAGGAGTACTCCTAGTGGTGCTCAGGATACTTACTATATGTGGGGCCCAGTAACTAACCTGGTTTAGCCACAGGCAAAACAAGTATTTTACCTGCTCTGTTACTTCTCTTCAGCCCCTCTTATATTTTTTATTTAGTGTGATCTCTCCATTTTCATACATGCTATAGCAAAACACAATATTTTATATATGCTGAAATAACTGGTAGTATTTCATTGTGTGTGTATATATATATCTACATATGTATATATACACATATACATATGTTTATATATGTATATATTGTGTATATATAAGCATACACACACACACCATGTTTTCTTTACCTACTTCACTTGTCATTACTTGGGCATTTCCAGTTCTTTTTTTTTTTTTTATTTTTGGCTTTGGGCCACACCTGGTGATGCTCAGTGGTTACTCCTGGCTATGCACTCAGAAATCGCTCCTGGCTTGGGGGACTATAAGGGATGCCGGGAGGCAGGAAGGGGGATCAAACCATGGTCCATTCTAGGTTAACCGCGTGCAAGGCAAATGCCCTACCACTTGCACCACAGCTTCAGCCCCATGTTTCCAGTTCTTGACTATTGCAAAAAGCATTACAATAAACATGTATCTTTCCAAATAGAATTTGAGTTTTTAGGAGTGAAATTGCTGGATCATGTGTTAGCTATAGCTTAATTCCTAGAGAAATCTCTGTAAAAAATATTTTTCCTTGGAACTGAACTATTTTACAGCCCCATCATGTTGCAGTTGGAATATAGCTAATAATGACTTATTAGCTATATTGTTGTAAATAGATAATAAGTTATTACCTATATTTTTAAGCTCTCAAACTCTTCATCATACTATAAGAACAAGTAATATTTATTCTAGATGTGAAGATAATTTAATGAGTAAATATGTTGATATATCAAATCAATTTATGCAGAGAAAGCCTTGGCAAGATCTTTTTCCTGAGATTTATTACATTTACAAAAAAACTTTTTAATATGTATTTTCTCAGATAATGTCTGAAAATATTAAGCCAATTTTATTATTGGGTTTTTTCTCAATAATATTCTGATAATCAGCAAAATGGAGCATTTAAATGTGTTCATCACAACGTCATATGACCTACTTAACTAGGTAAGTATCACCAAGGTGACACAAGAGAAGTGCTTAGGTAGCAAAAAAAAAAGAAAGCCTTCACTATATTGTACATTTCACTAATAAATCAAGGCAAAAATAATTCTGGCATTTTCTCTGAAAATATCTGAAATCATTAAATTGACATTAGCTCAAAAAAAGAAACTTTTGATGGTTGAAGCCAAATATGCAATCCAAGAGAATATGTACTAAAGAAATTTCTGGGGCCAAAGAGATAGCTAGAGGCAGGGCATTTGCCTTGCATGCAGAAGGACAGTAGTTCGAATCCTGGCATCTGGTCCCCGAGCCTGCCAGGAGGAATTTCTGAGCTTAGAGCCAGGAGTAACCCCTCTGCATTGCCAGGTCTGACCCAAAAACAAAAAAAAAAAAATTTCTACTAAAAATAAAAATATTAGCATTCTATTGTTTTTATTATTGCTAAATAAGTTTTTATAAAGATAAATGTTTCTATGATTGTTTCACTCAGATTACATGAAAATTTCTTCACAAAACTTTGTCTTAATTCTTAAGTCTATGTCCTCTTATAAAAAAAAAGCAGTAGAACACATAATTCCTAAAGAAGCATTTATAATATTTTATTGAATTTATTTACCTATTTTCTATCTCCCTTGCATATAAGGGCATTTTCATTTCCATAGCTTTTTCATATCATTCTAGCTCATTTTCTAAACCACTCAAATTTAATTGGATAAATATTTCAATCACTGTATACAATCTCCTTTTTAATATGGCAGTCTACCTAATCACCAAGATCTCTCCCATTCCACCTTTTAATTTATTCAATGTAAGTTTAAGGAATAATATCCATACTAATAAGTAAATGAGTGAATTAAAGCATACATTATTTACACATAACACCAGACAAATTAAATTAAAGGTAAACTTTAGTTAAAGACACATTGACGTTAAACCTGAGATTTAGTTGTTCTTTTTATTCACATTTTTTATTTATTATTTTAATTCACATGTTTTTTTTTCGTTATACTAGAGAAGTTATTTGATCTCTTGAAAAGTTTTGTTTCCTTACAGAATTTTTATGGGATTATAGGAGAAAAGTTCTCAGCTCAGTGATTTAAAAAAGGTTAAGCTTTCAATAAACAGCAACTATTATGCAATCACTATTATCACTAGCAAATACACTTGTATGGCAGAAATTCACTCTTGACAGAAAAGTTTCAATTCACATGGAAATCACATATTTTGAGTATAGCTATCTATCTACTTCAGGCTCTCAGATTGATAGGTTTGGGCTGTGTCTGCAAGGGAACCCCAAATCACCTGGTTGCTATCTTCATTCAAAACACTAAGTTAAAATCTGACACCTAGGTCTATAGGTCCCATTTAATAGGGGATTCAGACTGAGACCAATCTATCCCTGCTCTGTGTTTTAAATCTTCTGTGTTAACTTCAGTTAGACTACCCAGAATCTATCCTGAGCTCTGTTTTTGACTTTGCTGTCTTCCCCCAAAGACCACTACTCACCAAACCCAAACTCTTGATGACAGAGAGCTGGACAGAAGTGGAACCTTTGTGAAATAACTCCTCTTATTTCTCTACCTGAACTTGAGAGAATATACTGAAGTTTACAAGCTCCTGAGACACCAATGACATAAGCCTTAACCATGAGCTTAGAACTGTGTTGTGAACATAATGTCAAAGACTATCTCCTGAGATTCCAAAGTCCCAAAGGCTGAGCTGATAAATCTCTATAGGCACAGTTTTCCAAGACAAGCAATATCCTGACCTGACCAATAACTCCCAAAACTTTCAAATGATGAATGTGGTCTCCACTGTCACTAAAGCCATTTCCTGTGGAATCTCTGTGGGTTAGTTGTTTTTGTGTTTACTAGAGTGTTTGATTGAAAAGACTACAAAACATCTAGAAAACACCGAGTTATTTCTTTTTTTTTTCTTTTTGGTTTGAGTGTTTTTGTTTTGTTTTGTTTTGGTGTTTGAGCCACAAAAACTTCTGATGCTCAGGGTTATTCCTGGCTATGTGCTCAGAAGTCACAACTTACTTGGGCGACCATATGGGACGCCATATGGGCTCTCCTTAGTTGTTGTTGATCAATTTTATTCTCTCTTCTAAAACTATAATGTTACTGATCATTTGTCTGCAAAGAACTTATGATAAATAAATCCTAACTAATAACATACAATATGTAGTACATAAGCATCTGATTTTCTCTTCACTTTAATCTATTAGTACTTAAGACCAAAGTTTTCAAAATTTCAGGCTACTGTTTTTGGTCTTCCAAATGCACTTAATTATTTTCTAAGTTTACCTATTGGCTTACCTTGTTGCTCTAGAATACTTCCCCAATTCTTTCTTATTTTACTCAATTAAAACTAATATCACCTCATTGTTTTATCTATGTTGCTTATCCTTGTTGCTTTACTCATAATTATTTCATATTGCATTATCTATTGAGCTCTGTTTCTGTTTCCAAAAGGCAAATTTATTAATATCAAATCTTTCTTAATATTTACCATCTATTTACATAATTCTCAAAGAATACTTCAATCTGTGTCCTCAATTAGTATTAGTAACAGAGAGATGTTTCAGTCACCACATGTAACAGAATGTGATACCCATTTGTACCACATGTATTTATATAGGAATTCACTTTTATAGTAAATTAAGTGAAAGTGTATACCTTTCAATATACTTGGAAAAATGCTTAACATGTATACTTACATCACTTACAAATAGTCTACTCTAAAATTACTCATTCCTTCTTACTCTGTTCATGGCCACACCTTTGCTGAAGTAGAGTAAAATTTGAGAATAAAGAAGATTAGTGAATTGTCAACTCTTAAGAAGTATGATTTATGGGTGGGGGTAGAAAATAAGGCTAGTATATGATGATGGCACAAACATGGCAATTAATGATTTCTGCTGAACTTAAGTTGGAATAAGCTTTTATGACTTTAATCTGAACAATTCTCATGAATAAATTGTAAATTTTAGTCATGAGACTTAAATCTATGATCTTCACTTTATCTCCCAATCTTCACTTTCACTTAAATAACATCAACAAAATAACACTTTTACATACAACAGAGGCCTAGGCAATAGTACAATGGTTAGAGCACACAACTGTCAACCAGTTTTTGATCCATGGCATCTCATATGGTCCCCAGAGCTTAACATGAGAGGTTCTTGAGCACCACTGGGTGTGACCCAAAACAAACAAACAAGAAACAAATAAACAAAAATAAAACAGTGTCTCAATTATGATATAAAAGTAATGCCTCAATAAACATCAGGTCTTGCTTTTAGGATTAATTCAACTCTTCTAAAATTAAGTATCACTATTTCATTATTATCATGCCTATAGCAAGCATTTAGATTGAAATTATGATTAATTAACAATTTATGATTAAGAGATTAAATACTTAAATGTTAAGGCAAAAACCTATTTTTGTCGCTGTTGTTTTGTTTATGGGCATATCAAAAAATATCCAGGGTTTAATTCTGAATATTTGCTCAGAAATAATTCAGAACAAACCATCTGCTTTAAAAAGTGGTGACAGAGACTGAATTCAGATCATCTCTAGAAAGACAAAACTCCCTACCTGTTGTACTGTCTCTCCAGCCACAGAGCACTAATTTTAAATAGTATTTTTACACTCCTATCTATTATATAAGCTTTCATCAAATATTATTTCACATGATGGTCAATTATCATGCCTTACAGACTGCTGTCCATGGATTTTATACCTATTACCACATGTGATCCCAATAGGAATAACCCATGAACAAAGAGCCAGGAGTAAACAAAGCAAAGTCTGGTCCCTAAGTGCCCTTAAAATATTTTTAAATGAGGGGCCGGGCGGTGGCGCTGGAGGTAAGGTGCCTGCCTTACCTGCGCTAGCCTAGGAGACGGACCGCGGTTCGATCCCCCGGCGTCCCATATGGTCCCCCAAGCCAGGAGCGACTTCTGAGCGCATAGCCAGGAGTAACCCCTGAGCGTTACCAGGTGTGGCCCAAAAACCAAAAAAAAAAAAAAAAAAAAAAAAAAAAATATTTTTAAATGAATAATATAGGTCTGGAGTGATAGACAGTGGGTAGGGCATCTGCCATCCATGTGGTCAACCCTGGTTTGAACCCCAGCACCACATATGGTCCCGCAAGCCTGCCAAGAGCTATTTCTGAGTGCAGAGCCAGGAGTAACCCCTGAGAACTGCCAGGTGTGGCACAAAAACAAAACATAAAAGAATAATATTACCTTCCTATTCTTTATGATAAGACCTATATTAGGAGTATAGAATTCGTCTATACATATTTTTCACATCTACAGATAGGTACTAAAAAGCATTTATTGGAATACCCCTGATCACAATGCATTATATCAGTTCTTATATCATATATGAATATGATATTTTAAGGTAATGTTGCTCTCCTCTTTCCAACTCCTCCCAGCAGAAATGTGTCTAGTGATTTTGATGGAAGCAAAGAAAAGACTTAATAAGAAACCCCTACCCCTAATTTCTCAAGTCAATGGGGTTTAATTCTAACCTTGCTGTCAATGTGAAGTAGATTGATACCTTATTTAAGAATTATAGAAATTTCAGCTCTTTTTTTCAGATCTGTTACTGTTTTTAGGAGTAGTGTTAACCTGAAAACTATGTCCTATACTGAAGCTCATTTTTTCAATGTGTCTTGGAGATTAAAAATATTACCTCTTTTAGCACTAGTCCTAACAACCCTGGCAATGAGAAGTAGAGTAATTTTTGTTTCCAGTATAACAATTCTGATAGAATTCACAGTGTGTACAGATTTGTGTTGAAAGATGTGTGAGTAATTTTTTGTTCAGGTGGGAGTTCACTTAATATGAACTAGAATAAAATGCAACTGTAAATGTCCCCAAACTAATCCACTCTGAAAATATTTGTCATTTTCATTTCTTATTTGAGCTCTTCTTCAGATTGCATTTAAAAATATCATTTCTCTATCTGTAAGTATACTTAAGAGTTAAATTTGGAATTGTTCTACACTTTAATTTACTCAATTCTCCATCTTTTCATTTATTTTTATTAACAATTTCTAAAATTCATCTCATAACAATATTTTTCACAGGAGAGAATGTCTTCAATGAATTTTCCTACCTAAAACCATGTGGTCATAGACTATACTATTTTCCTGGCACACAAATATACAGCAAGATATTTTTAAAATATTATTTGGCTTATAAAATAACTCTTTAAACATTCATATACACTACAAGTACATTCAGATATTTTCATTAACGGTAAAAATTATTTTCTACCATTAGAAGAAAACAAATGTATGAGCTTATCTCTGATCTGCTTAGTCTTCACTCCATAGACAATGGGGTTGAGTGCAGGTGGGATAACAATATAGAGATTGGCAAACATGATGTGGAAAGTGCGTGAAACATTGTGTCCAAAACGATGAGCAAGGATGGAGAAAAAGGCAGGTGTATAAAACATGAGGATAACACAGACATGGGAACCACAGGTGCCCAGGGCCTTTTGGCGGGCGTCTTGGGAGGGCAGACGAAAAACAGCACAGAGGATAAGAGTGTAGGAGATAGCAATGAGAACCACATCTGAGATGACTGTCATGATAGGAACACAAAAGCCATACCAAATGTTGATGGAGATGTCAGCACAAGCGAGTCGGGCAACACCTATGTGTTCACAGTATGTGTGGGGAATGATGTTTGTCTTGCAATAAGGTAGGCGTTTGAGCAAGAACATAACTGGAAAAATGATACAAAAACTCCGAAAAGAGATACCCACAACAATCTTGACGATGGTCTTGGGGGTCAAGATAGTGGTGTATCTCAAGGGAGAACAGACGGCCACATAGCGATCAAAGGCCATTGCCATCAAGATGGCTGAATCCAAGACAAAACTATAATGAAGGAAGAACATTTGTGTAAGGCACCCTGTGAATGTGATTGTTCTATCCTCAAGCCAAAAGATACTCAGTGTTTTAGGAACACCTGCAGTGGACAAGATGAGGTCAGTCATGGCTAGCATGGAGAGAAAGTAAAACATGGGTTCATGAAGGCTCCGCTCTACAGTGATAAGGTAGAGAAGGATGCAGTTTCCCAGAACAGCCACTATATAGATGATAAAAAAGGGAATTCCAATCCACACATGGAATTTCTCCAAGCCTGGGATTCCCACTAAAATGAAGGTCCCTTTGTTGAAATCGCTCTGATTGTATATGACCATCGAAGAATAGAATTGCACAAGATCCTGAGAATAAAATGTGATAAACTGTAATTAGGATCACATAAATCACTTTTATTTTTTCAATCAATTCAAACCACATATCACTATTAGCTCCTATAAAAAGGGGAAATATATCATTGATTTTCCAAACAGACAAATATTTTAAGTGAACAAAGATTGGTCTTACTCTGATTGCTGGAAACACATTTTAGTCAGAGTATATCAAATATAATAATGAACGATGTAGAAACTGTTTAAATAGATTATCTTCTTTCTTTTAAACACTGTTGGCAAATAATTTCACCAGGCATTTTTCAGAGCAGCCACAATTGTTCCTTTTATAATATGTAATGCAATTGATAAAATAATGGAACAAATTTTCAAATGATTTTGTTTTATAACTTATATGATTTCATAGATATTATTAGTTAAATATTCTTATTCTCTAGTATGGAATAGCAGTCTCCACGTAGAAAATTATGGGGTTTTTGTTGTTGTTGTTGTTGTTATATTATTTTTAAGCAATATCTGGCTGTGGTTCAGGCTTCTTGCTGGCTCTAGGCTTATAGTCATTCATGTTGAATGTCAAAGGATATTATTGGGTGCTAGGTATTGATCCTGGTTGGTCATATGCAAGACTAGTACCCTACACACTATACTGTCTCTTCAAGTCCAATTATTTATTGGCATTTAAGACACCTAATAACTAAAATTATTATAAATTTTGAGTTCAATACTTCCCATTTTACCAAACACCAAATTAAATTCCACAAAAACTAGCTAGATGACTTTACTGAATTCCTATACTACATTGGTTAAAATGTTCAACTTCAGTTAGATTTAGAGAAGCTTCCTACACCTGATCTGCCTTTCAAAGTTTCATGTTAGGCAAACATTTTAAGCACCCCATTTTCTGTACAGCTATAAGATATCCTAATGCTTTTATGTTGACTCTTATATAAAATTTCTGACTAAATAAAGTATTGTTTTTGTAAAAACATTCTATTATGTAGACTCATAGTCTATGAGGCACATACTCTCACAGATAAGACATACCTTACTATTTTTTTATTTTTAAATTTATGTGTTTACCAATCATTTAGAGATGAAATAGCTGAGTAATGATAGTTTCTCCCATAGTGTTCATGTTTTTCTTATTTATTTGAAGAGCATTTTGATTGTATACTTTGCCTTTTTCATCTTCCAATTCTCAGTATCCTCTGATTTATGTCACATTCCTCATACATTTTACCAAGATATCTACTCACACTTAGTCTTACAAAAACTTTGACTATTCCTTTTACTTTGTTTCCTTCTCAGGTATTTTCATATAGGTGTACACAGAAAGCTCATGGTATCTAAAATATTAGCATGAAGCATATGCTCTGGAGCTAGGAAGCTAGATATATGAAGTCATTTTCAATTGCCAGCTGTGTGTGACCCTAGGAACTTTCTTAAACTTTATATTATTTAGATTACATGTTTTTAAAAATGCAGTCTTAGGACGTTTTAATGTCAAAGTAATAAATTTCTACTTAAAATTGCTTTGAGTATAAAGGGCACACATACATTAAGTTAGGGTTATGGATTTTTACTTTGTACCTGACAATTAATTAAATTGCTGAAAGTTAGTACTTAAAGAATATTTTCTGTGACTATTCTCCTAATCCAATTGTTCATCTATTTTTTTCTTTTGTCACTATGAAAATTGGGATTATATATTCAAATACCCTGACCTTGGCTTATAAATAAGTTTTTTCAATAAAGTTATAGTGGTCATTCAGTTTACAACTCCTAAGATTGGAGCTCAAATCTTTTCCTTATATCTCTCATTTGCTCAAAATTCTAGTCCCAAATTAGCCCCTTTAAACATTCAACACTCACCTAATTTTAAGGCAGAGGAAGAGACAGAAGAGCGATTGCTGGCAAGCACACAAGCAATCTGCAGGACTATGATGACTTTAGCCAATAGCTAAAGAGTGATAGGGAAGAGAAAGAGACTGGTAAATCAATCTGATTCCCAACTCATTTATGCTTTTTCTGGCAGTTTCTTAGTGTGGAAAGAGTGTAAATAGGGCTGGAGGGACCCTGATACCCTATAGTCTCACTCTCATGGGAAGTTTGCAGAAAAGTTATGCTAACTCTGCAATATGTGTGAGTTAACACTGGGATTGCATTTATTAACTTTTTAATAAAATATTTATTTAGGCACCACGATTAAAAATGTGACTGTAGTTAGGTTTCAGTCATAAACAGAACAGTCCCCCTTCACCAGTGCAACATTACCACCACCATTAATTTCTTAAATGCATGTGATCATGTTGGACATGTTAGTCTGTAATCTCTGTCTGTAGATGCCAATCAAATCACCTGAATTTATGACATCATTATGAGATTAGTTGCTTAATATCTGTAAAAAGATAACTATAGCATATTTATGTAATAATAGATAAAATAAAGTGGTACCTTATGAAACTGCACAAATGTTCAATATGGTATCAGATTCTGGGGGTAGCTGTAAGAGTAACTGTAAGTTCATCTAAGGTATTTTCATACGACCTTTTAAATCCAGGATCTAGATTTAGATTCATAATTTCATAATATACTTTTGTGTTTCTTTGTTCTCTTAGACTACTATACGTGCTTCTTAGCATTAAAACTAATGCCAGGAGTGATTTCTGAGCACAGATCCAGACCCTGAGCACTGATGGAGAGTTTTTCCAGCCATTGTATTATTTCTAATCATATAACATTCCTTACTTCAAGCAGTTAAAGAGTTGTTCAAAGCAATCTGCCCAGTCGTGAAAGTTGTATTTCAGAGGGCAATGTATGACAATGTTATGCCTCTTTTTAATATTCACTAAAAAAATCGTATCTAACAAACTTCCTTAAAAAAGAAGATTTATGGCTTCTCTGTCTTTCCTGAATTCTTGAAGCTCTCCTCAGAGCCCTGGGAAGCGAACCCCCAAAAAACTACATTCTGAAGCTACCCAGCGAGCAAGTGAGTGAGTAAGAAATGGCTGGCTATGGGGGTTGCCAGGCAGAGTGCTGATTGCTCTACCTGCAGAGTCTCCACCCTGCTGTGCTTCTTCTGAGGAAACAAAGGACCTGAAGGGAGCCCTGTCCTGTGCTTCTTTGTCTTTCCTGAACTCTTGAAGCTCTCCTCAGAGCCCTGGGAAGCAAACCCCAAAAATATTACATTCTGAAGCTACCCAGTGAGCAAGTGAGTGAGTAAGAAATGGCTGGCTGTGGGGGTTGCCAGGCAGAGTGCTGATTGCTCTACCTGCAGAGGCTCCGCCCTGCTGTGCTTCTTCTGAGGAAACTGAGGACCTGAAGGGAGCCCTGTCCTATGCTTCTGTGTCTTTCCTGAATTCTGGAAGCTCTCATCAGAGCCCTGGGAAGCGAACCCCAAAAATACTGCATTCTGAAGCTGCCCAGCAAGCAATGTGAAAACTACGCCTGCCCAGTAGGGCCCAACTGTGAAAAACTGTGAGTGCTGCCTGTGTGTGTCTGTCTACTATCCTGTTGAGTGAACCTCTTGGGAGTGGGCCGAAAAGAGGCTCCAGAAGAGCATTTTGGCTCCGCTTCACTACACGGCCATGCGCTCTTTCTAAGAAAAGAACACCATCGCAACAAGAAGAAAAAAATCACACTAAGAACTGTGCTGGATCACAGAAGCAAGCATTTCTCTCCGGACTGTCTTTTCTGCTGCGTGCTCAGGCCTAAGATTTGATCCTGTGTGAGGCTTCATCCACGGAGGACTCCCCTCCCTTAGAGGCAAGTCAGCCCATCCAGAAAGGGCGGAGCCAGAGGAGTGTACTGCCTGCATCATATAGCCAATGAATACCACCATAAGACGTAGAAAAACCCACTATACAAGTGTGACAATGGGGAAATAACGCAGGCCAGCATCAGACATAGATAATGAAGATGACAATTCTGATGACCAAATAATGACCAACCAACTAATAAAACTCTCAGATAAGGACTTTAGACTACCAATATGGAAGATCCTCAACGAACTCAAAGAAAGCATGGATCGAGTTGAACAGAACACTAATAAGAACCAAAAAAATATGAAGACAGAAATTACAAAACTCCAAACTGAAATAACATGTCAACTAACAGGCCTGAAAAACTCAGTAAACGAAGTGAATGACAAAATGGATAAGCTCTGGGACAGGGTATCAGAAGCTGAGAATAGACTTGGTGCTGTGGAAGATGAGATACATAACAATTCCATACAGAAGGAGAGATTGGAAAAAAAACTTAAAGCAAATGAACAGACAATGGAAAAATTAGTCAAAGAATGGGAACAAGTGAAAATAGAAGTCTATGAAAAGCTCAACAGAAACAACTTAAGAATCATTGGAGTCCCAGAGACCCAGGAAGAAAATTTCCAGGAAAAATCAATGGTCAAGAACATCATTAAAGAGAAACTTCCAGAGCTAAAAAATATATGTGATCAAATCCTGCATACTCGAAGAGTACCAACCAAAAGAAAATGCAGAAAAACCACCCCAAGACACATCCTAGTCACAATGACAAATCCCACAGATAGAGACAGAATTCTGAAAACAGCAAGATCAAAAGGGGAAATTACATTAAAGCAAGCATCCTTGAGATTTACAGCAGATCTGTCACCAGAAACACTCAATGCCAGAAAGCAGTGGTGGGATATTGTGACTGAATGAAATGAATGCTTCACCTAAAATACTGTACCCAGCAAAACTCACTTTCAGGTTTGACGGAAGAATACATGGTTTCACAGACAAAAAACAGCTCAGAAACATTACAGTCTCAAAACCAGTCTTAAGAGAAAAACTGAAAGACCTAATTTAAGACAAGACTAACCAAAAGACACATCAAATTTCAATATAAAGATGGCATTAAATCCCAGGACAATTCTTTCTCTCAACATCAATGGACTAAATGCACCAGTTAAGAGACACAGAGTGGCTAAATGGATAAAAAAAACTCAATCCAACCTTCTGCTGCCTACAAGAAACGCACCTGCATAGTCAGAACAAACAGAGACTCAAAATAAAAGGCTGGAGAAAAATTATGCAAGCAAACAACACCCATAAAAAAGCTGGAGTGGCCATACTAATATCAGATAATGCAAACTTTATACTCAGGAAGGTTGTAAGGGACAAAGATGGACATTTTATACTAATCAAGATGTATGTAGAGCAGGAAGAAATAACTCTCCTAAACGTATATGCACCAAATGAGGGGCCAGCAAAATATTTAATACAACTGTTGACAAATCTGAAAAATAATATCAATAACAACACAATAATTGTGGGGGACCTCAACACAGCTTTGTCAACAATGGATAGGTCAATCAGACTGAAACCCAACAAGAATATACTAGACCTGAGGAGAGAAATAGAAGAAAGAGGCCTAGTGGATATATATAGGACACTCCATCCCCAGAAACCTGGATACACATTCTTCTCCAATGTACATGGGACATTCTCCAGGATAGACTACATGCTAGCACATAAAACATACCTCCATAATATCAAGAGGATAGAAATTTTGCAGTCTAACTTCGCTGATCACAAGGCTCTGAAATTATTTGTGAATTCCAAAGGGACTCAGAAGAAATACATTAAAACCTGGAAGTTAAACAGCCTCATACTAAATAACCAGTGGATACGAGATGAAATCAAGGAGGAAATCAAAAGGTTCCTGGAAACAAATGACAATAAAGACACAAACTATCAGAACTTATGGGACACAGCAAAAGCAGTACTGAGAGGAAAATTTATAGCTTTGCAAGCACACATCAGGAAGGAAGAAGGAGCTTACCTGAGTAGCTTAATGACACAGCTAATAGCCCTAGAAAGTGCTCAACAAAAGGACCCAAAATAGGGAGACAGAAGGAAATAACAAAGCTGAGAGCAGAAATCAACGAAGTGGAAACCCAAAAAACAATCCGAAAGATTAACAAAAGCAGAAGTTGGTTCTTTGAAAAAATAAACAAGATTGATAGACCACTGGCAAAACTAACAAAGAAAGTGAGAGAGAGAAACTTGATAACTCGTATTAGGAATGAAAAAGGAGAGATCACTACTGATATGACAGAGATTCAAAGGGTAAGCAGAAACTATTTTTAGAAACTCTACGCCACTAAAAATGAGAACCTGTAAGAAATGGATAAATTCTTGGATTCTTATAATCTTCCACGTTTGAAGGAAGAGGATGTAGCATATTTAAACACCCCCATCACCATTGATGAAATTAAAAAGGTAATCAAATATCTGCTGAAAAACAAAAGCCCAGGCCCAGATGGATTCACTAATGAATTCTTTCAAACTTTCCAAGAGGAACTACTACCAATCCTGGCAAGACTCTTTCATGAAATTGAACAAACAGAAACACTTCTAAATAGCTTTTATGAAGCCAACATCACCCTAATACAGAAACCAGACAAAGATGCTACAAAAAAAGAAAATTACAGAACAATATTGCTGATGAATGCAGATGCAAAGATCCTCAACAAAATCCTGGCAAATAAGATTCAATGCCTCATTAAGAAGATCATCCACTATGATCAAGTAGGTTTCATCCCAGGAATGCAAGGATGCTTTAACATCCGTAAAACTATCAACATAATACACAACATCAACAACAAGAAAAATAAAATCCACATGATCATATCAAAAGATGCAGAGAAAGTATTTGATAAGGTCCAACACCCATTCTTGATCAAAATTCTCAGCAAGATGGGAATTGAAGGAACCTTTCTCAATATAGTTAAAGGCATCTACCACAAGACAGTGACAAATATTATCCTCAATGGAGAAAAACTAAAAGCCTTCCCTCTAAATTCTGGCACAAGACAAGCCTGTCCTCTCTCACCACTCCTATTCAACATAGCACTGGAAGTACTTGCTATAGCGATTAGGCAAGAAAAAGATATCAAGGGAATCCAGATAGGAAAGGAAGAAGTCAAGCTCTCACTGTTTGCAGATGACATGATACTCTTGTTTCTTATTTTTTTTATTATTTTTTAATCTGTTTTTTGTGGTGCCTATCAATATAACAGGAGTCCTCACTGGATATTTGACACTTCTTTTGGTACTGGTGGAGTGTTTCACCTTCTTGTTCTCATTCACTTCCCAAATTGATGATGAGAACCTCTAGAAAGATTCTACCCATTTTCGGGGTATTAGACCCTTACCCCAGTTTATTTACTTTCTCTTTTTCAGGCAAAACCACGTAACTTGAACTAGCTAGCCCTGCCCCCAATTACAGGGGGAAATAAGGGAGGCATCAAGACCAAACTGATGCAAGACTACTAAGTAGTAGGTTAGATACAGAGGGGACCACATATTCTAGCCGCCCTGAGGGTGAGGGAAGAGGAAATGGGAGGTAGGACAAAAACAGAGGGTTAGGGAGGACAATTTGGGGATGGGAAGCCCCCCTGATTTTATGTAAATATGTACCTAAAATATTATTGTCAACAATATGAAAGCCACTATGATCAAAATAAAAATTATATAAAAAAAAAAACCCTAAAGACTTTACCAAAAAAGCTTCTAGAAACAATAGACTCATATAGCAAGGTGGCAGGCTACAAAATTAACACACAAAAATCAATGGTCTTTCTATATAGCAATAGTAATAAGGAAGAAATGGACATTTAGATAACAACCCCATTCACAATAGTGCCACACAAACTCAAATATCTTGGAATCAACTTGACTAAAAATGTAAAGGACCTATACAAAGAAAACTATAAAACTCTGCTCCAAGAAATAAGAGAGGACACGCGGAAATGGAAACACATACCCTGCTCATGGATTGGCAGGATTAACATCATCAAAATGGTAATAGTCCTGAAGGCATTATACAGATTTAATGTTATCCCTCTAAATATACCCATAACATTCTTCAAAGAAGTGGATCAGGCACTTTTGAAATTTGTTTGGAATAAAAAGCACCCTAGAATAGCTAAAGCAGGGCTCCCTGTGTGTGACACCAGGCGGGGAAAATCCGCGAAAGTACACCGGCCCAGTGGGGCTCAGCTGTGAAAGACTGTGAGTGTGACCTGTCTATGTCTGTCTACTGTCCTCTTGCATGAAACTCTTGCGAGTGGGGCAAAAAGAGCCTCCAGAAACCTCGCTCGCCCAGACGCCATTTTCAGGGAGGGACTTCAGAGCATAAAACCCGGCTAACCTTTGCAAAAGCTGGCTCCCTGTGTGTGACACCAGGCGGGGAAAATCCGCGAAAGTACACCGGCCCAGTGGGGCTCAGCTGTGAAAGACTGTGAGTGTGACCTGTCTATGTCTGTCTACTGTCCTCTTGCGTGAAACTCTTGCGAGTGGGGCAAAAAGAGCCTCCAGAAACCTCGCTCGCCCAGACGCCATTTTCAGGGAGGGACTTCAGAGCATAAAACCCGGCTAACCTTTGCAAAAGCTGGCTCCCTGTGTGTGACACCAGGCGGGGAAAATCCGCGAAAGTACACCGGCCCAGTGGGGCTCAGCTGTGAAAGACTGTGAGTGTGACCTGTCTATGTCTGTCTACTGTCCTCTTGCGTGAAACTCTTGCGAGTGGGGCAAAAAGAGGCTCAGAGGAGCACGGCCACTCCGCTTCGCTACGCGGCCGTGCACTCTTTCTAAGGAAAGAAGTCCATTGCAACAAGAAGGAAAAATCACACTAAGAATGGCGCTATATCACAGAAGCAAACATTTCTCTCTGGACTGTCTTCTCTGTTGCATGCTCGGGCCTAAGATTTGACCCAGTGTGAGGCTTCATCCACGGAGGACTCCCCTCCCTTAGAGGCAAGTCAGCCCATCCAGAAAGGGAGGAGCCAGAGAAGTGTACTGCCTACATCATATAGACAATGAATACCACCACAACACGTAGAAAAACCCACAATACAAGTGTGACAATGGGGAAACAACGCAGGCCAGCATCAGACATAGAGAATGAAGATGACAATTCTGAGGACCAGATAATGACTGAACAACTAATCAACCTCTCAGATAAGGACTTTAGAATAGCAATATGGAAGGTGCTCAACAGACTCCAAGAAACCATGGATTGAGTTGAACAGAACACTAATAAGAACCAAGAAAATATGAAGGCAGAAATGACAAAACTCCAAACTGAAATAACATGTCAACTAACAGGACTGAAAAAGTCAGTAAACGAAGTGAATGACAAAATGGATAAGCTCTGGGACAGGGTATCAGAAGCTGAGAATAGACTTGGTGCTGTGGAAGATGAGATACATAACAATTCCATACAGCAGGAGAGATTGGACAAAAAACTTAAAGCAAATGAGCAGATAATGGAAAAATTAGTCAAAGAATGGGAACAGACGAAAATAGAAGTCTATGATAAGATCAACAGAAACAACTTAAGAATCATTGGAGTCACAGAGACCCAGGAAGAAAATTTCCAGGAAGAATCAATGGTCAAGAACATCATTAAAGAGAAACTTCCAGAGCTAAAGAATATATGTGATCAAATCCTGCATGCCCGAAGAGTACCAACCAAAAGAGACCCCAGAAAAACCACCCCAAGACACATCCTAGTCACAATGACAAATCCCACAGATAGAGACAGAATTCTGAAAACAGCAAGATCAAAAGGGGAAATCATGTTCAAGCAAGCTTCCCTGAGATTTACAGCAGACCTGTCACCAGAAACGCTCAATGCCAGAAAGCAGTGGTGGGATATTGTGAAAAGACTGAATGAAATGAATGCTTCACCCAGAATACTATACCCAGCAAAACTCACTTTCCAGTTTGATGGAAGAATACATGGTTTCACAGACAAAAAACAGCTCAGAAACTTCACAGACACAAAACCAGTCTTAAGAGAAAAACTGAAAGACCTAATCTAAGACAAGACTACCCAAAAGACACACCAAATTTTGAAATAAAGATGGCGTTAAATCCCAGGACAATTCTTTCTCTCAACGTTAATGGACTAAATGCACCAGTTAAGAGACACAGAGTGGCTAAATGGATCAAAAAACTCAATCCAACCTTCTGCTGCCTACAAGAAACGCACCTGAATAGTCAGAACAAACATAGACTCAAAATAAAAGGCTGGAGAAAAGTTATCCAAGCAAACAACACCCATAAAAAAGCTGGAGTGGCCATACTAATATCAGATAATGCAAACTTTATACTCAGGAAGGTTGTAAGGGACAAAGACGGACATTTTATATTAATCAAGGGGTACGTAGAGCAGGAAGAATTCACTCTCCTAAACATATATGCACCGAATGAGGGGCCAGCAAAATATTTAATACAACTGTTGACAAATCTGAAAAATAATATCAACAACAACACAATAATTGTGGGGGACCTTAACACGGCCTTGTCAACACTGGACAGGTCAAACAGACTGAAACCCAACAAGAATATACTAGACCTGAGGAGAGAAACAGAAGAAAGTGGCCTAGTGGATATATATAGGACACTCCATCCCCAGAAACCTGGATACACATTCTTCTCCAATGTACATGGGACATTCTCCAGGATAGACTACATGCTGGCACATAAAACATACCTCCATAAGATCAAGAGAATAGAAATTTTGCAGACTACCTTCGCTGACCACAAGGCTCTGAAATTATTTGTGAACTCCAAAGGGACTCAGAAGAAACACTTTAACACCTGGAAGTTAAACAGCCTCATGCTCAATAACCAGTGGGTCCGAGATGAAATCAAGGAGGAAATAAAAAGGTTCCTGGAAACAAATGAATAAAGACACAAACTCTCAGAACCTATGGGACACAGCAAAAGCAGTACTGAGAGGAAAATTTATAGCTTTGCAAGCACACATCAGGAAGGAAGAAGGAGCTTACCTGAGTAGCTTAATGACACAGCTAATAGAACTAGAAAATGCTCAACAAAAGGACCCAAGAATAGGAAGACAGAAGGAAATAACAAAGCTGAGAGCAGAAATCAACGAAGTGGAAACTCAAAAAACAACCCGAAAGATCAACGAAAGCAGAAGTTGGTTCTTTGAAAAAATAAACAAGATTGATAGACCACTGGCAAACCTAACAAAGAAAGAGAGAGAGAGAAACTTGATAACTCGTATCAGGAATGAAAAAGGAGAGATCACTACTGATATGACAGAGATTCAAAGGGTAATCAGAAACTACTTTGAAAAACTCTACGCCACTAAAAATGAGAACCTGGAAGAAATGGATAAATTCTTGGACTCTTATAATCTTCCACGGTTGAAGGAAGAGGATGTAGCATATCTAAACACCCCCATCACCATTGATGAAATTAAAACAGTAATCAAATGTCTGCCAAAAAACAAAAGCCCAGGTCCAAATGGATTCACTAATGAATTCTATCAAACTTTCCAAGAGGAACTACTGCCAATCTTGGCAAGACTCTTTCATGAAATTGAACAAACAGAAACACTTCCAAATAGCTTTTATGAAGCCAACATCACCTTGATACCTAAACCAGACAGAGACGCTACCAAAAAAGAAAATTACAGACCAATATCACTGATGAATGCAGATGCAAAGATCCTCAACAAAATCCTGGCAAATAGGATTCAATGCCTCGTTAAGAAGATCATCCACTACGATCAAGTAGGTTTCATCCCAGGAATGCAAGGCTGGTTTAACATCCGTAAATCTATCAACATAATACACAACATCAATAACAAGAAAAATAAAAACCACATGATCATATCAATAGATGCAGAGAAAGCATTTGATAAGGTCCAACACCCATTCTTGATCAAAACTCTCAGCAAGATGGGAATGGAGGGAACCTTTCTCAATATAGTGAAGGCCATCTACCACAAGCCAGTGGCAAATATTATCCTCAATGGAGAAAAACTGAAAGCCTTCCCTCTAAATTCTGGCACAAGACAAGGCTGTCCTCTCTCACCACTCCTATTCAACATAGCACTGGAAGTACTTGCTATAGCGATTAGGCAAGAAAAGGATATCAAGGGAATCCAGATAGGAAAGGAAGAAGTCAAGCTCTCACTGTTTGCAGATGACATGATACTCTACTTAGAAAACCCTAAAGACTCTATCAAAAAGCTTCTAGAAACAATAGACTCATATAGCAAGGTGGCAGGCTACAAAATTAACACACAAAAATCAATGGCCTTTCTATATACCAATAGTAATAAGGATGAAATGGACATTAAGAAAACAACCCCATTCACAATAGTACCACACAAACTCAAATATCTTGGAATCAACTTGACTAAATATGTGAAGGACCTATACAAAGAAAACTATAAAACTCTGCTCCAAGAAATAAGAGAGGACACACGGAAATGGAAACGCATACCCTGCTCATGGATTGGCAGGATTAACATCATCAAAATGTCAATACTCCCCAAGGCATTATACAGATTTAATGCCATCCCTCTAAAGATACCCATGACATTCTTCAAAGAAGTGGATCAGACACTTTTGAAATTCATTTGGAACAATAAACACCCTCGAATAGCTAAAGCAATCATTGGGAAAAAGAATATGGGAGGAATTACTTTTCCCAACTTTAAACTGTACTACAAAGCAACAGTTATCAAAACAGCATGGTATTGGAATAAGGATAGGTCCTCAGATCAGTGGAATAGGCTTGAATACTCAGAAAATGTTCCCCAGACATACAACCATCTAATTTTTGATAAAGGAGCAGGAAATCCTAAATGGAGCAGGGAAAGCCTCTTCAACAAGTGGTGTTGGCACAATTGGATAGCCACTTGCAAAAAATTAAACTTAGACCCCCAGCTAACATCATGTACAAAGGTAAAATCCAAATGGATTAAAGACCTCGATATCAGCCCCAAAACCATAAGATATATAGAACAGCACATAGGCAAACACTACAGGACATTACAGGCATCTTCAAGGAGGAAACTGCACTCTCCAAGCAAGTGAAAGCAGAGATTAACAGATGGGAATATATTAAGCTGAGAAGCTTCTGCACCTCAAAGGAAATAGTGCCCAGGATACAAGAGCCACCCACTGAGTGGGAGAAACTATTCACCCAATACCCATCAGATAAGGGGCTAATCTCCAAAATATACAAGGCACTGACAGAACTTTACAAGAAAAAAACATCTAACCCCATCAAAAAATGGGGAGAAGAAATGAACAGACACTTTGACAAAGAAGAAATACGCATGGCCAAAAGACACATGAAAAAATGTTCCACATCACTAATCATCAGGGAGATGCAAATCAAAACAACGATGAGATACCACCTCACACCCCAGAGAATGGCACACATCACAAAGAATGAGAATAAACAGTGTTGGCGGGGATGTGGAGAGAAAGGAACTCTTATCCACTGCTGGTGGGAATGCTGTCTAGTTCAACCTTTATGGAAAGCGATATGGAGATTCCTCCAAAAACTGGAAATCGAGCTCCCATACGATCCAGCTATACCACTCCTAGGATTATACCCTAGGAACACAAAAATACAATACAAAAACCCCTTCCTTACACCTATATTCATTGCAGCTCTATTTACCATAGCAAGACTCTGGAAACAACCAAGATGCCCTTCAACAGACGAATGGCTAAAGAAACTGTGGTACATATACACAATGGAATATTATGCAGCTGTCAGGAGAGATGAAGTCATGAAATTTTCCTATACATGGATGTACATGGAATCTATTATGCTGAGTGAAATAAGTCAGAGAGAGAGAGAAAAACGCAGAATGGTCTCACTCATCTATGGGTTTTAAGAAAAATGAAAGACACCCTTGTAATAATAATTTTCAGACACAAAAGAGAAAAGATCTGGAAGTTCCAGCTCACCTCAGGAAGCTCACCACAAAGAGTGATGAGTTTAGTTAGAGAAATAACTACATTTTGAACTGTCCTAATATTGAGAATGTATGAGGGAAATGTAGAGCCTGTTTAGGGTACAGGCGGGGGTTGGGTGGGGAGGAGGGAGATTTGGGACTTGGGTGATGGGAATGTTGCACTGGTGATGGGTGGTGTTCCTTTTATGACTGAAACCCAAACACAATCATGTATGTAATCAAGGTGTTTAAATAAAAAAAATTATGCATTAAAAAAAAAGAAAGCGAAAACACAAGTAAAATATTGATAAATCAAGCTACTTGTATTCATCAAAACCACCACCAAAAAAAAAAAAAAAAAAAAGAATAGCTAAAGCAATCATTGGGAAAAAGAATATGGGAGGAATTACTTTCCCCAACTTTAAACTGTACTACAAAGCAATAGTTATCAAAACAGCATGGTATTGGAATAAGGACAGGCCCTCAAATCAGTGGAATAGGTTTGAATACTCAGAAAATGTTCCCCAGACATACAATTACCTAATTTTTGATAAAGGAGCAGGAAATCCTAAATGAAGCAAAGAAAACCTCTTCAACAAGTGGTGTTGTCACAACTGGCTAGCCACTTGCAAAAAATTGAACTTAGACCCCCAGCTAACATCATATACAAAGGTAAAATCCAAATGGATAAAAGACCTCGATATCAGACCCAAAATCATAAGATATATAGAACAACACATAGGCAAAACACTCCAGGACATTGAGACTACAGGCATATTCAAGGAGGAAACTGCACTCTCCAAGCAAGTGAAAGTAGAGATTAACAGATGGGAATATATTAAGCTGAGAAGCTTCTGCACATCAAAGGAAATACTGCCCAGTACATAAGAGCCACCCACTGAGTGGGAGAAACTATTCACCCAATACCCATCAGATAAGGGGCTAATCTCCAAAATATACAAGGCACTGTCAGAACTTCACAAGAAAAAAAACATCGAATCCCATCAAAAAATGGGGAGAAGAAATGAACAGACACTTTGACAAAGAAGAAATACAAATGGCCAAAAGACACATGAAAAAATGCTCCACATCACTAATCATCAGGGAGATGCAAATCAAAACAACGATAAGATACCACCTCATACCACAGAGAATGGCACACATCACAAAAAATGAGAATAAACAGTGTAGGGGGGGATGTGGAGAGAAAAGAGCTCTTATCCACTGCTGGTGGGAATGCCATCTAGTTCAACTTTTATGGAAAGTGATATGGAGATTCCTCCAAAAACTGGAAATCGAGTTCCCATAGGATTCAGCTATACCACTCCTAGGAATATACCCTAGGAACACAAAAATACAATACAAAAACCCCTTCCTTACACCTATATTCATTGCAGCACTATTTACCTTAGCAAGACTCTGGAAACAACTCAGATGCCCTTCAACAGATGAATGGCTAAAGAAACTGTGGTACATATACACAATGGAATACTATGCAGCTGTCAGGTGAGATGAAGTCATGAAATTTTTCTATACATGGATGTACACGGAATCTATTATGCTGAGTGAAATAAGTCAGAGAGAGAGAGAAAAACGCAGAATGGTCTCACTCATCTATGGGTTTTAAGAAAAATGAAAGACATTCTTGCAATAATAATTTCAGACACAAAAGAGAAAAGAGCTGGAAGTTCCAGCTCACCTCAGGAAGCTCGCCACAAAGATTGATGAGTTTAGTTAGAGAAATGACTACATTTTAAACTGTCCTAATATTGAGAATGTATGAGGGAAATGGAGAGCCTGTTTAGAGTACAAGCGGGGGTCGGGTGGGGAGGAGGGAGATTTGGGACATTAGTGATGGGAATGTTGCACTGGTGATGGGTGGTGTTCTTTCATGACTGAAACCCAAACACAATCATGTATGTAATCAAGGTGTTCAAATAAATAAAATAAAACATTAAAAAAATGAATATTTTTGAATAATATTTTAAAATTAATATGAAACTAGAGAGATAATACAGTGGGTAAAGTAATTTCTTTGCAAGCAACTCATCTGATTAGCAACACATTTGGTCCTGTGAGTTTTTCCAGAATTAATTCCTGAGCACAAAACTGGGGGTAAACACACTGAACACAATTGGCCACAAAACAAAATATTAAACGAAAAAATGCAATATTTTATTATTTTATTTTTAAATACTTTATTTAAACACTGGTTATAAGGTTCATCTCCCATTGGACACCTGGGTTGTTTCCATATCCTGGCTATTGTATTAGTTGCTACAGTCAACATAGATATGTATATGTCTCTCTAATGAATGGTTTGCATACTGGGGATAAAAATCAAGAAGCAGAACTAGCGAGTTTTATGAGAAATCTACTTTTTTGTTGTTTTGTTTTTGTTTTGTTTTTCGGGCCACACCCTGTGATGTTCAAGGATTACCCTTGGTTATGTGCTCAGAAAATGCTCCTTGCTTGGGGGATCATCATCTGTTTCTCTTAGTACAGCCAGAACTGTGTATAGCCCAAAAGTTAAACAACAGATATATATATATATATATATGTTGAGATATAGATCTGTTGAGACAGAGACTGACTGACTGACTGACTGACTATATCAGCCTATTCTCATTCCCTTCTTAGGAAATATACTTTGGACTCCTATATTTTCTACCTAAGGGTAGTATGTAGGCTTCTGAGTACAGCATACTCTTTAACTCATTCATTCACTATTAGAGACAATTTATCACTTGAACCTTCTTGACTTACTATTTCTTCCAGGTAATGTTCCAGGAATCTCTTAGGAAGCTGAAGCAAGAACAGGAGGAAGCAGAGAAATCAAATGCTGTTATTAGAGAAAAGAGAGACTCCTGAAAGGTAAAGTATTCTTCCTGAGGATGTTGTGGGGCAGGAACTAGGGAAGTCCATGATAGTCCAGGGTAAAGAATTTCTGGTCTATGGGGCCAGAGAGATAGCACAGCAGTGGGGCATTTGCCCTGCAAGCAGCCAATCCAGGATGAACAGTGGTTCAAATCCCGGCATATTTTGGATACTAATCCCTTATCTGATGTGTATTGGGTGAATAATTTCTCTCATTTAGTGGGTGGCTCTTGTATTCTAGGCACTATTTCCTCTGAGGTTCAGAAGCTACTCAGCTTAAAATATTCTCATCTGTTTATCTCTGCTTCTACTTGTTTGGAGAGTGCTGTTTCTTTCTTCAAATAACCTGGCAAAAAGATTTTTTATTTTACATTGAATGTTCTCTCTCCTCTTGGACATTGCCCAAAAAGTCCATAATACAATAATTTTAAAAAAATACATCCAAAAGGAGGTCATAGTTCAACATAGGGCCTATGGTATAAGATTGGTATACTATCTAGAATAGATAGATGTGGGAAAAAATCCAAGTAGTAGATAGGGAAGAAACCTTTTAGGAGGCCTCAAACTCCATCTAGAGTGCCTGATCTTGACTAATGTGTTTCTGTTTGTGGTGGTAAAATGTTTCTTACCTTCATGTGTGGAGGTAAGGTTCAAGGTGAAAAATTGATCTTCAACCCCAACCATTATTTTCTGCTCCTTCAGCATATCTATTCAATAGTCAGTGCAGTGAAAGTAAAATAAGCTAAAAATATTGTTATGGTAAAATACATAGAGTTGAGGTGAGGATGGGTGATGAAAAGAATTTATGTCCTTCATCTTTACATGTGTCCCTGAAGATATAGGAGATCTGAGCCCTAATAGGATTGAGAACCTCTTAGTCTCAGTTGTGAACTGTTAATGAGGAATTAAATGGTCCTGGTTACATCTCTATATTTCTAGAACTCTCAGTACCTAAGGGGGGAAAGTCAAAATAGAGTATTGAGGCTTCTGCAAACTATTATTCAGAATAGCAGTAAAAGCTCTTGGAGATGTATGCTTCACCTTCACATATAGTTGAACAATTTAAAATGTAGTACTCGCTCTGGGACATTCTTAATACTGCTCTGACACCAATATGCGCCAGTTTGGGTATGACATCCTGACAATGAGAAAATGGCAACAGCTTGGTCTAAGAGCAGGTTGTCTTATCTCAACACTTAACAATAATATGAATTCAGGAGACACATCATCCTTTTATCTGTACAAAAGCCAAGATCACTAACTACAGAAGACTGTCTGTGACCACCATGACTGGGCAGAACGTATCCTGGGACCAATAAAAAAGACCCTAGACTAGGCTTTGGTCTATGATCTGTACAACAACCAAGATCTCTAATTCCAGAGGTCTGACTGAGAGAACTCCAACCGAGCAGAACTTTTGGAAACATAATGAAAGACTTATCCTAGGCTTTTTCCTAGAATCGGTGCAAAAACCAAAACCACCAACTACAGAAGACTGATTAAAACAACAGTGATGGAACAGAACTTCTGGAACTGTAAAGAAAGAATCTATCCTAGGCTCGATACTTTGAATGTGCAAATACTAAGATCACTAGCTGCAGAGGACTGATTTTATCATCCACAAAGGAGCGGAAAATATCCAAACATCACCAAAGGACCTAGGGGAAAATAAAATAGCATGTACAGAGCCTGTAGTTATTCCCATGACAGTATACTTCAAAGGCAGAGAAACCCTGTATCTCTTAGGCCAGGGGAAATTCCTTTTTAATCTCCTCAATTTTTACTGTGCCTATGCAAAAAAAAAAAAATAGCACAAGTTAAATTCATTTTTTTTGGTAATTGTTATTGCTTGTTTTTTTTTTTCCTTTCCTTTGCCTTTTTTTTTTTTCCTCTTTAATTTGGGACCCTGATTAGTGTTTGGTTATTGTCTTTATTGCTGTGGTGCTCTTCAGGTTTTTTGTTTGTTTGGTGTTTTTGTTTGTTTTGATTTTGTTTGATTTGTTTGTTTTTTGGTTTTGGTTTTGGTTTTGGTTTGGGGGGCTTCATTTTTTGTATTATTTTTATGTTTTCCTTTCTTTTCCCTTTCTTTTCTTTTTTTTTAATTTTATTTTTATTTTATTATTATTATTTTTTTTTGTTTGTTCGTTTTTGGGCCACACCCAGCCGTTCTCAGGGGTTACTCCTGGCTGTCTGCTCAGAAATAGCTCCTGGCAGGCACGGGGGACCATATGGGACACCGGGATTTGAACCAACCACCTTTGGTACTGGATCAGCTGCTTGCAAGGCAAACGCAGCTGTGATATCTCTCCGGGCCCTCCCTTTCTTTTCTTAAACTGATTTTTATAGTCTCTAGAAGGACTCCTCCGGTTTTTTGCTTGTTTGAATTTTTGCCCACCCTCCTTTTTTTTCTTACCTTCGTATAGAACCACATAATGTGAACCATCTTGTTCTGCCTCACAAATTGAGGGGAAATAATGGAGGGCACCAAGACCAAACAGTCTTATGAACATTGAGTAGAAATAAAAAATGATCAGAATTAAACACCAGCTTCAAAGCTAACAACAGAATCTATACTCAATCTACAACAAGCCATACACAGAGGGAACACTTATACTAGCAGCCTGGGGGGCAAAGGAAGGATGATATGGGATGCATGCTGGGAACAGGGGTGGAGGGAGGACAACATTGATGGTGAGAATGCCCCTGAATCAATGCAACTATTACCTAAAATACTACTGTGAATGATTTGTGTTCCACTTTGGTCAAAATAAAAATTGTTAATAAAAAAAAAATCTAGTATTGTCCCTTATCCCTCTGGAAAGCTTTTTAAATTTATTTTACTGGTTAACAATACTATAGAATTTCAAGGCTACACATGTATGAGACTTACCATATCGATCACCAAAATTTTACTGCAGTTCCATAATCCACAAGACCCCATTGACTTTATCCTATCAACACTCCTTACTCGTTTTTCTCTCTGATAACCACATAGCTTCACTGTGGCAAGGAGTTAGTTGGATTTTTTCCAGCTTATTTGCTTCAGTTATTCCTATTCCACAAAGGAATAAAAAATACAATAACTGTCTTTTGTCTACTTGTTTTTTTTTACTTAACATAATCATTCAATTCCCATCCAGTTTGTTTCAAAATGAGGTAAATACTCCTTCTAATTTCTAGGTTACAATATTGTTTCTATGGTAGCTTCTTTTGAGTACATAGCTTTCTAACTTGAGGTATTTTCATTTATTTATTCTTGCTCTTGTTGCCTTTGTCCATGAATCTTTAAATATATCCCTGATGTTGAGTTCCTGGAGTATCACTTACTACTTTTTAAATATGTTTTGGAGACTAATATCTAAGTACTTTATTTCTAGCTAATTTTTGTGTTAATAGTAATGTGTAGGAGCCTTATTTTCCTTTAAAAATTACTTTATTTTATTTTCACATTTGACTGTTCAATTTTCCAGCACCTTGATGAGCTATTTTTATCTATTTTGTTCATTATAATTCTTTATCATAAATTTAATATTCATTTATGTGTAGGATTATTGCTCTTGTCTGTATATTATTCCATTGGCCTTCACATATTATTTTTCCAGTACTCTATATTTTTTTGTATTTAAATTTATTTAATACTTCACTGAAGCACTATGTTTACAAGATTGTTAGTAATATGGTTGTTTCTTTTAACAGTTAGAAAATTGTTCAGGATTGAAATTCAGTCATACATGGCTGGACATTTCCTTCCACCTATGCTCCTAGTTTCCCTCCTGCCTTCCTTTTTGCCTTCTCCCTTGGCTGCTTCTGAGGCAGACACTTTTCAACTCATTCTCTCTTTCCTCTTTTCCTCTCTCTTCCTTTATCTCTCTCTTAATTTTCTTCCTTTTATTCACTTTTAGACACTGTGGTTTGCAAAATGTGCTTTGTTACTGAAGGGGTATATGTATATTGCTTTATCTCCTTTCAGCACCCAGTTCTTGTACAGAATATGATTTACAATTATCATTGTCATAGTGATCCATTCTCTGCCCTAACTGTACTACTCTGCTATTTGTGGCAATCTTCTTAACATAAACTGGTTCTTCTGATCCTTATCTCTATCATCATTGAATATTATTACCATACTATTTTTATATTCCACAAGAGTGTAATTATTCTATGTACATACCTTTCCCTCAGCAAAATACTCTCCATTTTCATCCACATATAAGCAAATTTTATTATTTCATTTTTCTAACAGCTGTATCATTTTTCCTTAGTGCAGATGTATCACAGGTTTTTTTGGCCACTCATTTTGTTCTTGGGCAGTTGGGTTGTTTCCAAATTCTGGCTATTGGAAATAGTGCAGCAATGAACATAGGAACTCAAAGACCTTTTTTCTGCTTTGCATTTTGGGGCTCCTAGGTTATATTCCTAGGAGTGTTATTGCTGGATATTAAGGAAAATCAATTTCTAGTGTTTTGAGGAATATTCCTATCATTTTCCAAAAAATGCTGGACTAATTTACATTTTCACCAGCAGAGAATGAGAGTCTTCTTTTCTCCACATCCATGCCAAACCCGGTTGTTTTCTATGTTGTGTGCCAGTCTCTTTGGTGTGAGATGACATTTCATTGTTTTTGTGATTTTCATCTCCATGATGATTAAGGAACATCATATTGTTTTAAATACTTATGTTTTATGATGGAATTAGAATTCAAGGTGTGGGGTTCTCTATTTGTTTCTCAGAATTATTTCAGTTATCTAGGACTCATGTTACAAGTAAATTTTAGAATTGTTTATTCTAGTTTCTTGATAAATGCTGTTCGTATTTTGGTACTGTCTTTATTGAATCTATATACTTATTGAATCAAGTTAGATATTCATTTTCATAGTATTTATTCTCAATTTATAAACATTGTTTCTCTTTCCATTTTTTTTACCTTCTATATCTCATAATAATGTTTTGTTGTTTTTTGTGTGTAATTCGGTCTCAAATTTTTTATTTTTGTTTTTTGGGTCACACATGGCAGCGCTCAGAAATTTCTCTTGTCTCTACGCTCAGATATCTCTCCTGGCAGGCTCAGGGGACCTGATAGGATACCGGGGTTTTAACCACCAACCTTCTACATGCAAGGCAAATGCCTTAACTCCATGCTATCTCTCCATCCTATAATTACTGTGGTTAAAATGCTGTAAATAATAATCTGTCATGCACATAATTCCAATAACACACCTGTACTTATGTACTCACACCCCTCTTTCAAAGATCCCATTACCTATTACTTTCAAACACTACACCACTGACAGCTCAACATGAATGTTATTGTAAATATGTATTGTAATAATTAAAATTTAAAATAAAAATAAGCCATCCTTCTTGCTAATAATTTGAGTCAAGATAATTTTACTCTAGATGTGTTCATATATTTATCCATATTCATAATTCAATTATTTTATTCTGTGTGAATATTTTGTGACTCCTGTTTTATTATTGAATGTGTCCCTCCCTCAAAGTTAAATATAAGATCTTGGTCAATGTACTTTCTCAGCAAAGTAAAACATAACCCAAGGTAGGTTAAATAATTAAAATAGCAGCTATGATATTTATTAGCAAGTTTAGTTACTTATAATAAGTTATTACATAGACCTGCTATAATTTATGTCATCTGATGTTAAAAAACAATGATAATTTTAAAAAACATTATAAAGATTAGTGTTTCCTCAACTCTTCTCAGTTTGTATGTAGGTCACCATGTTTGAACTAAGCCAGCTCCCTAGACTCACTCTTCTCAAACATGATGTAAACTAAGCCATAAACTACTATGGCTACATGCAGCACATAGCTGGCTCTCTCAATAAAAGATAGTGGGTCAAACCCTTACCCTGCCAAAGCCATGCTTTCTGCCTCTATCACCCAGAATCCCATTTCCTCAAAGGGCCTGACCTTCTAAGATTCACTGACCCTCTGTGATTCCTTGAGGGATGCCAATCTAACCACACTTCATTCAGATGCTGGTTGTTGGGTTGATATTACCAGAGCTACTTTTAGAGCAAGTGCTCCGCACTATCCATAGCTTCCTTTTTCTGGGAAAGCCTGGCATCTGTAAACCATGCTCACAAGCATAATCATCATGTTTGAACTGAACCTTCTTCCAGAAGGCCCTGCAGCTGTGTATATGTCCATAACATTTATAGCATCATAGCTTTGAAGTTCTGGACATCTTCATTTGTTTGATGTTACCATCCCTAAAAGAACACCCCAGTTTAACAGTTGGAACAAGTAAAAAGAGATGACCAAACCTGCCTTTGTATTAATGACTTCATTGGTGATACAATAATTTTCACAAATTAACTTACTACTATACTTTTTCTTTTTTATTTTTTCTTCACTTACATTTTTTATTTCACTTTTTTCAATAATTTTGCTTTCACTTATCTTGAAACAAATGCATTGTTATTAATTATGTCAACTATGAGATCCAGTTCTTTAAGTAAATAAAATAAACTAAAGAAAATTGCTTAGTGGGGGTTAGCAATTATTTCTTGATTTACATTTAAATTTCTTTCTGTGTGCTTTAAAAATCAGAATTTTTCTATGATCATTGGTTTCTACTTGAAAGAAGAGGTTTGATGAATCCAGTCATATAGGACTAATCTCTTCACTCTACTCCAACACTCCTGAACTCTTTTATTTTTTCAATTTATTTCTATGCCAATTCACAATATTGATTTTTAGGAAAGACTTCTTAAATTCACCCTGGTCAAAATATACAAATATTCTCAATTAAAATATGTATGAAGAGGGATACATCTCACATATTTTAGAACCATGTACTGATGACTTTCTCAGCTTCTCTCCTCCCAGTAGAAATGAATCTTGAACTTTATTTGTCATGTTATCAAGGAATAGAAACTCTTAATAACAGCTCTATAAGCACTGAGAAAATGAGTAAATGATCATTTAGGTATCCAAATGAATTTATTTGATAAATTAGTATTCTTTCTCTTCTTAAAACTCCAATTGAATTCAGTAATTATTATGTTCTCCTAGAGTTATCTCTGAAGCTCAGATTCTCTATTTATTTTAAAGAGTAAAAGATAGTCTTTTCCCTCATCATTGCTAAAATTCCTTGCACAGTATAATTCCATTATGGTATTGCTGATAAAAATCACAAATCACAGATTTGTGTTTAACATTATATAATTCTCTATTTTATTTCCGGATTAAGAGTACATTTTAGAAGAATATAATAGTATAGACAAAATTGAATAATGTATTATTGTGAAAGTCTAAAATCAGCCTATTCATGTTTTAAAAAATTTCTGGAAAATACTTTGACTTTTAACTCTTTCTCAGGCTTCGTTTAATAATATTTCCTCCCGTAACTACAACTTAGTGTTCAAAATTGCATTGTTTTTCTACTTAAAGTATCAGAGTTTTCTCAATTATTTTTTCTAATCAAGGCCACATATACCACAGAAAATGCCTTCTTGAAAAAGAGTGTATGAATTTATTAAACATATAAACATGTATTTACACTGATTACAACATTATAGAACATGCAAGAGTACATGGAGTAATATATCAATTTAAGTATTTCCTTTTAAAAACATTGTAATATATGTGCAACTATAAATTTATTATAGCATTATTTATGAATAATGAACATTATTCTGAGCCCTTGGAAGAAAACAAAAGTATGACTTTATCTCTGATCTGCTTGGTCTTCACTCCATAGATTACAGGGTTGAGCGCAGGTGGGATAACAATACAGAGAATGGCAAACATGATATGGAAAGTGGGTGAAATATTGCGTCCAAAACGATGAGCAAGGACGGAGAAAAAGCCAGGTGTATAAAACATGAGGATAACACAGACATGAGAACCACATGTGCCAAGGGCCTTTTGGCGGGCATCTCGGGAAGGCAGACGAAAAACAGCACAGAGGATAAGTGTGTAGGAGACAGCAATGAGAACTGAATCTGAGATGACTGTCATGAGAGGAACACAAAAGCCATACCAAATGTTGATGGAGATATCAGCACACGCAAGTCGGGCAACACCTATGTGTTCACAGTATGTGTGGGGAATGATGCGCGTCTTGCAAAAAGGTAGGCGTTTGAGCAAGAACATAATTGGGAAAATGACACAAAAACTTCGAAAAGAGATACCCACAATAATCTTAATGATGGTCTTGGGGGTCAAGATAGTGGTGTATCTCAAGGGAGAACAGATGGCCACATAGCGATCAAAGGCCATTGCCAACAGGATACCTGAATCCAAGACAAAACTACAATGAAGGAAGAACATTTGTGTAAGGCATCCTGGGAATGTGATTGTTCTATCCTCAAGCCAAAAGATACTCAGCATTTTAGGAACACCTGCAGTAGACAAGATGAGGTCAGTCATGGCTAACATGGAGAGAAAGAAAAACATGGGTTCATGAAGGCTTCTCTCCACTGTGATAAGGTAGAGAAGGATGCAGTTTCCCACAACAGCCACTATATAGGTGATAAAGAAGGGAATTCCAATCCATACATGGAATTTCTCCAAGCCTGGGATTCCCACCAAAATAAAGTTCCCTGGGTTGTAGCTGCTCTGGTTGAACAGATCCATGGAAGATTATAATTGTTCGAGATTTACGTGCTGAGGACAGAAAGTGACAAATTAAATTTAGTCATTTAAAAAAAATTAGTCATTTAATGATCAGAGAGATAGCACAGAGGTAGGGCTTTTGCCTGGCCAGCAGCCTATCCAGGATGTATGGTGGTTTGAATCCTGGCATCTCATATGGTCCCCTGTGCCTGCCAAGAGTGAATCCTGAGCACAGAGCCAGGAGTAACTCCTTATCGTACCTAGGTGTGAACCAAAAAGCCAAAACATCAAAAAAGCCAAAAAGAAAAAATTTAGTCATTTAAGTCATTTTCATTTGTTTCTCATTTCCAACTACACATTCACTCCTAAAGATGAAGAGACTGTATCATTAAGTTTCCAAAGTGAAAATCTTTTGAAGTGGAAGACTAGTCTAACAAAGATGGAAAGGTTCTTGTATAAGTCAGAATTTCTCAAATATATAGGAATATATACTAGTCTATACAGAGATTAACTTCCTGTTAATATTTATTGTGTTATAATAATTTATTTGTTTTTTATTAATATTAATAATTTTTATTTTGACCAAAAGTGGATTAAAAATCTGGGCCAGGAGAGATAGCACAGCGGAGTTTGCCTTGCAAGCAGCCGATCCAGGACCAAAGGTGGTTGGTTCAAATCCCGGTGTCCCATATGGTCCCCCATGCCTGCCAGGAGCTATTTCTGAGCAGACAGCCAGGAGTAACCCCTGAGCACCGCCAGGTGTGGCCCAAAAACCAAAAACCAAAAAAAAAAATCTGTCACAGTAGTATTTTAGATACATAGTGATATTGAATCAGGGGTATTCCAACCACCGTATTGACCCTCCTTCCCCCCCCCAGGCTATTATATAAGTGGTCCCTTCTATGTCTAGCTTGTTGTAGATTGGGTATAGATTCTGTTGTAGTTGGCTTTAGATTTGGTGTTTAAATCTGATTATTTTTTATTTCTACACAATGTTCATACAACTGTTTGGTCTTGGTGTCCTCCATTATTTCCCCCTCAGTTTATGAGGCAGAACAAGATGGTTCACCTTCCTGTTATTTATATATTATTTTCCAGATTAACTATAATCTTTCTCTTATGCAGTATAAAACTGATATATATTACCAATTTACAGTTTATACTTTTCATGAATTGATTTATACTTTATATGACCTATTAGACTTTATTGCTTTATGTATTCTTATTTTCATTTTGGGCTATCATTTGTGCGAAGTAATTGTTTTCTTTATTCAAGGTTAACTGATGGCAATACTAATTAAAATTTGAGGTCAGTGCCCCTTTATTAAATATAATATCATAATAAACTCTTGGAAGCTCTAAAAGAATTTCTGTATTTGAAGTCTAAGGTATGCTAGTATATGTAACTTAAACTGAATGGAAATTATCCTGCAGGTAATATTTGTCTAAATGAAAAAAGATTTTACAATATCCTATACCCTATTTTAAATATATATATATATATATATATATATATTTACACATCTGTAAAATATTCTAAAATGTTGACCTTTACACTATTATTAAATCTTCTCTTTAAAAAAGTAATTTTTCTTTGTGGATACCTTCTATTGTGTAGACACGAGTCTTGAGCATATCCATCCACAGGAAAGATACAAGCAGTTAGTTAAATCTCACATTTTTATCTTTCATATGCTTATTGATCACTTAAGATATAAATTGCTGGGGCTGGAGCAGTGGCACAAGGGGTAAGCCTTGCCAGCACTATTCTAGGATGAACCGGAGTTCAATTCTCCCAGTGTCCCATTTGGTCCTCAAACCAGGAGTGATTTCACAGCACATAGCCAGAAATAACCCCTGAGAGTCACCAGGTGTGCTCTCCCCAAAAAAAGATAAATTGCTTGTTAATAATACTTTCTCCTTTGGTGTTCATTAATTTTCTTACTAATTTTATTTTAACATATTTATCTTGTAGCCTTAAGCATTCTCTGATTTATAGTGCATTCTTTACACATTTAATTATCATAAATTTTGCCCACATAAAATTATTTTAACAAAGTTCGTTTATCTTTCTATTAATTTCTTTCATACACAGAATATTGACAAAGTATATGTACTGGAGATAGAAAGCTAAAAATTTCCAAGCCTATATCACTTTTTGTGAACTTTTTCTGAACTTGCAAAAGCTTCTTAAATTTTCAATTTTAGTTTCACAATTTTTAAGTATAATTTATAGATCTTTCAGGATAAAGTAAAAAACTCCCTAAAATGTATCTGGCATAAATTAGTATGCTATAAAGTTTATTAGATTATGTTTATATCAATAGAAATTTGACCACTATATGAAAAGAAAAGAAAAAAGAATTATAAAATTAACAGAAGCATATATAAATAAAATTATCATAATTTTACCCACCTTTCATTCTGATTTATGAGTTCTTGTTATATATCTTATACAGAAGTTTATTAAAGTTTTTATGCCCATTCCAAATGCAATTGTGTAATTATTAACCTATTTTAATCTTTTGATATCCAATTTAAGTAGGATGCATTCAAGTGCAGAGAGAACTCTGGTGCCAAATCATCAATTAGAATTGTTCAATTAAAAAAAAAACATTATACCCGATACTTAGCTCCTAAAAACAGAGTTCAAAGTTTTCCTTTTCTCCCTCTTGTTCTCCAAATTCTAGGTTCAAATAAATCCCTTTTAACAGCCAGACTCACTTATTCTTAATGCAGCATTAAAGAAAAAGAAGACATATTGTTAACACAATCTCACAGAAAATTCACAAGATTGTGGTGATAGGCATACCAATTTCTCTTAAAAAGTGAAGGGAAAACATTAGGATTAGTAAACAGGCTGATTCCCAGGTCAATTATTTTTTTCCTGGGAGTTGTTTAGTGTGAGAAAGAGGTAGATCCCAAGGGATTCTTATTTACTATCACTTCACTCTCAAGGGAAGCATGCACAAAGTTTACTCTGCCCAGTTTATGAATTAATACATGGACATATTTCTTTCATTTGCTCTTTACTGCATATCATCTAATGGTGCTGTGAGTTAATAGCTTAATCTAAGGATGCCTATTTGATTCTCTGACTTTTTGAGCTCATGCCCTCATGAGATTAGTTCCTCAATAATGTGAAAAGATAAAAACATAGTATTCTCTTCTATAGTTTATATAGGAATTGACAAGTCAATTGGTGTCTTTTGAAATGTTTGATACAGTGGTAGATTCACAATAAACTGTGAAAACGATCATTTTCAAGATATACAAATAGAATCTTTCGGCGTACACCCTAGGACCTTACTACTTAATTTTATAATTAATATTTGTATCTTTCTTCTCCTATAGTACTAGGATATACACGAAGAATAAAGATTATAAGAAATAAGGCCAGGGAGATATTGCAAAAGACTAGTGTGTGTGTTTAGCAAGCCAAAGTCTCTGGTTCAATCTTCAGTTCCGCATAGCACTCATAGAGCCCAGATTTGACTACACGTAGATTTTGGAGTAGTCACTGATACTACCAGAAGGACCAAATATCAAAAAAAAAAAAAATAAAAATACACTAGAAGGTAGAAAAGTTAATTATAACTTTCTCTTGGATCATAATAGAGTAATAGTCCTTTAGATATATTATATGTGTAATCTCAACTGCCTCTTTGAAAAGTCTTTGGCTAAAATTATCTAATGTCAAATGCATTATGTGTCAAAGTGCATAATATGCTCATCAAAATCTCCTTTTTTAGTATTCTTTTTTTTTTTGGGGGGGGGGGTTTGGGTCATACCTGGCAGCGCTCGGGGGTTACTCCTGGCTCTATGCTCAGAAATCACTCCTGGCAGGCTCAGGGGACCATATGGGATGCCAGGATTTGAACCACTGACCTTCTGAATGCAAGCTAAACACCTTACCTCCAAGCCATTTCTTCTGCCCCTTTCAAGTATTCTTTAACTCAGAAAATATCACATTACAACTAACCAGGATTTTTTTTAAGTCAAATTGTATTGGTATTCCCTCATAAATATATTCTAAATAAGTTCTCTTCTGGTTTTATTGTTCAGACTCCACCACTATTTCCTAAATACTAAAATTATTTAAATAGAAACCTAGAGGATTATCTTTTTCATTTGCATGTTGCTCAGTGTTTTTTCACACTTTCATTAGACACCTCTTTACAGGAACATCTATCTGTCTATGACATTTTTTAGATTCAATTTTTTTTTCTTATCTGAGAATTTTGGTGAATTTTATTTCCTCTAGTTTTATATATTTTTATGTAGTTTATCATTATCTTTAGATAATTATCACATTTTTATTTGGGATAAATGTGACATAAGACTTTGTTTTATATGTTTTACTGATAAAAATATACTTTAATTAAAATATATCCTCATGGGAAAACTTTTATATCTGTATATTAAAAATTATCAAGAGTTCTGCATGCCTAAACCTTAACTTATACAGAAGCATTTACACATCATCTCTAGCAAGTAAATCAAGTTTCCTAAGCTTAATAAATTTGGTCTTTATCTCTATGAAATCAAAGAACTTTAAAAATTAATTACAAATATTAGGCTCCAGGTGTGTCCCAGAGCTGCGGACTGTTTTATCCTGATGAGATAAAAATTTCCTAAGCAATAACCTAAGTGAGTTCATTTTCCCACTGGAAGTCAAGCGGGAGCACGAAGAGGAGAATATGAAATATGAATTATGAAATATGAAATGAATGAGACCACACAGAATGCATGGGGACTTGCGTCTAAAAAGATGAAAACAAATTTATTTTTTGAGCTGGGTAGCTTTTAAGGTTGAGGTTTGGAATGCAGGGTGTAATTTTTGACATCAAAGAGAGTGGGAGATAGTTAGGGAAACAGAATGAAAGACCATGGCTAAAATTTGCACATTAAAGAACCGATACTGAAGGTGAAAAGTTTTGTTTTGGGTTAGCTTTGTTTTGGGTAAACAGGAGAAACCAGGTAATTTTCAGGGAAGTGGGAAGAGAGAGAAATGTTTTAGAGTTTTTGGGGAAAACTAAAAATTGTTTTACTATGAGCTAAATTTTGGGAAAAAACCTGATCTTGGCGCCAAGGTAGCAAAGATCACAGGGAGCTTGGTCAGTGGGAGACTTTTGGCGGGATTTGTACTGTCCTCCTTTGTTAGAAAGAATTACTAAGGCCTGATTTTTAAAGTTGGTCAAAAATGAAGAGAGAGATAGTTACAGCCACTTTAGAATTATGGCCAAACAATCCACGCAAAGGGTCAACTGATTTTGACTGCTCTAAGCGGGCCTTTTTGGCAAATAATTCTTTTTCAGGAGTGCAACACTTTTTTGATGTGTGCCCTTCCTGAGTGGGGCGCAACACCCCAGTTCCCTCCTACTCCAGCTGCTACTGGCAGATGAGGTAATGGAGCATCCACTCCCACGGAACAGCCCCAATGCTTGTGCCCAAGTTCCCCCGCATTCCAGTGTGCAGACAGAGTAGTGAGCATCTACTACCCCTGCCCCCCCCCCCCCCCCACATGTGGCCGAGTTCCCCAGTGCTGCTGAGACAGGCTAGGATCTATAGATTGAAGGGGAGCATGTGACTGCTCCCCTGACCTTTGGGTACCCTAAAGCAGCCTCCCACCCTGAGCCCAGAAGTGGACCTGGGACTCCAAGGGGCAGAGGAATGTTGTCCAGTTAAGGCCTGGACGGGGCAGAGCTCCACTGACTTCTAGGTAGGGGAGGGGGGCAAGGGAGCTAGGCTCAACAGCACCCTCCAGCATTGTGGCAAGGAGAGGAACTGCACCAGCTGGCAGGAAGAGTGAGAGGAAAATTGACCAGGCTCCACCGGAGAAAGTGGGAGGATTGACTTTCAGGTAGGGGAAGGGGGCGAGGGAGATAGGCTCAACAACGCCCTCCACCATTGTGGCCAGGAAGGAACTGCACTAGCTGACAGTAAGAGGGGGTGAACAACTTATCAGGCTCCACTAGAGGGCTTGTGAGGGGCCAAACCTCAGTGATCTCACAAACAGCCCCACCTAGAACCACACTCAGGGAAGGGACCCACCCCCACAACACAGATGGCAAAAGAAGGCTGAATTCGGAAGGCACAGCACTCCAAGGCTCACCAATAACTGCAAAGAAATATGGGTAAACTAAGGAAAACCCTAACATCTGGGGATATGGAGAAAACCCTAACAAATTTCCAACTTCATCAAAACACACAGATCCAATTGATGAAAATCTAAAAGCAGCCATGAGAAAAGAAATGCAAGCCATGGTACAAGACATGAAAACATTGTTAGCCACCGAGTATAAGAAATCCATAGATGAACAAATCAGCCAACTTAAAGAAGACCTGTTATAGAACATGAGAGATTCCGTTCAAATAAATTAAAGCAAATAAAGACACCGTAAAAAGCCATATGAGCAGAATCACACTGTTGAAGAAGCACATAGAAGAACTCAAAGAAAAACAACAAACAAATAACGACCAAGAAGCCAACAAGGAAATAAAAGGCAAAGCATTGGAAGAAAATATCCAGTATTTAATAAACAAAGACAAAAGAAATAATCTAAGAATTGTAGGTATCCAGGAGGGGAGGAAATAGTGAAAGGGGATGAACAAGTAGTCAGGGAAATAATAGCAGAAAACTTCCTCATCCTTTGGAAAGAGGCTTTGGTGCAAATCCAGGAAGGGAAAAGAGTCCCTAATAAAATAGAACCTAATAAACCAACACCAAGATATATAGTAATCCAAATGGCAAAAAAAAAAAAGAGAGAGAGAGAGAGAGAGAGAGAGAAAGATGAACTTCTTAAAGCAATAAGGGAGAAAAAAACGTCAAGTACAAAGGAAGGGACATAAGCATCAAACCAGATCTCCCATTTGAAACAATTTAAGTAAAAAGACAGTGGAATCACATATTTAAACGAATGAATGAAAGAAATTTCATATCTAGGGTTCAATACCCAGCAAAAATCTTATTCGTATGGGAGGGTAGACTAAAAACATTCTTAAACAAAAACAAACTTGCATTATTTGTACACACAAAACCACTTCTAAATGACCTACTCAGAGACGAATTACACAATCCAAATCCCTGTTTGTAACAAGAACCACCCTACACAACACAACTCTACAATAGACCTCTCTGTCAATAATCTCCCTAAATGTTAATGGACTAAACTCTCCCATTAAAAGAGAACTGGATTATAAAAAATAAACCAGACTTCTGTTGCCTGCAAGAAATACACCTACAAGTGCAGGACAGGCAAATGCTTAGAATAAAAGGATGGAAATCAATTATTTAGTCCAATGGAAAAAAAAAGAGCAGGGAGGGCAATTCTTATATCAGAACAAATTGCATTCAACTTCAAGAATGTGATCAGAAACAAAAAGGGTCACTACTTACTGATCTGGAGAACACTAGATCAAGAAGCACTTACCCTGGTCAGTATTTATGGACCTAATGTAGAGTCAGCAAAGTATGTGAGGCAATTGCTCACAAACCTGGAAAAACACATGAAGGAAAATGTGATAATAGTAGGAGATCTTAATACTCCACTATCACCACTGGACAGATTCACCAGACAGAAAAGTAGCAAAAAAATAAGAGCCCTAAATGAAAAATTAGAAGAGATAGGTCTAATAGACTTATATAGGGCCCTCCACCTCCAGAAAACAGAATATACATTCTTCTCAAACCCCTATGGAACTTTCTCCAGAATAGACTATGTCTTAGAATATAAATCTAACTTGTATAAAATAACAAATGTAAGGATCATTAGAAGCACCCTATCAGATCACTATGCAAAAGAGGTCAAAATTGACTGTAAGAAGAAGCGATGGAGAAAATCCAACACCTGGAGATTAAACAACATGCTGATCAACAATAGCTGGATCAAAGAGGAGCTCAAGGAAGAAATAAAAAGATTACTTGAAACAAATGATAATGAAGAGACAACTTGTCAAAATTTATGGGACACAGCAAAAGCAGTAAATAGGGGGAAACTTATAGCAATACAGGCCTATGCCAGTAAAGAGGAAAATGACAAAATCAACAGTTTAAAGGATCACCATAAGGATCTGGAACAACAGTAACAAATAAATTCAACCAAAACCAAAAGGCAAGAAATAATAAAAACCAGAGCAGAAATAAACAACATAGAAACTAAGAAAAAAAATTAATGAGACCAGGAGTTGGTTTTTCAAAACAATGAAGAAAATAAACAAACCACTGGCAAGTCTCACCAAGAGAAGAGGGAAGACACCCAAATTAGAAGGATAACAAATGAAAGGGTAGAGATTACAACAGAACCCCGAGAGATACAGCGTATCATTAGGTTATATTATGAACATCTATACTCAGTTAGGCTAGAGAACCCAATAGAAATTGACACATTCCTTGAAAAATGCCATCTTTGGAGACTGGAAAAGGAAGGTCTAGAAAGCCTTAACAGGCCAATTACCTCAAAGGAAATTAAAGAAACTCCCTAAGAAAAAAAGTCCAGGTCCAGATGGCTTTATAGGTAAATTCTATCAACCATTCCAAAAAGACTTTCTACCATTGATCCACAGGCTCTTCCAAATCTTTGAAAAGACAGGAATCCTCTCCAACTCCTTTTATGAGGCTAATATCACACTCATTACCAAAGATGGTAAAGACATCACCAAGAAAGAAAACTACAGACCAATTTCACTAATGAAAAAAATGCAAAAATACTCAATAAAATTTTATCAAACTGAATCTAGCACTACGTAAAAAAGATTATACACCATGACCAAGTGTGTTTCATCCCAGGAATGCAAGGTTGGTTCAACATACACAAATCAAACAACATCATACACCACATCAACAACAAGAAATACAAAGAACACATGATTATATCAATTGATGCAGAGAAGGCATTTGACAAAATCCAGCACCCATTCATGTTGAAAACACTCAGCAAAATAGGGTTAGAAGGGACCTTCCTCAAGATAGTTACAGCTAACTATGTAAAGCCACAGCCATCATTATCCTTAAGGGTGAAAAACTGAAAGCATTTGCACTAAGGTCAGGAACTAGGCTAGGCAAGGCTGTCCACTCTCTCCACTCTTATTCAATATAATCTTAGAAGTCTTAGCAATAGCAATCTTTTTTTTTTTTTTTTTTTTTTTTTTTGGTTTTTGGGCCACACCCTGTGACGCTCAGGGGTTACTCCTGGCTATGCGCTCAGAAGTTGCTCCTGGCTTCTTGGGGGACCATATGGGACGCCGGGGGATCGAACCGCGGTCCGTCCTAGGCTAGCGCAGGCAAGGCAGGCACCTTACCTCCAGCGCCACCGCCCGGCCCCAGCAATAGCAATCTTAACACAGAAGGGAATCAAAGGAATCCAAATTGGGAAAGAGGAACTCAAACTATCTCTTTTTGCAGACGATATGATGATATACCTCAAAAACCCTAAGGAGTCCACAGTAAAACTCCTAGAAACAATTGACAAATACAGCAAAGTGACTGGGTTCAAAGTCAATACAAAAAAGACAGTAGCATTTCTCTATACAAAAAACAAAGTAGAGGAGAGAGAAATTAAGAATACAATTCCATCTAAAATAGTATCAAAAATATTAAGTACCAAGGAATCAACCTTACAAGGGAAATCAAGGACCTATACCAGGGAAAGTTCAAAACACTTCAGAAAGAAATTGAAGAGCATCTAAGGAAATGGAAGAACATCCCATGCTCTTGGGTAGGTAGAATCAACATAGTCAAAATGACTATCCTACCCAAACTCCTTTATAGATTTAATGCAATCCCTATTCAAATTCAGGCATCATTCTTTAAAGACTTAGAACAATCAAGTATAAAATTCACCTGGAACCACAAAAGACCTAAGATAGCTAAACACATACTGAAAAACTAGAAGCTGGGTGGCATCTCTTTACCTAACCTGAAGCTATACTATAAAGCCATAGTGATCAAAACATCATGGTACTGGAACAAAGACAAACCAGTGTGTTAGAATATAATTTCCAGACATAAATCCCCAGATATACAGTCAACTAATATTTGACAAAATAGCCAAGACCTTGAAATGGAACAAAGAAAGTCTCTTCAACAAATGGTGTTGGTACAACTAGAAAACCACCTGTAAGAAATTGAAAATTGACCCATACCTCAATCCTTATACAAAAGTCAACTCAAAATGAATTAAAGACCTTGAAATCAGACCAAAATTAATAAAGTTTATTGAGGAAAAATAGGCAGAACACTTGAAGACCTATATATCAAAAAAGTCTTCAAGGATGGAGCACCAATGACAAGAACTTTAGCATCAAACATAAACAAATGGGGCTACATAAAATTAAAAAGCTTCTGTATGGTGAAAGAAACCCTACTTAAAACAAGAAGACAGTTAACTGAATGGGAAAAATCTTTGCGCTCAACACATCATATAAAGGACGATAACCAGAATATACAAAGTACTCAGAAAGCTGAATCCCCCCAAAACCAAATAAAGCTATAGAAAAATGGGGAGATGAAATGAATAGTCACTTCTCTGAGGAAGACCAAATGATAGCCAACAAACACATGAAAACATGCTCACCTTTACTCATTATTAGGGAAATCCAAATCAAGACAATGATAATGAGGTACCACCTTACACCAGTGAGGATGGCTCACATCAAAAATAACTGGAACAATCCATGTTGGCGGGGAGGCGGTATGAAAGGATCTCTCATCCACTGCTAGTTTGAATGCCCCCTAGTCCAACACCTATGGAAAACAGTCTGGAGAGTGCTCAAGGAACTCATAATTGAGCTGCCATTTGACCCAGCAATTGCTCTCCTAGGTATGTATGCTCAAGTCGGAAGGACATTAATCCCAAAGTTTGTGTGCACCCCACTATTTATCACAGCACTCAGTATAATAGCCAAGTCTTGGAACCAACCTCGATGTCCAACAACAGATCAGTGGATCATTAAAATGTAGTATCTATACACAATGGAATACTTCATGGCAGTTAGAAATGATACAAAGGTGTTGCAGCAACGTGGATGGACCTAGAAAATATTATGTTAAATGAAGTAAGCCAGAAGATGAAAGATAAACACAGAATGATTGCACTATTCTAAGGTACCTAAAATATATACCATATATACAACCAATATTCCATAATCAAATAATGGGTTTTTATAGGGTAGAAACTCCAAACTCTATAATAATCAACATATAATGGGGAGTAGTGTCTAAAACAAATGGAAGAGGAACAACAAAAAGCCCAACTACACATTATACCATAAAGAAACCAGCAACAGCAGAAACAGCAGCATAGAGAGAACAGGTATGTAATCAGCCTTTTTACTACAAAGGCCCATAATAATTTCTTAGGGATCTTATACAGGATTACAGGTAAAGATGATGATGGGAAATTTCTGATTCCAAGGAAAGTATTTCAAAGCAATATGTTTTAATGCTATATAAATACTATATTTATATATTGATATATTAATACTATATCTATTTATATTCATATATTTATATTATATTTATATATTAATATATGTATATATTAATTTGTATATTAATATATTTTATATTAATACTATATTTAAAATAACCTCTCAGTTTTTCTGTCCATAGGGGTTTTGGATACAAAGGGAGGACAACCTATGGTGACACCTCAGTACTCACACGAGATACCATACTCAGCTAGCATTATGAAAATGCCTTGATAAAACTCTTTAACATACCCTTTATCTCAGGTTATGCCCTCTTTTAGGACCTGAAGCACGTGACCAGCTTGACCACTGAAGCAACAACTGTGACCTCCAGACTTATACTACAGGGCCTACTCATCGAACACATTCACATTCAAGCAAACATTCCCTTGCTCTTTATCCTCTCTTCTCACTACTTCTTTTTCCTCTCTTCTTTTCTCCATGTTCTTCTTCTTCTTCTTCTTCTTCTTCTTCTTCTTCTTCTTCTTCTTCTTCTTCTTCTTCTTCTTCTTCTTCTTCTTCTACTACTACTACTACTACTACTACTACCTTTTCCTCCTCATTTTTATCAATTCAATCTATGTCAAATGAAAAACACACGGTTACCTCCTCTATAGGAAAGGAAAACTTATATATATATATATATATATATATATATATATATATATATATATATATATATATATATATAAGGTGCTGCGGACAATACTGCAAAGGGTGAATACCTATATACATAGACTTCACTAACAATGTTTAGTACTTGAGATGTGAAATCTATATGTATCCAAAAATTAATCTATTAGTTTCTTTACCTTACATGTAATATATTTACCTATCTTTCTATACTCAACTTAACTCTTGCACTCCCCACCTCTTTTCATTAATATATGCCTAAGATGACTTCTATATGTTTATATGTGGGCAGAAGCACACAGAGATAGGAATCCTTCTTGAGAGCCAAACCTAAATTATAAACAACCCATACCTATAGCCTATATAGCCCTTCCCATATACTATCCCCTCAATTCCCTTCAGAAATCCGACTATCATTTCACCCCTCAATTCCATTCTCAATTTTCCACCTTATTAAAATTCTTCACAAATATTAGACTCCAAATTCATTTATCTGTATGTATTTATCTTAACATGCATATTTTGTTCTTTTATATACATTCCCAATGAGTATCTTTCTTATCCTACATTGAGGCTGATAATATTTTTAAATAGATTAAATGAATGTCAGTACTTTGTTTTAATGTTCTAGCACTACACAAATTAGCATGCCATTTCCAGACACAGCCACCAGGTATATAAAAAAAATGGGATGGAGATCCACATGTGTAGTTCCTTCAGGCCAGGGATACCAATTAGAATAAACATATCATAATTGATAGTAGAATTGCCAAGAGTTGTCATGCCTAAAATGTTTTATGAAAAGTTTTTCACTTATCTGTAAGGAGAGAGTTATAGGACAAGCCTGTTACAACCATCTAGCAAATATTTATTAACTTCCAATAGTTTTATGCATCTGCAACAAAATCTCAATTACTGAGCTCCTACAAAGTCAATTATAGGCATATTTCCATGGGAGATTCTACTTTAAAGTCTCCAAAGATTCAGAGTAGAGTAAGAAAAATTATAGGGACATTTCCCAAGCAATGCTCTGGAAACTGGGGAAGCCCTCTTAGATATTCTTAGCTAACTGGGCTGGTGGATAAACTTGAGAGCCTGAGGATACAGTACTGATGATGTCACATGTGTCAGTATTTGGAAAGTACTCCAGCTCTGTGCTGGAAGTTGCTCCAGCTGGTTCTCAAGGATAAAGTTTTTACCAGGGATTGAAACTGAATCGGTCTTCTGCTTGCATGCATGAACTCATCCTATTGAGCTATCTCTCTGGCTCTCAAATTCTAAAACCTGAAAAATCAATTATATACTCTGACAAAACATCATAAAACAGGAAAAACAATTCCAAATATTCATACATTATTATATATAATAATATAAATATATTATAATAAATATAGTATTTGTTATAAACAATTTTATTGGACTAATCAATAATCTTGTTATCTATACACATATTTACTCATAAATTAATAATATATACAACATTAAACATCAATTGATCACATTCTATATAGAATGAGAAAGAGGGATCAATATGTGTATAGAAGGGAGAGTTACAAGCAGACAATAAAGAATCCTGCATGTTGAATTGTAATACATGTAAAACTTGATCCAGATCCATTTTGTTTTAAAGTTTCACTAGCGGCATATTTTATTAACTGTCGTGAGGTGTTATGATACTGCTTTTTGAGAGGGTTGCAATATATTTAAACAATAATATAAAGACTTTATGACACATAGGGTGAGATTTAATGTTAAATTTTAATCAAGATTACTGAAATCATTTTTATTTTTCTATGGTATATTTTATTAACACTTACTAATTTAATATTTTAAGTAAACATGACTAGAAATGAGTAGCTCAAATAACTTAAAAATACTTATAAAATTTTAATCCTCAAATATGTAAATTAATGTTTCAGTTATGAATATGGATCATTAATTTGACTAAAGAAAGCTACAGGGTTTATTTAAATGTAGGAAATGTGGACTAAAATTTGACGAGACCTGTTGATTAAGAGAAAATATTTATACATAAAATATAAAATGTTAGTATTCATGATATATAAAGCTTTTTTACAAAGATCAGCAACAGTAAATCCAAAAATCCAATAACCCCATAAAAATATGGGGAGAAGAAATGAACAGACAATTCTCTGAAAGATACACAATGATGACCAGTAGGCACATTTAAAAAATTGTTGTCATCAATCCTTATCAAAGAAATTCAGATTAAGATAATGACATTTTATCTCATACTAGAGAGCATGATTGGTATAAAAAAAAATACCACGCTATCTCTCTGGCCTGAGACCCAAACTTTAACAACAAACTTAAAAAGATGCTTGTTATGATAGCAGGCTGAAGGGAACTGGGGTGGGCATGCGAACATTGGAGGAGGGAGTTTGACACTGATGGTGAGACTGGTGCTCAAACATTGTATCTATAAAGCTTAACTATGAATAACTTTGCAAATAACAATGTTTAATTTTTTAATTATTTTTATCTTTTTCTATAATTTTACTTTAAGAAAAAATGCAGGGGAAGGGGCTTGGTGGCGGGAATGTTGCACTGGTGAAGGGCAGTGTTCTTTTTGTGACTGAAACCCAACTATAATCATGCTTGTAATCATGGTGCTTAAATAATGATTTATATTTAAAAATTAAACAAAAGTTTCCTAAAATGAACAAAAGAAAAGAAAAAATGCATGACATATTTGTAATAGTTGAACATAAAACCTTTGCCCTAATTAGTCAGAAGAAAGTTATTTAAAAAAAAAATAGTCAGAAAAATAGCAATAAAATGGAAGAGAAGAAAGAAAATTTTAAAAAAATAGTAGAGCAGTAAAAAGATTTGTTAAAATTATTGTATCTCCAATGAAGACATTAATACAATTGCAGAAGTTTTAGCAAGCTCTTGTTAGCTTTCCTTTATATTAAATCGGTGTGTTCCTATAAGGATAACAGCATCAAACAAATAAAGTTGTCCAGCATTATTACAATACTGGGACAAATAAGGGCATGTACTCAGCTGCCAGGCCTCCTGAAAGACTGAAGATATGAAGGCGAGGATGTCCACAATCTATCCAAAAAGCCTGGTGATATCAGCCCAAATACTGGGGTACCTGAAGTTTGGTCAGATTGGTGTCTCTGAAGAGAATTGTGAAGGGTGCTGAGGTAGAGTGATAGGCAAAATGGTGATTCTGGGTGATGGATGCATCAGATGCTCCTCCCAAGATTGACAGCTTTCTGCTGTGTGTCCAGTGTACTCATGATTTTTCATTGCTTTGTTTGTATTTCTTTCAAGAAAAGAGTGAGTCTATGGAAATGCCCCAGTGTGAACCTAAATTAAAAAAATATTTTTAAAAGGAACTATAAAATCATAGGTTCCATATAATTGATTTTTGTTGTTGGGAGAAGAGGGTGGTGTTCCAGAAACACAGTGCCAGGGAGATACATCAAAGGATTGGTGTCTATGGGAGTACCACATGTTCCCACAACTAGGTGTAGTCCTGAGTGCCCTAAACAATATTTATTTATTTTATTTTATTATTTAGGCTATGTGTTTACAATAATGTTGACATTTATGTTCATTCTGTAGAGATATCTTGATTTAACACCACTAAATTGCCCATGACTACCCAATCCATGCCTGTAAATCACCTCCAGTTCTACTCCCCTCCCTAATCTGATACCAATTTCTATACCAGTAAGCAGATTATGTTATCAATTGACATTGTTTATGCCCTTGTTTTGTTTCCCTATACACATCTGATAAATGAGATAATCTGGTGCTTGCTCTTCTAACTCTATTTCACTTCTCTATTTCTTTCAAGTCCATCCAATCAAACTGCAAGATTTCATTTCTTTGTGTGACTACATCATACTCCATTGTACATATAAAGGGTGCTCCTTCTTTCAACTGTCTGACTTTAAACATTTCAGTTATTTTTTACATCCTGGCTATTTAACTAAGCAGTGCAATGAGCATAGGTGTACTTAAATCTTTTCTGACTAGTACTCGTATGTCACTGTAAATTTATATATCAAACTGGTTGAAAATAACTGGTATCAGCAGTGTTTTAATTCACTGCTGATGGTAATATTGTATGGTTCAACCTCTGTGGAAAATAGTATGAATATTTTTCAAAGATAATGAGTAGAAATCCTGCCTGAATGTCCCACTTGATATATTTTTCAAAATTACAAAAATAATATTTAAGTATGTTGATTATAAGGTAAAAAACAGAACTTGACTAAAGTATTTATTTTTTTTAATTTTTTGTGTGACCAATGTGATTTACAAGTCTTTCGCAGTTATATTTAAGGCACATAGTGACAGTGAATTAGGGCCTTTACCACCACTAGTGTTGTCTTCCCTCCACCCCTGCTCCCAGCATGCATACCATACCACCTCCTTTTGCCCCCCAGACTGCTAGAGTAATGGATTCCCTTTGAATATAACTTGTTGTAGGTTGTGTATCTTGATTCTGTTGTCAGTGACTTTGGGTTTGATATTTTTTTTACCTTAATTTATGAGGCAGAATAAGATGATTCAACTTCTGAGGTTCTTTTGGGGGGAAAAAAAGGAAAGCTGGGAGGAATTTCTCTAGGAGCACATCATATCAATTTAAAAGAAGAAATGAAAACTAAAAATAAAGAAAAGAAAGAAAACACCTGAATAAGCAATAAACAACAACTAGAGTACCGATTTTTTATATCTTTTTATTGTAGCATTTTGATTATCACCAATCCAAACAGCCATTTTATCTCAATTCTTCTTTAAAAAAAAAAGCACAATTAGTGAAAATAATTATTAGTGAGAAAAAATTGAGGAGTACATTTTTATGTGAACCTATAATTAACATCTTTTTTTTCATTTTGGTTTTTGGGGCATACTAGTGATGCTCAGGGGCTACTCCTGACTTTGTGCTCAGAAATCACTCCTGGTTTGGGGGGATCATATGGGAAGTCAGGGTCTAGGTCAGCCACGTATTAGGAAAATGCCCTACCACTGCACTACCACTCCAGCCCCTATGAGTAACATCTTGACAGAACCACCTTGGTTGATCACTCCTAAATATAAACACAAGAAACTATTTGTGGTTCTACATATTTCAGTTTTAAGTTTTTTAACCTTATAGAATATTTATTCCACTGCATTAAAAAACTAAAATGAAAAGGTGCATCATTTACCTTTACATGCATGGATAAAAAATTGCAGGTCAAAACAAAGAAACTCTACTTCATAGAAAATTCACTATAAATTTGTTTGAATAACCTTCTTTAAAAATTATTACAAGAGAGCCTATATATGTGAAATATAATAAATTCCATCTAATCTTCCTGTAAAATATTTCCAAATAATTTACTTTTTGCATCTAACTATAACTAAAAAATTTACAATAACATCTGAGCTCCATCAGGACTGACCCCAGAGCGTCTTGGCTTCAAACCCTCAGTTTCTTCATTAGGGAAGTGGCACAGTATAACCATTCCAGAGTTTAGCCAGTAAAAATATTCATTGATAAAGAATATGTAAATATCTATGTTATAAATTTATTTTTCACTTGAGTATATGATCTAATAAGGAATTATAACAAATTTTAATATAGGCTGGGAATAATAGAAACTTCAAGAAGTCCATATGACTTGTGGAAAAATAATTTTATAAAGCTCATTACTTTTTTTTACACTTTACTTCTTCCACTGGCAAACAGGTATAGAGCAATATATTAACTAATAAGGTACTTGATATGAATAATTCAAATGACATAACTTGAAAGAAAACATAGAGGAAATACTCATTTACTCTTGAAAGAAGACGATGAGTAGACATTTGTGTTCAAGAAAAAAAAACATGTGCTTAAGCTCTAAAATGTAAATATTGTAACATCAAGGCATAATGGGGTAACCTAATAATGCTTGAGACTGAAGAAATGGAATGGACTACAGACTAAGATCTACAGCCAAGACTACAAACTTATGGTCAAATTGCAATTTTATTGTATACATTCAGGATTCTACAACCTTCTAGTCATGTCCTATATGACGAGGCTCACATAGATAGGTCTGCTGAAGTTAGTCTAAAAAGGAGACAAACATAAAATAAGAAAGGATTGTCACAAGGGCATCAGGGTAGCAGGTTCAAAGACACAGATGTCCTTCTCAAGGAGACAAAAGAGAAGATAGGGATACCAGAACCAAGAGATTACCAGAAACTGACTTCTGTGATAGACACAGAGTGGGGCTGTTATCTCAGGGGGAATCAACTCCCTTTGTGAGCTGGAAATTAGTCATCTCAGAAATGATGTTCCAAAGCCTTTGCCCTAATCCTGGAGCATTCTCAACAGGCAGTTGTTTTCTCAGGCTGGACCTAAACATGTTTGGACTCCAACAGATCTGCTGCATTCTGAGAAATGTGTACCAATTAGTATGCCCAGATACATCCAGTAAAGTGATAAGAAGTGAAACTGCAGAGGTAGGTAGCAGTATATCATTCACTAAGACATACTGCACATATTTAAACATTCAACAAATATACATATTGAATACCTACTAATCAAAAGCAAGACCTTGTGGTAGATAGGCCTTGTGATAGAATACCTACTAATCACAAACAAGACCTACTAATCACAATAATTCTATCACAAGTAAGACCTTGTGATAGATAACCAGGAACTCAATGTGATACTTTAACCCTTATACTATCTCTTCAGCAATTTTAACAAATCATATGCAATGCCTCCATACATAGAGTACTCAATTCATTAAAGAAACACTATTCAAAAACTAAGAACTTTGACCAAAAATATCTCTTGATTTATATAGTAAGGTGCTTATTCTGTTTGGATAGAGGATACTAGGAAATTATTTACAGAAGTTTATGAGCAGATTATCTTTAAAACTAATTCTATGTTTGCACTATGCCCTCTCCCCAGACTTACTCTTTTTAAGAAAGAAAATTTTTGGTGTGTGGGAACCCTCACCATATTACCCTGCGTTTTTCTATTTCTGGTAGACCTAGCAGCTGAGAATATGTCCCACAATAGCCATAGTGTCAGTAAAAGTGCTTTGAATTCCTGGACCATACAACCACATTTTTCACTACATGACAACTTCATCTTTTTGATGGTGTCATACCCATAGGAGTGCACCAATTTAGATGCCAATGTTTAGCTAAGGTCACTTAATGTTCAGAAACAAATGAAATAACAGAATGATCAGCTAGCAACAAGAGCTTACTAAATCTGCCAGTGTCTTAATGGCCTTATTAGGAGATACAATATTTTTCACAAATTTGTTTGTCGCTGTACTACTTTCTAAATTTTTTTCTTCTCTTCTTATTTTTTCTTTCTTTTCTATATTCTCTAAAATCATTTTGCTCTCACTTATCTGGAAACAAATGTATTACAGTCAATGATATCAAATATATATATATATATGTGATGCATATTCTTTATATTTAATATATTATATTTAATATATATTTAATAAAAAATAAACTTAAAAAAGTACTTTGGTATAAAGTAAATGCCTATGAACACTAAATAGAGACACAGTTATTTTGGTCAGGATGGAAAATATTTTATGGTAGATATTTAAAAAATGTTTGTTCCTTACTAAAACAATGATAAAGTACATTATATACATTGAGCTCTTAATATATTTCAAATACAGAGTTGGATTCTTTGGACACATTATTAACTTTGTTCCTATCTCTCTTTCAATGATGTTCTTATAAAGTTTCCATAATACGGAGGGGAAATAGGCATAGAATGTTTATCTGAATTTTTCAGCTCTTCAATATAGAAATGTCTAAATTAGGTAGTTTGAATCCCGAACCCTCAGATTCAGAGAAATGAGCAAATTATCTGTGTAAGATACAAGCAATGTTAATATGAGCTCCTCAGAAGGAATTATTTGTTTTCTGACATAGAAATTTATAAGTAAATATATATTGAATAGAAGTATAACAAACTTGTGTGAGGATAGTAGTAAATAAATAACCTGGCGAGTGTTGCCAGCCCACGTTGTTAATTATTTATTTAAGCATTAATCCAATCATCTTATATAATTGTGGACTATATGGTAGTAAGGATGGTGAAGAACTGAAGCCAAAAAATAATCTAGGACTATAATTTATTAATAACACTAATCTCTGGATTAAATATGAACATATATATAATCTTCAAAATGCAATTTCCTCATGGATACATCAAGATCTTATCACTCATACATTTTAAGATTTGTTGTAATGTTACAAATGAGGCACCTTGACCATTATTTATGATGTTACACAAGAGATATTTATTTTACTTTATTCTAATTAATGTGTAATAGATGTTGTATATGCTGATATGGGTAAAGCAATTTTGACTGTTCCCAAAGAGATGATAGATCAATGAGAAAAACACATGACCTGAAAAGCATAGCAAATATAAGCACAGAGAGAGAGAGATGCTGATACAATTAAAAGAGAGGTAAGACATTTCATCACAGAGCTAAAATTGGGGACAATCCATGAAAATGAAAACATGTTAAGCTGAGGAAAAATTATCTCAAATATTAATAGCAAAAGAAAATATAGTGAGAGTTGAAAATTGGCTGCACCTTGATTTGAACAGTTCTGTGAATGTGGTTTGGAAGATGAAAAAATGGTAGTATGTTTTGCAATCAATATAGTTATTATTCTGAAGGTTAAAAGATAAAGAGGTAAAATATATAAAAATATATAATTAAATTTTTTTAATAATTTAAAAAAGATAAAGGAATTCTAAAGGGGATTCGTCATGGGGAGGGAGTGACAATTAAATTGACACATCTGAAAGTTTATCATGTATATTTTCTCTAGAATAAATATGTGTTTGGAATGAAGATTTTTTTGTCTTGTTTTTGTTTTTTGTTTTTTTTAATGAAGTTTAGAGGGAAAAATGTTCATTTAAGAACTTTCACTACAATCCAAATAAAAATAATGACATGCTCAAAGAACTCAGGATGAACTAAATTATTCTCCCTCGAGGCATAAATTATAGCTGACTCAAGAATGAGGCTATGTGTCCCAAGAATGCAAAATTAAGAATGCACTCTCTTGTGGATTTCTATATTATCTTAACTTTTGTGACCTAGATATCCCTAAGGAAAACACCGCTCAGCAGAGATATTCAAGGTGTTTGTTATTGGAAGTCAAGCAATAAAGGTATTGATTTTTTTCTTAACTCATAAGTTCCTGTCTGCAGTTTTTCTGGATGTAAGTCTAAGAACCAAGTCCCAGAGGTGACTGACTGGGGACTTTCTAGGAGCAATAAATGATCCCAGGTTCATTGTGTCTTTATGCAGTGGGAACTCTTCCTTCTGTGGTTGAGAAAATGTATGGAGGTGCCTAAGCCAATTGATAAATACTATGAGGAACATTTTCAGGGTATTTGAACATGCAGACATAAAGCATTGACTGTACCTATCTAAACTGCAATATCTCATTTCTGTGACTGTAAACCCACCACTAGGGCAAGAGGTAAGTAACATTTTAATAGTGTATTGTTCTGATTATCCTTCCTTATGATTTTCACTTCCCCTGGGATTCTTTGCAGCAAAATATGTTTATGTCTTTATGTTCATCCTTCTATCAGTCTTTCACAGGAATCATGCCCATTCCTATACCTTTTAGTGACATTGTGCAAGAGTGATTATCTCATTCCAATCTACCTACAGAAACAGTGGAATGAGAATGCCATCTTTCCAGGGCCCCTGAACAAGAAGAGCAGTCTATTTTAACAGTGTTCTGATCTTATAACCCAAGATAAGATTCCAGATCTTATGTACCAGTGAAATATAGTATAAGGATTAAGGATTACTGTCGAATAGTATAAGGATTAAGAATATCCCTTATATAGTATCTTTATATAGTATAAAGATTAAGGTGTATGCAGTTCAATAGCCATCATCCACAGAGTTTCCCAAGTATTAACTGGTTCGCAGCCCTGGGCTCAAACCACATAAAATACTTGGGGCTTTAAATAGAATTATAGTAAATCTGATGAGAAAGTTACAAAGAACCACCAAGCTCAAATAAGTCTCAGCAATAACACAAAAGGTCAACCATCCCAATAAATACTCAGACAATCACTATAATAACACCACTGTGAGATGAAACAATGATCACAAATTGAATCATTGATGTAAGTTTTGATAAGTCCATTTGCTTTTGTGTCATAACAATGTGAAATAAATTTCTTTGTGCCAGTATAGGGGCAGACTGGGATGATGGCTGGGAAATTGTAGGTATTGGTGAAGGGAAGGTCACACTGGTGGTAGGATTGGTGTTGGTAAATTTAATGCCCAAAACAACTGTAGTATGAACAACTTGGTAAATCACAGTATATACTATCATATTTTATATAAGAATTAAAAACTAGCAATTACTATGAAATTAAATACCAACATGATGATAATTTACTATCAAGATGACACATTATTTATTCTGATTTATCTACCAGATATCTTATGATGAATTCAAGCAACTGATGATGTAAGTTACTGTATGATATATAAAATATACATATGAACAATAGCATTTTCATTGTTCAATGATAATATCAAGCACAAGCCTTATTTTGGGCATCCTTGGAAGTTCAGAGAGGATCCAGGGACCACCTGCATACTAATAGTTTGATACTAAGGCCAAAGGATGCAGTGCTGCTCAGGTCCTGTGGTGCCAGGGACTATCAGAGTAACACAGAAGTATATATGGGTCCTCCAGGGTCTTAAGGCATAGAGGCAATGTGGTGTTGGAAATATAACCTATATGTCTACAGACACCCTAACCCTTGTATTAATTCCCCTATACAAAGCATAAATCTTGTATAACAATTTTCAGTTAAGAAAAACGACAAACTTTAAGTAAAAGTAATTAAGAAAACTATGTTTTACATTAAATAGAAAAATTGTCTTTATTAATAAGAAAATTGACTTTCTTTAAGTTTCCTTCTGTTAACGCAGACATACTTTTTTCAAACATAGGCACCAGGATTTACAAAGTCATTGGCAATAAAGTTTCAGCTCCAATCCCACAAGTATGTGCTTTTCCTCTGCCAAAGACCCTGGGTTTCTTCCCAACCCTTCCAATCACAGACACATTTTTAAGTTTAATTATTGTATCTTGGGTTCTACACTTATATTGGCTCTAGTTATTTAGATATGGATGGATGAATAGATAAATGATAAATAAATAGATAAATGAATAGATAGATAGATAGATAGATAGATAGATAGATAGATAGATAGATAGATAGATAGGATAGACAGATGATAGATACTTCCCTCACCTTCATGTCTCTAATAAGAAAAATCCATGGCCTGATTGATCATTGTCCCTCTCTTACTTTTAAACTGTCTCTTGCTTATTTGCACTTTACTTCTCTTCTCTTGCATTTTTCATTTCTGTATTCTTGAGCCTAGGATTTGGCAATCTTTGACATAGTACATTTGTTTGTCTTATTAATCTATATAAAACAGATTAGTAAGCACATCTAGTGTTTGTTATTGTTCTTTTGATTTTTTCGGTTGACATAAGATTCTCCAGTTCTGTTCATGCATCCAAAAATTGCATGATTATATCATTCCTTGTGGCTTCACAGTATTAAATTAAGCATGTATATTAAAATTTATTATTCACTCATCTCCCATTGAACACCTGGGTTGTTTCCATATCCGGGCTATTGAATTAGGTGCTACAGTCAGCTTAGGTATGTATATGTCTTTCTAATGAATGTTTTGCATACTGGGGATAAAAATCAAGAAGCAAAATTAGCGGGTCTTATGGGAACTGCAATTTTTTTTTAAATTTTGTTTGTTTGTTTTTTGTATTTGTGCCACACCTGGTGATGCTCAGGGATTACTCCTGGGTATGTGCTCAGAAACCACTCCTGGTTTGGATGATCATATAGGATGCTAGGGATCGAACAGCGGTTCATCCTGGTCAGACACATGCAAGGCAAGTGCCCTACCACTGTGCTATCGCTCTGGCTCCATTAACTTTTGAGGAATATCCATAATATCATACATAGGGGATGACACAGACAACATTCCTACTAATGGTTCATGTGAGTTCCCTTTTCATTCCACCTTTTTTATTCATCAACACAAGTTGTTGTTTCTAGTGTTTTTTTTTTTTTGATACCAATCATTCTCACTAGTCTGAGATAAAAATGTCATTATCTTAATCTGAATTTCTTTGATAATGAGTGATGACAATTTTTTAAATGTGCCTACTGGTCATCATTGTGTATCTTTCAGAGAATTGTCTGTTCATTTCTTCTCCCCATAATTTTATGGGATTGTTGAGTTATTGGCTTTACTGTTGCTGATCTTTGTAAAAAGCCTTATATATCATGAATACTAACCTTTTATTTCGTATATCATGTGTAAATATTTTCTCACATTTAATAGGATCTCTTCAAATTTTAGCTCACATTTCTTACATTTAAATAAGAACCTGGTACCTCTTTTTTAGTCATATCTATGATCGATATCCGTAACTGAAACATTAACTTATATATTTGGTGATCATAATTTCATCAGTATTTTTAACTTGTTTGAGCAACATATTTCTAGTCATGTTTACTTAAAATAATAAATTAGTATGTGTTAATAAAATATATCGTAAAAACAAAGAAACATAAAAATGCTTTCAGTAATTTTGGTAAAATTTAATATTGAATCTCATCCTATGTGTCATAGTCTTTATATTATGTGTTTAAATATATTGCAACCCTTTACAAAAAGCAGTATTCCTGTCATAACACCTCAACACAGTTAATAAAATATGCCGCTAGTGAAACCTTAAAAACAATGAATGTGTACCAAGTTTTACATGTATTAAAATCCAACATGCAGGATTCTTTTTTGTCTGCTTATAACTTGCCCCTTTTTTTTTTTTTTTTTTTTGGTTTTTGGGCCACACCCTGTGACGCTCAGGGGTTACTCCTGGCTATGTGCTCAGTAGTTGCTCCTGGCTTCTTGGGGGACCATATGGGACGCCGGGGGATCGAACCGCGGTCCGTCCTAGGTTAGCGCAGGCAAGGCAGGCACCTTACCTCCAGCTGTGACTTTAAGTTCTCACTCAGTGGAATGTGCCTGATATGTGGCACAAGGAGAATGCAACTTCTCAGAATTAAGCAATTGATATCTCTTTTATAAAATAGTAGAAATGTAATAGACCATACCCATATACAAAAAAATATAAAGACTTAACGAGACATTCCAAAAGAGTCTCATATATTCACTTTTATAACCAAAATTTATTAAGCACCTACAATATGCCATACTCCCCAGAAGTAAATTAGAATAAACAGTTTATTCTGCCTTGTATTATCTAGCAATTTCAGCCTTAGTATCGGATGCAATTGAGTTCTACCATTACTAAATGGCTCAGCCTTAATAACCCAAACTCTGTACTTTATCATTCACTATAAAAGATACAAAAGACTGGGGCCGGGCGGTGGCACTGGAGGTAAGGTGCCTGCCTTGCCTGCGCTAACCTAGGACGGACCGCGGTTCGATCCCCCGGCGTCCCATATGGTCCCCCAAGAAGCCAGGAGCAACTACTGAGCGCATAGCCAGGAGTAACCCCTGAGCGTCACAGGGTGTGGCCCAAAAAACAAAAACAAAACAAAAAAAAAAAAACTTGCCCCTTTTAACACATGCTGACCCCTCTTTGTCTCTCTCTCTCTCTCTCACTCTCTCTATTTATATATATATATGTATATATAGAATGTGATCAATTGATGTTTAGTGTTCTATATATCATTAAATTATGAGTAAATATATGTAACAGGTAACAAGATTATTGATTAGTTCAATAAAATTGTTTATAACAAATGTTATATTAATACTATTAAATATAATGTATGAATATTTGGAATTGTCTTTCCTGTCCTAAAATGTTTTGTCAGAGTATATAATTGATTTTTCAGGTTTTAGAATTTGAGAGCCATAGATAGCTCAATAGGATGGGTGCATGCAAGCAGGGACCCATTCAGTTTCAATTCCTGATAACAACTATCCCTGAGAACCAGTTGGAAAAACCTCCAGCACAGAGTTGGAGTAGTCTCCAAATACTAACATATGTGACAGTACAGATCCTCAGGCTCTCATGTTTATCCATCAGCCTAGTTAGCTAAGAATACCTAAGAGGGGTTCCCAAGTTTCCGGATCATTGTTTGAGAAATGTCCCTATAATTTTTTTTTGTATTCTACTCTGAATCTTTGGAGACTTTAAAGTAGAATTCCCCATGTAAATATGTTTATAATTGACTTTTTAGGAGCTCAGTATTGAGATTTTGTTGCAGATGCATAAAACTATTGGAAGTTAATAAATAATTGCTAATTGGTTGTGACAGGCTTGCCCTATAATTCTCTTTCTCCTTACAGATAAGTGAAAAACTTTTCATAAAACATTTCAGGCATGACAACTCTTAGCAATTCTACTGTCAATTATGATATGTTTATTCTTATTGGTATCCCTGGCCTGAAGGAGCTACACATGTGGATCTCCATTCCGTTTTTTCTGATGTACCTGGTGGCTGTGTCAGGAAATGGCATGCTGATCTGTGTAGTGGCAGTGGAGCGCAGTCTTCATGAACCTATGTATCTTTTCCTCTCCATGCTGGCCTTTTGGGATCTGATACTCTCTACATCCACAGTTCCCAAAGCCCTAAGCATCTTCTGGTTTAATGATGTTGACATTTCCTTTGGAGGTTGTGTTACCCAACTCTTCTTTATGCATTTTGCATTTGTGGTTGAATCAGGCATTCTCTTGGCCATGGCTTTTGACAGGTATGTGGCCATTTGCTATCCATTGCGGTATACCACCATTCTTAGTCATGGTGTCATTGGCAAAATCGGAGCTATTGTTGTGTTCAGAAGTTTTGCCACTGTCTTCCCCATTGTTTTTCTTGTAAAACGTCTACCCTTCTGCCGAACAAACATTATTGCCCATACTTTCTGTGAACATATGGGATTGGCAAAATTGGCTTGTGCTGATATCACCATCAATATTTGGTATGGAATCTCTGTGCCTTTACTTAGTGTTATGCTAGATATGGTGACAATAGTCATCTCCTATGGACTCATTTTGAGAGCAGTCTTCAAACTGCCATCCCGTGATGCGAGGATGAAAGCACTCAGCACCTGTGGCTCCCATGTCTGTGTTATCCTCATGTTCTATCTTCCTGGGATTTTCACTGTTATTGCTCAACGCTTTGGCCGAAAAATACCCAAACATGTCCATATCCTGCTAGCCAACCTTTATGTTCTTATTCCCCCCATGATGAACCCAATTATCTATGGAGTGAAGACCAAACAGATTCGTGAACGTGTGACTCTCGTGTTTTCTTCAAAAGGGCAATGTTGCTGAAGATGATTGACTCATGATTCCTTTTTTGTTTGACTCATCATTTCTTTTAGGTTACAAGGGTAATTCTAATAGGAGAGAAATGTTGCCACTTATTGCTATACATCTAGTCTTTATTATTATTATTATTAAATAGAATAAATGTTATATCTAATTTTGAAAATAGGTAAGTCACTGGAAATCTGTGTATTCCTGATATAAAAATATTTTAAATACCCATGAACTTCTTCAGTATTGAATACATTTTCCATTTTTTAACAAAGTAAAGCTTATTTAAAAAATTTTATCTACTAAACCAATTTTAAATCTCTGTGTCCACAACAGCTATGATGACTACAAATTAGAACAAGCTAGAGCCAAGATTCAATGAAAATAAAAGTTGAAACCCCTCATCTAGCCCACCTTATTCACAAAAGATATTAACATCCTTTTACTGCAAATGGTGATAACTGAATATATATAAGGTAGAACCAGCTATGCAAATGAAATGAAAAGATAAATACTTCTGTAACTATATGATTTGGAAAGAGATAAAGGAACAAAATAATTAAGAAAAGTGTTTGGATACATTCTGGATATCCTATACAACCCAAATCTGGAATACAAAACCCTCTCATATTTTTTAAATTTATCTCAAGATTTTTTATGAGAATGCAATAAAAACAAAACTGGATGCTAGAGCACTTTATGCAAATGTTGCACTGTCCTTAATGTCATGTTTCTTTATCATCTTCCTTATGGCCAGAGGGTAAAAACAAAAAAAAGCAAAAATCCCATTTGTGTGTCCTTTGTCTACAGCAAAGACCTTTTTTCTCCTTTCCTCTTTCTTTTCCGTGAGGTTTAATTTAGCTATTGTAAAAAATACTCCTTATTTTTGTCAGATGGTCATCCTTAATGAAGATAACTATTGATAATATTGGGATAGGATAGCATAGATAGAGGCTAGGGCTCTTGCCATACATACAGCTAGCCTGAGTTTGATCCCTGAAACTCTATATGATCCCCAGCCAGACCAGAAGAGAACCCTGAACACATAGCCATGAGTAAAAGCCTGAATACCACTGGTATGGAAATAATAAAAAACAATTAATGCTATTGAAGAGTTCCATTTGCAAAGATTTCACTTTGCTCTATAATCACAGAACGTTCTCTTTCTCAGTTTTCTGCTCATATTCCTTGATGATGATGGAGTATAGCCAAAATATTTTTGGTCATTTTTACTGAGTTTGATTTATTATTTATAAAAAAATCCAAAATCTTTTATTATAGCAAAAAGCAAGTTCTTGAAAACTTAATTTAGAATTAGCTAGTGAGATTCAGATAATGAGAAGACTTCAGAGATTTTTTCCGAACCCTAGATGATGAATATGCCAGTTTTTGTTTTGTTTTGTATTTGAGCCACACCCAGAAGAGATATATGCTTACTTCTGGCTCTGCACTCAGGGATCATTCCTTCTAAGTTTGTGAGACCATGTAAGATGCTGTGGATCAAACCTAGGATGACGAGGTGCAAGTCAAGTTCCCCACCTTCTGTACTATCACTCCAGCCCTGAATATGTCAAAGTTTTTGAAAATTCTCTTCTTTTTCTATTTGTTCACGATCAAAATTTAAAGGATTATCTGGGTTAGGGAAAGCTAAAATAAACTAGCCTGAGGCTCCTAGTATGGAGCGTGTGATTCTGAGCGAAGCGGCCCTAATGCATTTTCTTGACTCTGAGCCAAAGCAAAAATTTAAGACAAGTTCTTATCTAATAGAGATGAAAACACAAAATTTTTTATTCTGTAGTGGGGCCTTACATCCTTGACATTTGGCATAATGAGTCCGCTTAGATTCCAGTTGATTGGACACTTAATATTCACCCCCTTAAGCAAGGATACTACCTGTGGAAACAAATAATGTTTCCCACACCAGCATCAGGAACATAAATTCTACCAAGGAAGGCCTTACTACCACCACAGCACTAACTTACTCCAAAAACAGTTCTTATATTACCCTGACAACCAGGCAACAGAAATAGTCTGCTTTTAGGGCAGGATTCTCTGCAATGTTAATTGATGGAGAGACAGAACCAGAAGACACAACACACCACCCTGTCATTGACACAGGACTGTACAGAAACCAGGATCTACAATTACAGAAACCTGATTACAACAACTATGAGACTAAAGAACTGACCACCGAGAATGACTAGGGGGTTGGACAGGAGCCAACAGGATTCGTAGAGCCTTGAGTTGGTCTTATGCCAAATTGCTTTGGGGTTAAGATCTCACTGTATTTTTAGGCCAAAGGTGTTTATTTCTAATCTCTTCCATATTTTGCTATGCCTAGGCAAAAGACAATTGCCACACACACACACACACACACACACACACACACAAACACACACATATTTTAATGTATTTACCACCTCTGGAGAAAAAATGGGAGCAAACTAAATCTTTGGCTATTGCATTAATGATTTTATATGTGATACAATAATTTTCACAAATATAACTTCTAATGAACTCTCTCCCCTTCTTCCACTTTTTAATTCTCTGTTCTCTTTCTATTTAACTTTGCTGTTAACTTTACTGTCATCCTGAAACAATTGTATTATCATCAGTTATGTCAACAATGTGATGCATTTTAATTAAATAAATAATTTTTTAAAAAGGGACACTTTTATTATATTGATTACAATATTATTATTATTATTATATTATTATTGATTACTTCCCTGGCCAGGAAGTCCCAGCCAGTGAGACTCACAGTTCAATCTTTGTCAGCTTCTAGTCTCCTTGGTCTTCATTTCCATGCTAAAAAAATCCATAATGCAATTATATTCTCTGTTATCTAAATAAATATGCACATATGATCATTGTATGTTCCTCAGTTGTACATGACTTCAGTTTATTCTCATGTGATATTTATGCTTATTGAAAATATGCTAGAATTTGCATAAGCTGTTATATTACTTTATTTGAAGGTGTTCTTCATTCTGTGCTGGTGGACTTCCTTCCCAACCTAAGCTGTTTTCATTGAGAATAAAGCTCATTTTATGTTCAGATGTTCCTGTTCTTTTTGTAGGATGACAAATAGATGGCTCAGGGTTTTAGAACTTGAAACAAAGATAGTACTTTTCTCTAGAGATTTTTCCCTATCAGTCTCCAGAGAAACAATTTCAGAAAGAAACATAGCTAAGAAATAGTCTATATAACCTTGTAAGAAGACAAAAAAATTGGTATTTATTGACTTTGTATGCAGCAAACATTACATATATAGAAATGTAAAAATCATATGTGGGAAACAAATTATTTGCTTCTTAAATTAATAATAACCTGTCCCTGATCCAAAATACTCCTCTGCACATACATCATAAAATGAGTAATATATACTTTTATTCAAATGGATAAAAAAGTATTTATTATGGGCTCAGTATAAACTTCAAGTGTGATGTTCTACTTACATAAAACTTATATTTGAAGTAATATTTATATAATACTTATATTTGTAAATCTTAGATGGCTACTGTCTCAAAGCCTCTCCTTCCCAATTTTACACTGCAATCATATACTTGAAAGGACCTATGCAAATCACAGTAAAATCATGAGCTCCTTTACTTTCCCAAAATCTTAAGTTGAGAAATAATAGTCAGCCCTTGAGATATAAACAGCATATATCCAGAATAAAAGAATTCAATAAAAAGACAAGTAATGCATCTGAAGCTCATTGTAGCCTTAAGATCAGAAGTTATAGCATGAGCTACACTGATGCTTAAAGTTCACAAAAGAATTATAGCCAGTGTGCTACAAATAACCTTGGGGTGAAAATGAGGAAATTTATTTATAAATTTTTGATAAATGAGATATAACTACTTCTTCTATGACTAATGTCATGCTATCAATCTGATGTCGAACTGCTTTGCTGGTCAAATTTCTGAAAATTAATCATTTGGCTATTGCAGGCCATATAAACATTCCCCAGTACCACCATTAATTGTATCTTTTATTAGGGTTTATAAGTTCACTTAGAATGAGCCTCAAATTGGCTTTTATTTAACTCATGAAGTATATAAAGTGGTGATTTCTCTGTGTTAGAGAAATAAAAATAGGTAGAATAGTGTCTGTTCATTTCCTCTCCCATTTTATTTTTTGCTTGTTTGTTTTTTTTTTTTTTTTTTTGGAACATCCAATGACACTCAGGGGTTACTTCTGATTATGTGCTCAGAATTTGTTCCTGGTTTGGGGCAACACATATATGACACAGGGGAATCAAACAACATTCGGTCCTAGGTTAAGAGCATGCAAGGCAAATGCTCTACCGCTCCGGCCCCTCCTCTCCCATTTCTTGATGTGGCTTTTAGGTTTTTTGTTTAATAATAACCTTTATGAGTACTACTTTGTATAACCTAGATAAAACTTTTATCTGATCTGCTTAGTGCAAAAATTTTCTCATGTTTTTTTTTTATCCATACAGAAACTCTTTAGTTTGATTTAGTCTCATTTGTTTAGGTTTGATGCTATAGATCTTGCCATTGGCATCCCATGTTAGAAGAATTCTTTAAGATCTAAGACTTGGAGAGTTCAGCCTATGATTTCCTCAATGAACTTTCTGGAATCGGGTTTAATCTCAAGGTCTTTAATCCACTTTGAGTTGACTTTTGAGTAAGGTGTAAGATATGAATCAATTTTTAATTTTTTAACATGGTTTTTCAATTGTTCCAACAACATTTGTGTGGAGTTGTTGTTACAACTTGATATACCAGGGGTCTCAAACTCGCGGCCTGCAGGCCATTTGTGGCCCTCTGTACAACATTTTGTGGCCCTCCCTAGAGAAATCTTGTTTTGTTTTAGTTGTTTGGGTCACACTCCCCAATGTTCAAGTCTTACTACTGATTTTGCAATCAAGGATCACCCCGACTTTGCCTCCTGCGGCCCCCAGGTAAATTGAGTTTGAGACCCCTGGGATATACACTTTATGGAGTTGGTTTGGTTATCTCAAATATTGTATGTTATCTTTTTGTCTGAGAATGTTTTAATTCTCCCTCCCATGTAAATGAGTTTTGCTGGGTAGTGGACTCTAGGTTGAGTTTCTTTTACTCAACTGTTTGAATATGTCATTCCACTTATATCTTGCCTGGATTATATTAAATGGAAGATCTAATTTGAGTCTTATGTTCTTTTCTTTATTATTAAGGTTTTTCTTCTCCCTAATGCTTTAAAGAGAACATTTCTCTCTCTTTGTTTTGTTTTGTTTGTCATTTGAATTACTATATGACTTGGTATTGTTCTGTTAGGGCAGAGGTCTTCAAACTTTTTAGAGTGAGGCCGGATTACGGTCCCTTAGAGAACTGGAGGGCCGGACTATATGAGCTACTAATTCCTACTCATGCTGCACATATCTTATATAAATAAAATAAAAATCATTTATAAATAAACAGATCACACACAAGTATTTCAATGGTACTGTGGGCCTGCTTTTGGCTAATGAGATGGTCAATGTCCGGTTCCCTATTTGTCACTACCAGCCGTAACAAGTGATGCAAGTGGGCATCAGTTAATCTTGATCTGGCTGGAGATTGCAGATGTTTCATTCTTGAAAAAGTCTGTTTACAGGCATAAGTGCTACCAAAGATGGTTACCATTTTGAGTGCATGGTTCCTGGTATTTGGATATGTCTCAGAGGGGAGAGATGCATAGAAATTCAAAAGGTTACTTGACTTAAATGCGTCTTTCAGAGAGTCACAATTCTACAGTTCAGCCAGTTCCATTTGGTAAATTGTAAGGACATTTTCAATCTCAACAGAAAATGGGTTACGAAAAAGCTGTATGTCCTGTTCATGGAGATGAAGCTCTTTGAATCTAAATTGAAACTCCTTTTGCAACAATTCTAGTGAAGCCATACATGTTTCCTTTGGGAATGCAACCAATGGTTTGTCCGATGACAGGTTTTGGGTTGTTGGGAGATGACTGAAGTTTTCCTCCTGTACTTGTTTGATGAGAAGGCCTAATTTTACTTCAAATGCTTTCACATGTGATGCCATATCACAGATGAGCTTCCTCTTGCCTTGAAGTTGCAGATTGAAACTGTTGAGTAGCTCTGTTATATTTGTCAGAAAGGCAAGGTGCCATTTCCATTCTGTATCATTGAGCTCTGGTACTTCTTGGGTTTTTTTGAAAGTAGAAAATCTGTAATCTGCAGAAGTAAGTCATAGAAACGTTTCAAAACTCTCCCTCTACTCAGCCAATGGACTTCTGTGTGGTACAGAACATCTTCATGGGCAACATTTACCTCAGATAGAAATTCCTGAAATTGCCTGTGGTTTAGTGCATGAGTTCTAATGTAATTAACACAGGATACCACAATTTTCATAACAGAGTCCCACTTCAGTGATTTACAACACAGTGCTTGTTGGTGGATGAGGCAGTGTATGGCAATTGGATGAGGATGGTTATGTTTGTCCATCTCTTGTGTAATGTAAGCAATTACTCCTCTCTTAGACCCCACCATGCTAGGAGCACCATCAGTTGTTACACTGACTAACCCTGTCCAGCTCCAAACTATTCATAGTTTGGCAAACCTTTTCAAATATATCCACTTCTGTAGTTGTACCTTTGATACTTTGCAGTGCAGCAAGCTCTTCTATGACTTCAAAATACTCATTTGTCCCACGCATATAAATGAGAAGTTGGGCAGAATCACGAATATCATTGCTTTCATCGAGTGCCAAGGAAAAATAGCAAAGTTTCTTTGCAGAGTTTTGCAAATGGTGCAGCAAATTTTCTCCCATTTCTTCAATCTTTTGTGTCATTGTAACTCCTGAAAGGCTCACTGTACTAAATAAATCGGCCTTCTCTGGACACATCTCTTTGGCAACAGAAATAAGGCATTCTTTAACAAATTCTCCCTCCACAAATGGTTTGCCATTGCACGCTATTAGCTTGGCAACTTGAAAACTTGCCTGCAGTGAGGAAGTATTTAACTGCTTCTGCTTCACAAAAGTATTTTGCTGAGTCATCAGTGTATGTTTCAGTTGTAATATTTTATCTTTTCTCACTTCTCCAACCAAACAATCATATTTATCTTTATGTTGAGTTTGATAGTGGCGTCGCAAATTGTATTCTTTGAACACAGCAACTATATTCTGGCATATCAGACACACAGCTTTTTCTTTGTACCGCATAAAAAAGTAATCGTAAGTCCACTGTTCTTTCAATATCCTACACTCGCCATCAATTTTTCTTTTTCCTGACATCATTGTTTCCTAGGGATTCCAAACTGATATTAGTGAAATAAAAATATGTGTGTATATATACACACAGTGTATGAACCCCCATTCGTCCCTGATGTGAACACTTACCCATTGCAGGGTCTTCTAAGCAGACCAGCTCAGTCCATGATGATAGTTCAGTTATATCTCCCTATATAATGCCCAAATTTATATGTTCGGAATCAGCATGTGAACACTGAAAAGGAATTGCAAAATGCATATAAAATTTCCAATGTAACCCCTTTAAAATGTTTCAGCATCGAACCCCTAATTTTCCACATGGGCAATTCAGCACCGAACCCCTAACCTCCCAACCACCACCCACCCCCTAACTTTGATTTCAGCACTGAACGCCTCACCACCCCCAAAGGGGAATTTTCATATGAGTCACCCACAGCCCAATCGGGCAGAAGCCCCCATCTGGCAAAAATTTATTTCTATGGCACTTTTGACTGACCTTTGGCAGTGGAGGGAATGGAGGAAAGCCTCACTGACAGGCAGGCACAGCACACAGACACCACGTTGCCTGGGGGTGATGAAGGTGCCTTTTTACATGATATAGTCACCCACATGTGGTACTCCTCAACACGCGGCATCAGGCACCCTCCAGTGACGTCATCAGCAACGCCGCACGCCAAGTGCCAGGTGCAAAGGGCGCATCATTGTCCCTCTCAACACCGCCCTCACGCCCACCCTCCCAGCACACAACATGCCGTGGGCTGAGGCGGTTGACCTCATCTCTGAGAAACCATGACACTGAGTGTTTATGCTGGCAGGTATCTTGGCAACCAAACAGTGCTCACTGCTGATGGGCCAGATCAGACTCCTTTGCAGGCCGCATGTGGCCCGGGGCTGTAGTTTGAAGACCCCTGTGTTAGAATCTATTTTGTTTGGCACTTGGATTTGTACAGCAGCCTCTTTCCAGAGAGTGAGAAAGTTCTCTGCTAATATCTCCCTCAGTACTTGTTCTTCCCCTTTCCCTTTTTTCTCCCCTTCTGCTATTCAGAGATTATTTCTCTTGTCTTTTTTCATTAAATCCTTACATTTCCTTCCAATGTTTTAACTCTCCTTTCTTTTTAACTTTTTTTTTATCACTGCTGGCTTGTAATTTCTCTTCAAATTTGTCTTTGCAATTCTCCACCTGTGTAATTTTGCAACTATGGCTTGCTAACATGTTTTTTAGTTCCTTCCATTTCATTTAGATGTATTCTCTCATCTTCAGTAAGAGTTATTTTTTGAATTGCTTGAATTATTTATTTATAAATTTCTTAATTTCACAGGCTAGCGACTCCTTGATTTCTGTTGCTAAAATATTAAGTGTCAATTTTCTGTCTTCATCTATAAGGCTCGGTCATTTTTGTGGACTTGGAAATTTGCCAGGATTTATCTTCATATCCCCAACTGCAGGTGTCTTCCTTAGTTTCCTCATTATTCTTTGCATTTGGTGGGTTGGGATGCTGGAGTTTTAGGGTGTTTAAAAAAGTGACCTATTGGGCCGGGAAGATGGCGCTACAGGTTAGGTGTCTGCCTTGCAAGCAGATGGACCACGGTTCGATCCCCCGGTGTCCCATATGGCCCCCCCAGGCCAGGGGCAATTTCTGAGCGCATAGCCAGGAGTAACCCCTGAGCATCAAACGGATGTGGCTCAAAAAATACAAAAAAAAAGTGACCTATTGAATTGTTTGTATAAAGGGTGGATACAGGTACCTATTGAATTGTTTGTATAAAGGGTGGCTACAGGTATATATCTTCTTTAGAGGTTATTTCTTAAACAATAGAGAATATCTAAGTATGATAAAAATATTGAAAACTAGTTCATTGGTTTGTTGAGCTGGGTTTTGAGATGTATATTTTCTAGGAGAAATAAGTGCTACGTACAACCTGCCTGAAATTATATGATATAAATCACACTAAAATTGGAATGATTCTTGTTTTTCTAAAATTTCTAAAATTTTATTTGTACTATGTATTTAATAAAATGTTTGAAAATTCACATGTGTGGCCAATCCTGATCTCCTGCCTCCCACACCTTATTTCAGGTGTGTGTCTGGATGGAAAGAGAGAATCTCCCTCCTATCAACCCCCCTTTTTTATCAAACTGCACAGCTTTCTCCTTATTAGTTAATAAATATTCATTTCAAGTTTAGCAGCTCAACATTTTACACTTATATATTAACTTTGATTAGAATTAGGCAAAGACCATAATACTAGTGTACAGTTATAATGCATCTAGTGAAAAAGATAGCCTAAGTGAGTGGGTAAGAGAGAGATAATAATCAGATGGATAATAATAATTATAATGATGATGGTTTATATCATCATTATGTGGTAATAGTTGTTAAGAAAAAAACCAGAAAGGTCAAAATTGAATGGTAAAAATATGTAGCTACTTGTTTTACATAGAAGTAATATGTTCAATTCCTGGCATTGAAAATCTAAAATAGGGCCAAAATAATTTAATGGTAGATGATAAACTTATTGAATAAAAGAAAATTGAAGAAAAGATCATTGAATATAAGTAAAAAGAATTAAATATAAAAAGAGAATTGAATGAAAAATGATTACATACAAGAAATGAATGGAAATTGAAGACTAAAAATGCTCCCTATTTTTGATTAATAAAGATGAATTATTTATAGAATATTGTATTATTTACTGCAATATGAAATGAGAAGAAATAAATTGATAGTCAAATAATAATATTAGGCACTTTGTTGTTTTATACCTGTGCATCCTATATGCATGGACTCTGGAGTTCAAAGAGATGTCTGTACTAGAAGGAATGTGTAAACTTTGTCAGCTTAAATTTTAATGGAAGTGCGGAGAAATTATCAAAAAAAGTTTAGGGGCCGAAGCAGTGGCACAAGGGGTAAAACGTCTGCCTTGCCCTAGCTAGCCTATGACAGACCATGGTTAGATCCCCCATCTTCCCATATTGTCCCCCAAGCCAGGAGAATTTTCTGAGCACATTGTCAGAAGTAACCCCTGAGCATTACTGGGTGTGGCCCCAAAACAAAAACAAAACAAAACAAAAAAAAAGAAAATATGAGCCCACTCTTCCCCCTGGGGATGGATGTAGCTTAGCAACAGAACACTTTCTTGTATCCTGAGTTATATCCTGGCACTGAAAAAAATAAAGGGTGCCTACAGCAAGAGTGGTAGATATTAGTTATGTCTCTCTCCTCTTTTTTTTTCTGTTCTGGACTGCCTGAACTTCCAATTTGTCTGGGATTTTTATGTGGATGTGGGAAATGTTGGTAGTGAGAGTAAATGGTTTATATTTATTTGTAGTTTGGTTCTTTCTCTAGAAACAGAGATGGGGCTAGAACGACAGTACAGCAGATAAGGTACTTGTACCTTGCACGCAGCTAATCTAGATTCTATCCCTGCCTTGCATCCCATCATCTGGTTCTCTTAGTACAGCCAGGAGTGACCCCTGAGAATTGTGTCCAAAAATCAAACGAGAGAGAGAGAGAGAGAGAGAGAGAGAGAGAGAGTTAAAAATAGAGTTAATAAATAAAGCTTTCTAATTTGAGGTATTTTCATTTATTTATTCTTGCTTTTGTTTCCTTTGTCAATAAATAAATCAGATATATCCCTAATGTTCAGGTCCAGTATCACCTATTACATCTTCAATACATTTTGGAGACTAATATTTAAGTACTTTATCTATTTTAGCTGATTTTTATGTTAATAGTAATGTGCAGGAATCTTATTTTCCTTTAAAATTTTCATTTGACTGTCCAATTTTCCAGCACCTTGATGAGCCTTTGTATCTGTTATGTTGATTTGAATTCTTTTATTATAAATTTAATATTCATTTATGTGTATGATTATTGCTCTTATCTGTATATTATTACATTGGCCTCTGCAAATTATTTTTCCAATGCTCTATTGTTTTCTCTTGTTTTAAATTTTTTGTGTGGTTTTTGGGTCACACCCGGCAGTGCTCAGGGGTTACTCCTGGCTTCAGGCTCAGAAATTGCTCCTGGCAGGCACGGGGGACCATATGGGACACCAGGATTTGAACCGATGACCTTCTTCATGAAAGGCAAACGCCTTACCTCCATGCTATCTCTCCGGCCTTGTTTTAAAATTTTTTAATACTTTATTGAAGCGCTATGGTTACAAGATAGTAATATGGTTGTTTCTTTTAACAGTTATAAAGTTGTTCATGATTGAAGTTCAATCATATATGGATGACATTTCCTGCCATCAATTCTCCCAGTTTACCTACTGCTCCCTTGGTTGCTTCTGAAGCAAACATTTTCTACTCTTTCTCTCATTCCTCTATCCCTCTTTCTTTCTCTCTCTTTATCTTTTTTCATTCTCTTCCTTTCATTCACTTTTAGACACTGGTTTGGAAAATGTGGTTTGTTACTGAAGGGGTATCATGCATATCACTTTATCTCCTTTTAGCACCCGGTTCTTGTACAGAATATCATTTACAATTATCATTTTCATAGTGGTCCATTCTCTGCCCTAACTGTACTCCTCTGCTATTTGTGGCAAGCTTCCTAACATGGAGTGGTTCTTCTGATCCTTGTCTCTATCATCATTGAATTTTATTACCATTCTATTTTTATATTACACGAATGAGTGTAATTATTCTATGTATATCCCTCTCCTCTGACATATGCTCAGCAAAATACTCTCCATTTTCATCCATGTATAAGCAAATTTCATGAATTCATTTTTCCTAACAGCTGTATAGTTTTCTATAGTGTAGATGTAACACAGTTTCTTTAGCCACTCATCTGTTCTTGGGCATTTGGGTTGTTTCCAAATTTTGGCTATTAGGAATAGTGCTGCAATGAACATAGGAATCCAGAGAGCTTTTTTTAGCTTTGTGTTTTGGGTCTCCTAAGTTATATTCCTATGAGTGATATTGCTGGATATTAAAGAAACTTAATTTCTAGTGTTAAGGAATATCCCTATAATTTTCCAAAAAGTCTGGACCAGTTTACATTTTCACCAGCAGTGAATGAGAGTCTTCTTTTCCCCACATTCATGTCAAACCTAGATATTCTCTGTATTGTGTGTCAGTCTCTTTGGTGTAAGATGATATATCATTGTGCTTTTTTTGATTTGCATCTCCCTAATAATTAATGAATATCATATTGTTTTAAATACTTTTGTTTTATAATAGAATTTGAACTCAAAAGGTGGGATCCTCTATTTGTTTCTCAGAATTATTTCAGTTAGCCAGACCTATTTACAAGTAAATTTTAGAATTGTTAATTCTAGTTCCTTGACAGATGTTGTTGGTATTTTGGTACTGTCTTTATTGAATCAGGAAATTTATTGAATTAAGTTAGATATTCATTTTCATAGTACTTATTATTAATTTATAAACATTGTTTGTCTTTCCATTTTTGTGCCTTCTATTTCTCATAAAAATATTTTGTTGTTTTCTGTGTATAATTTAGTCTTGAATTTTATTTAATTTTATGTTTTGATTACTATGTAGTTTAAAATACTGTTAATAATGGTTTATAATGCACATAATTCCAACAACGCATCGTACTTAATACTCACGTCCCTCTTCCAAATACCCTATTACATATTCTTTTCAAACACTACACCACCGAAAGCTCAACATGAACATTATTGTAAACATGTATTGTAATAATTAAACTTTGAAATAAATAAAAATAAGTCATCCTTTCTTATTGATAATTTGAGTAGAGATGATTTTACTCTACATGTGTTCATATAATTATCCACATTCATAATTCATATATTTCCTTCTGTGTGAATATATGGTGATTCCTGTTTTATTATTGAATGTGTCATTCAAATTTAAATAAGATCTTGGTCAATACTTTCTCAGCAAAGTAAAAAATAACCCCAACCAGGTTAAATAATTGAAATAGAAGCTACACTATTTATTAGCAAGTTTAATTACTTACAAAATGTTATTACATAGACTTGCTATAATTTAAGTAAACTCACGTTAAGAAAAACAGTGATAATTTTAAAATACATTATAAAGATTACTTTTTCCTCAACTCTACTCAGTTTGTATGTAGGTCACCATGTTTGAAACAGGCCAGCTCCATAGACTCATTCTTCTCAAACAAGATGTAAACCAAGCCATGAATGATTATGGCTACTTACAGCACATAGCTAGCTGGCTCTCTCAAAAGAAGAGGGTGGGCCAAACCCTTACCCTGCTAAAGCCATGCTTGCTGCCTCCATCATCCACAATCCTATTTCCCCAAAGGCCTGCCTCTTCACTGGCCTTCTAAGATTCTTTGAGGGACACCAATCTGACCACATTTCAGTTGCTGGTTGTTGGGCTGATATCACCAGGGCTTCTTTTGGAGCAAGTGCAGGCATGCTACCCATATGTTCCTTTTTCTGGGAAGGCCTGGTAGCTGTAAACCATGCTCACAAACATAATCACCATGTTTTAACTGGGCCATCTTCCATAAAATTTATGGTATCATAAATATATAGTATCATGGCTTTGAATTTCTGAAAATTTTTATTTTTTTTATTCTGCCATCCCTAAAGGAACACCCCAGTTTAACAGACTGAACATATAACAAGAGCTGACTAAATCTTCTGCCATTGTATTAATGATTTCATTGGTGTTACAATAATTTTCACAAATTAGCTTACTACTGTACTTTTTCTTTCTTATTTTTTCTTCACTTGTATTTTATTTTTATTTCCCATTATTTCAATCATTTTAATTTCACTTATCTTGAAACAAATGTATTGTGATTAACTATGTCAACTATGTGATTCATTTTTTAAATAAATAAAAAGAAAATAAAAAAAATATTGCTGAGTGGGGGTTAGCAATTTTTCTTGATTTACATTTAAATTTCCTTTCTGTGTGCCTTAAAAATCAAAAATTTTTATGAGCATCAATTTCTTCAAGAAAGAGGTCTGATGAATCTAGCCCTCCTATAGGACATAGCCCTTACATTTTCCAATCTCTTCACTCTACTCCAGACACTCCTGAATTCTTTTATTTCCTTAATTTATTTCTATATCAATTCACAATATTGATTTTTAGGAAAGACTTATTAAATGCACCCTGATCACAATGTACAAATATTCTCAATTATAATATGTATGAAATGGGATACATATCACATATTTTACAACCATGTACTGATGACTTTCTCAGCTTCTCTCTTCCCAGTGCAAATAAATCTTGAACTTAATTTGTCATGCTATCAAGGAATAAAATCTCTTAATAACAGCTCTATAAGCCTAAGAAAATGTGTAAATGACAACTTAGGTGTCCAAATGAACTTATTTGAGAAATTATTTATTACTCCTCTCCTCAAAAATTCAATTGCATTCAGTAATTATTATATTCTGTTGGAGCTATCTCTGCAGTTCACATTATCAAATTGTTTTAAAGAGTTAAAGATAGTTTTTGCCCTCATTTCTGCTAAAATTCCTTGCACAGTATATTCCCATTATAGTACTGCTGATAAAAATGCCTGCTTATAACGAATTTGTGTTTAAAGTTCTATAATTCTCTATTTTATTTGGGATCGAGGGTACATTTGAGAAAAATGTGATAGCTTAGACAAAATTAGAATAAAGTATTGTGAAAGTCTGAAATTAGCCTTTATGCTCTAAGAAATTTCTGGAAAATACTTTCACTTTAACAATATTTTCCCCCATATAACTACAACTTAGTATTCAAAATTGTATTGTTTTTCTACTTAAAGTAGCACAATTTTTTCCTCATTTTTTCCTGATCATGACGACATATTCCAAAGAAAACGTCTTCTTGAAAAAGAATTAAGTATGAATTACTCAAATATATAAACATGGTCATTTACATTGATTATATTATAGAACATGCATACATGGAGTAACCTATCAATTTCAGTATTTACTTTTAAAAAACATCTTAATATATATGCACACTATAAATTTATAATAGCATTTTTAATGAACAATGAACATTATTCTGAAACCTTGGTAGAAAACAGGAGTATGACTTTATCTCTGATCTGCTTAGTCTTCACTCCATATACAATGGGGTTGAGTGCAGGTGGGATAACAATATAGAGGTTAGCAAACATGATGTGGAAAGTGCGTGAAACATTGTGTCCAAAACGATGAGCAAGGATGGAGAAAAAGGCAGGTGTATAAAACATGAGGATAACACAGACATGGGAACCACAGGTGCCCAAGGCCTTTTGGCGGGCATCTCGGGAGGGCAGACGAAAAACAGCACAGAGGATAAGAGTGTAAGAGACCGCAATGAGAACCACATCTGAGATGACTGTCATGATAGGAACACAAAAGCCATACCAAATGTTGATGGAGATGTCAGCACAAGCAAGTCGGGCAACACCTATGTGTTCACAGTATGTGTGGGGAATGATGCGTGTCTTGCAAAAAGGTAGGCGTGTGAGCAAGAAAACATCTGGCAGGATGATGCAAAAACTCCGAAAAGAGATACCCACAACAATCTTGATGATGGTCTTGGGGGTCAAGATAGTTGTGTATCTCAAGGGAGAACAGATGGCCACATAGCGATCAAAGGCCATTGCCATCAGAATAGCTGAATCCAAGACAAAACTATAATGAAGGAAGAACATTTGTGTAAGGCACCCTGGGAATGTGATTGCTCTATCCTCAAGCCAAAAGATACTCAGTGTTTTAGGAACACCTGCAGTGGACAAAATTAGGTCAGTCATGGCTAGCATGGAGAGAAAGAAAAACATGGGTTCATGAAGGCTCCGTTCCACTGCGATAAGGTAGAGAAGGATGCAATTTCCCACAACAGCCACTATGTAAATGATAAAGAAGGGAATTCCGATCCACACATGGAATTTCTCCAAGCCTGGGATTCCAACCAAAATAAAGGTCCCTGGGTTGTAGCTGCTCTGGTTGAACATATCCTTGGAAGATTACAATTGTACAAAATTTATATCCTGAGGACAGAGAGCGACAAATTAAATTTAGTCATTTAAGTCATTTTCATTTGTCTCTCATTTCCAACTATACATCATTATTCACTCCTAGATAAAGAGACCGTGTCATTAAGTTTCTAAAGTGAAAATCTTTTGGAGTGGAAGGCTAGTCTAATAATAGAAAAATTCTTGTACATGTCAGAATTTCTCAAATACTGATGAATATATAGTCAGTCTATTCAGAGATTACCTTCCTGTTATTTTATTCTATTTTCCAGATTAACTACAATTAATCTCTCTTATGCAGTATAAAACTGATACATATTATCAACTTATGGTTTATACTTTTCCATGAATTGATTTATACTTTATTTGACCTATTAGACATTATTGGTTTATGTATTCTTAATTTCAGTTTGGACTGTCATTTGTACAGAGTAGTTATTTGCTCTTTTCAAGGCTACTTGATGGCAATACTAATTAAAGTTTTGAGGTCAGCACCCCTTTATTAAATAAAATATTATAATAAACTCTGCAAGCTCTAACAGAATTACTGTATTTGAAGTCTAAGGTATGCTAGTGTATGTAACTTAATTTGAATGGAAATTACCCTGCAGCTAGTTTTTGTCTAAAGAAAAAAAGGTTTTAAAATATCTGATACACTATTTTACATAAATATATATTTACACATCTGTAAGTTATCCTAACATGCTGACCTTGACACTATTACTAAAAACTTCTATTTTAAAAAGTAATTTGTCTTTGTGGATCTTTTCTATTGTGTGAATACAGAGTCTGGAGCATGTCCACCGACAGGAAAGATACAGGCAGCTAAATCTTACTCATTTATCTTGTCATATACCTATTGATCACTTAAGAAATTAATTGCTTAATAATAATATTTATTCTGTGGTGTTCAAGGATTTTCTTACTAATTTTTGTAACGTTTTTAACATGTTTAAGTCTTGTAGCTTTAGGCATTCTCTGATTTATATTGCATTCCTTACACATTTTATCATCATAAATTTTGCCCACATAACATTATTTTAAGGGCAAAGTTCATTTATTTTTCTATCCATTTCTTTCACACATAGAATATTGACATAAAGTATATGTTGTGGAGAGAGAAAGCTAAAAACTTCCAGGTCTATTTCACTTTTTGTGAACATTTTTTTTTTTAACTTGCAAAAGCTTCTTAAGTTTTCCTTCTTAGTTTCACAATTTTTAAGGATAATTTTATAGATCTTTTAGGATAAAGTAAGAAAATCCTCGAGAGGCCGGAGAAATAGCATGGAGGTAAGGCGTTTGCCTTTTATGCAGAATGTCATCGGTTCAAATCCCGGCGTCCCATATGGTCCCCCGTGCCTACCAGGAGCAATTTCTGAGCACAGAGCCAGGAATAACCCCTGAGCACTGTTGGGTGTGACCCCCCCAAAAAAAAACCCACAAAACAAAAAAAGCACACAAAAAAACAACAACAAGAAAACAACAAATAACAATAGCAAAAAAAAAAAAAGAAAATCCTCGAAAATGTATCTGGCATAAATTAGTATGCTATAAAGTTTATTAAATCATGTTTATATCAATAGAAATTTGACCACCATATTAATGAAGAGAAAAAAATGAAGAATAAAACTTAACAGAAGCATATATACAAATTATCATAACTTTACCCACCTTAATTCTTGTTACATAACTTATGCAGAAGTTCATTACAATTTTTATGCCCATTCCAAACCCAATATGTACATGTATAACTATAACTCTAATATAATCTTTTGATATCCAATTTAAGTAGGATGTATTCAAGTGCAGAGAGAACTCTGGTGTCAACTCATAAATTAGAATTGTTCAACAACAACAAAAAATATTCAAAAAAATATTGTACCCAGTACTCAGCTTCTAAAAATGGAGTTCAAACTTTTCCTTTTCTTTTTCTTGTTCTCCTAGTACATAACAAATCCCTTCCATAACTTATTATCACTCACTTATTCTTGATTACAGCATCAAAGAAACAGAAGACAGATTGTTAACACAAGCTCACAGAAAATCACAAGATTGTGGTGATAGACATACAAAATCCTCTTAAAAAGTGAAGGAAAATCATTAGGATTAGTGAACAGACTGATAGCCCATTTATTTTTTTCCTAGGAGTTGTTTAGTGTGGGTAAGAGGTAGATAGAGCCCAAGGGATTCTGATTTACTTTCACTTCATTCTCAAGGGAAGCATACACAAATTTTACTCTGCCCAGTGCATAAATTAATACATGGACATGTTTCATTCATTTGCTCTTTGTTGCATATGATCTAATGGTCCTGTGGGTTAATAGCTTAATCTAAGAATGCCTATTTGATCACCTGGCTTTTTGAGCTCATTCACTCATGAGATTAGTTCCTCAATAATGTGAAAGATAAAAATATAGTATTTCCTTTTATAGTTTATATAGGAATTGACAAGTCAATTTGCTGTCCTTTGAAATGTTTGATACAGTGGTAGGTTTACAATGCACTAGGAAAATGATCAGATGGTCATTTTTAAAACATACTAATAGAACCTTTCAGAGTAGGACTAGGACCTAACTACTAAATTTTATAATTAATTTTTGTATCTTTCTTCTTCTATAATACTAGCATATACAGGAAGAATAAAGAATTGTAAAGAATAAAGCCAGGGAGATAGTACAAAGGACTATTGTGTGTGCTTTGCAAGCCCAAGTCTCTGGTTCAAACTTCAGTTCCAAATAGCATTCATAGAACCCCAGAATTGTATCATTTGGAGTAGTCACTGAATAATACCAAAGAGACCAAAAAATCAAAAAATAAAAATACATTAAAAGGTGGAAAAGTTAATTATAACTTTCTCTTGGATCATAATAGAGTAATAGTGCTTTAGAGAGATTACATATGTAATCTCATTAGATGTGTCTTTAAAAGATCTTTGGCTAAAATTTTTCTAATTTTTTCTAATTTTTCTAAAATTTTTCAAATACATTATGTATCAAAGTGCATAAAATGCTCATCAAAACCTCCTTTTATCCTTTTAGTGTTATGTGACTCAGAAAATGTTGCATTACAACTAACTAGGATTTTTTTCTTTTTTAAAATTTTTATTATGACCAAAGTGAATTACAAATCTTTACAGTAATAGTTTTTTAATTTTTTTCTTTATTTAAAAATCTTGATTACATAAATGATTGTGATTAGGTTTTAGTCATGTAAAGAACACCCCCTCACCAGTGCAACATTCCCGCCACCAGTGTCCCAAATCTCCATCCATCCCACCCCACGCCCATCTGTAATCCAGACAGGCTTTCCAGTTCCCTCATTCATTCACATGATTATGGTAGTTCTCTGTGTAGTTATTTCTATAACTGCACTCACCACTCTTTGTGGTGAGCTTCATGAAGTGAGCTGGAAGTTCCAGCTCTCCTATCATTGTCTCTGAGGATTGTTGCAAAAATGACTTTTATTTTTCTTAAAACCCATAGATGAGAGAGACTATTCTGCGTCTCTCTCTCTCTCTCTCTCCCTCTGACTTATTTAACTCAGCATGATAGATTCCATGTACACCCATGTATAGGAAAATTTCATGACTTCATCTCTCCTGACGGCTGCATAATATTCCATTGTGTATATGTACCACAGTTTCTTTAGCCATTAGTCTGTTGAAGGGCATCTTAGTTGTTTCCAGAGCTTGGCTATTGTGAATAGTGCTGCAATAAATATCGGTGTGAGGAAGGGGTTTTTGTATTGTATTCTCGTGTTCCTAGGGTATATCCCTAGGAGTGGAATAACTAGGATTTTTTTTAAATCAAATTGCATTGGTATTTTCTTGTAAATATATTCTAAATCTGTTCTCTTTTCTGTTTTTATTGCTCAGACTTCACCACCATTTCCTAAAAACTAAACTTATTTAAATAAATCTAGATGATTATATTTTTCATTTGCATGTTGCTGTGTTTTTTCACATGTTTATAAGAAATCTCTTTACAGAAACATCTGGCTATGATTTTCTTTAGATTCAATTTACTTTTTTCTCACTGAGAATCTTGTTGGATGTTATTTCCTCTAGTTTTTTTTATATTTATATAGCTTATTTATTTATCTTTATCTTTAAGTAATTGTCACATTTTTATTACTTGGGATAAGTAATGTGACATAAGACTTTGCCTTATATGTTTTACTGATAAAAATATAGTGTAATAAAACATATCTCTATATAATACTTTTATATCAGTCTTAAAAATTGTCATGAATTCTGGATGTCTAAACCTTAACTTATACAGAAGAGGTTTTACACATCACCTCTAGCAATCAAATCAAGTTTCCTAAGCTTAATCTTTAACTCTATGACTTCAAAGAACTTCAACATTTAATTACAAATATTAGGCTCCAAATTCATTTATCTGTATAAATTTATCTTAACAGGTATATTTTGTTCTGTTTTGTTCCAATGATTATCTTTCTATAACCTACATTGAGACTGATTATATTTTAAAATAAATAAAATGAATGTAAGTACTTTGTTTTAATGTACTAGCAGTGAAGTTTTAATGGTAGGAAATGAATATGTAAGATTAAGTCTTGTAAATAAATGTCCAAGTGTTACTTTTGAATCTCTCTTTTTTAAAGAGATGCAAATGTTTTATTAACTGTTAATTATACAGAAAGAATTGGATTTATATAACATGAATGAGTTTGATATTAGTATGTGGTCCAAAGAAGTTTTATAGAGCGTAGAGTTTACAGCTTCTATAATGTAGGATAACCAACAGAGTTTCTGTTGAGACAATTAATGATATTCACTGAAATAAATTGAGAACATTTTATCTGATGCTTTAATTTCTCCATAATGTCACACTATAAAATTTTGTGTTATACTTCTCAATACTTCACTGCTACTTAAATAATAGTAAGAAAGCAACTGTTCTTTTACTTACTACAAGTGTTTCTATTAGCATGACGTAAGAGTCATGCCTCAGCACACATCTGAACCTGTTATATAAGTAGCCACAGGAGTTAAATTAATCTTTTAAAATAATTCCACAACTCAGCTATCATTATGAATATGTGTTTAATTTGAAGTTAGATTAATGTATTAGGAGAATAAATGATTAAACAATGAAATATTTTAATTGGAATATGCCTGTGTTAGTGAACTTTAATCCCTATATCCCTATCAATTTATGAGTTCTCTTTTGAAAGTTTATTACCAATCATTATAGTGTTTTATTTATTTATTTATTTATTCATTTATTTATTTATTTAGATTTTTTGGGTCACACCGGCAGTGCTCAGGAGTTACTCCTGGCTTTACACTCAGAAATCACTTCTGGCAGGCTCAGAGGACCATATGGAATGTCTGGATTCAAACCAATGACCTTCTGCATGAAAGGCAAACGCCTTACCTCCATGCTATTTCTCCGGCCCGTATTCATTTATTTTTAAAAATATAATATCTACTTAATTCGTTTTTATGTTTTTTGTTTATTTGTTTAGTTTTGGTTTTGAGATCACACCTGAAAATGCTATGGGTTTACTCCTGATTACACTCAGAAATCACTCCTCATGTTGAGGAGATCGGATAAAATGCCCAAAATCCATCCCAGGTCAGCAAATGCAAGAGTACCCCAGTACTAAGTACTTAGTACTCCAGTACTAAGATTCATACCCTGCAGTGCTAGAGACTCATGTGGTGCAAGGAATAGAATCCAGGACTTGAACTATCTCTCCAGTTTGATTCATTTCTTTCTTTTTCTTTTTCTTTTTTTCTTTTTGTTTGTTTGTTTTTGGATCACACCCAGAGGCTCTCAGGGCTTACTCCTGGCTCTGTGTTCAGAAATCGCTCCTGGCAGGCACGGGGGACCATATGGGATGCGGGGAATTAAACTGGGGTCAGTCTTAAATGGGCAGCAATCAAGGCACACGCCCTACTGCTGTGCTATTGCTCTGGCCCCAGTTTGGTTCATTTCTAATTGAGCATGACTGCCTTTAACTCAGGCAGTTAAAAGTGCTAGTCAAAACAAACTATGTTTTTGGAGATTCAGGATATAAATAAATAGATAATATAAATGATAGCTGATATCTGTTATCCCCAACACACACACACACACACACACACACATACACACACACACACACACACACACACACCACTCCTTCTCTAAGAAAGCTACAGATTTATAAATATTTTAAGTTTTTGTTTGGTTTTAGTTTTTGGAATACACTCAGATATACAAAGGGCTTTCTCCTAACTCTGCTCAGGGATCACTCCTAAGGGATCATATATGGTGCAGGGGTCAGCATATAAAACAAGTATCTTAACCTCTGTATTATGTTTGTAGCCACTTATAAACAATGCTTTTAAGTATAATTTCACTGTTTCCCATATTAATTAATTTTATTGTAAAGTTCATAATTTTAGCATAGTAAGCAACTCTTTAATGATACGAATGCCCTGTTTTCTTTAATCTCACTTTTTTTAATACCTATACAAAACATAATCTGCTTCATCATCATTCTCAGTTCTTATAAAACACTGAGGGTTTTTTGTCCAACTGTCTATACATATGATAATCCCTACCTTTTTAATTAAAATAAAAGTAGCATGCTCAAGTTTATTCTCATCCAAGTATATTTATTTTGATTTCATGTTTATGTATAATTGACAAATTAATTATGTATAAATAAAGTGTACAATGTGAAAATTAGATATACATTGTGAAATGTTTATGCAATTAAGCTAATTAGAATATCTATCATCTGATACAGGGATAGATTACTTATGGTTATATGGTAAGAAACTTCAAATCTATTTTTAGTAAATTCCAAATATACATTGTAGTGTAATTTATTGTACTCATCATGTTGTATATTATTTCGGTTTTTCTTCTGTTTGTTTGTTTACTTGTTTGGGGGAACACAATTTTTTTTAATTTTTTTTATTGTAAGAATTTATTCGAGACAAAATTGATTAACTTAATGAGGTAAGCTAACATAACAATATAGTGACATAACATAACATATAATATAATTGATATAATAATAACACATGTAAGTCAAAGAAAGTTTCTGATTAAAAACATATTTTTCCATAATGGCTTACATATCTTTCACAGTAGTGTTTTAGGTAAATATTAACATTGAATCAGGGGAATACCCATCACCAACTATGTCCTCCACCCATTCCAGTTCCCTTCCTACAACCCATATAACCCACCATCACCCTGGTTATAACTCTGGTTATTCCTGGCTTTGCAAGCAGAAATTGCTCCTGGATCAAGAGGATATGTCATATGGGATGCCAGAGATCAAACCCAGTCGACCATATGCAAGTCAAATGTCCAACCCACTGTGCTATCACTCTGGCCTACATTAGTTTTTAATAATGTATACCTCTTAGTTCTGGAGAAATAGCACATAGGTAGGGCGTTTGACTTGCCTGCAGCCAATTCAGGACAGAGAGTAGATTGAATCCCAGCATGCATATGGTCCCTCATGCAAGCCAGGTGTGACTTCTGAGTGCAGTGCCAGGCATAGCCCTGAGTGCTGCCAGGTGTGAACAATAAAAAAATAATGTATACATTTTATAAAGGAAAATATTTGCTTATTTAATATATACTCTGGCATCAGACATTTAATGGGCTCAACATATTATTATTTAATTTACATATAGAGGTTATAGCTCACAATATTTGTCTCTTCTTTGTAGCTCATTCACTTAAATAATGTCTGTCCTTCATATTGTAGCAAAGCAGAATTTTCTTCTTTCTGGTGGTGAAATGATGTAACTATCTTGTGTAGATATGCCATTTACTTTATTCATTTATCTAATGAGGGGCACTTATAATGTTTCTGCTTATCTTGTCTACTTTGAATAGCCAATGTACAGGAAAATTCAATTATTGCTTCAAGATACTGATTTTTCTCACATCTTCATTAACATTAGCTATGACTCTTCTTTAGTAATAGGCATCTTAATAAGTAAGACATTGCATTGTGCTCCTGATTTATATTTTTCTCATCAATAAAGGTATAGTATACCTTTAAATATGCCTGTTGTACATTTTATGAAAAAGAAGTCTGTTCAGATACTTACCCATTATTAATAAGATCAACTTTTTCTATTGTATTATGTTTCTTATATATTTAAGTCAAATTAAATACTAAATTAAATATGGTTATAAAATATTTTCTCCAATTCTTCCAGTTGTCATTTTTAATGTTTCCTTTTCTATGTCGAAACTTATAGTCTGATGTACTCCCACTGACTTATTTTTTGTGGAAACATTACAGTACCATCTGTAATATATTTCATAATAAATAATACAGGTCAATTTTAATTTGGAAGTTTATCTCTGTTGAGTATCTTTACAAAGAGAGTTTGGTTCACCAATGCATCAAAGTAATCAATCTTTAAAACTATCTTTAGATCTATTTATGTTTTCTATTTTATTGGTGATAGAAATTTAATTACTTATTACTCTTTCAGAACACTAATCATTTAAAATTTATTTGTATTTTTCAAGGTTGACCACAAATCAGTTTTCACCATTGCTTTCTTATATTATCCAACAATAATGCCTACCCTCTACATTGCATTACTTAATTCTTATTTGTCGTTCTCAAATTTCAGTAAAATTATTGTTCAAGCAGAACTTGAACTTGAGACTATCTACAAGATAATAACGCAATCAAACTAAAAATCTTGAACCTTACAGAGCCATCATTATAAAATTTCTAGTTCAACTATGATGTATAAAGTACTGTAATGCTTGAATCTAAAAAAAGTCTCAATTTTTGAGACATTTCAAGTATTTTTGAAGATCTTCCAAGCATCTTTAAAATGAGATGCTAGAAATGTTATGATTTAGTTGAAATGTCATAGAATTATAGAATAATCATAAAATTATAGCTTAGTTGACAGAAAAAGACAAATATGTAAATCTCTATCCTCAGAAGCTTAATTTTACAGTGGATAACTGATAAAACTTTACCTAAGTTACAATGAAGGCAAAAATCAAATTTTTACTTAGGAAGGATTTTTTTACTCTTAATTGTTATGAAATTGCCTGGATAAATTGGGCTGCTAATATAATCTAATAAACACTATTTTATAATATACAATGTTATTTTATGTAACTAATCTACTAACATTTAAACTTTAATCTAATATTTACAATGAAGTTGCCCTTGCTCTAGACTTCATATATGCATCACTGGGACCTCTTTGGAAAGAACAGATGTATGACTTTGTTCCGGATCTGCTTTGTCTTTACTCCATAGAGAATAGGATTGAGTGCAGGTGGAAGAAATACCTAAAGGTTGACAAATATAATGTGAAAAGTAAGAGGCACATTATGCCCAAAGTGATATGCAAGGATCGGGGAGGGGGGAATCTGGTATGTAAAACATGAGAATGACACAGTCATGGGAGCCACAGGTACTAAGGACCTTCTGGCGAGCATCTTGGGAGGGTAGACGAAAAACAGCAAAAAAAAATGAGTGTAAGAGACAGAAATTAGGATCACATCTAATCACTGTTATAATAGGAATCCCAAATCCATACAGATATTAATGAAAATATCAGCACAGGCAAGCCAGGCAACACCGATGTGCTCACAATAGGTGTGAGGAATGATATCAGTCCTGCAAAAGGGTAGACAATTAACAAGGAAAACACATGTGAGTTTTGCCAAAGGTCTATCAATCTTGTTTATTTTTTTCAAAAAAACAACTTCTACTTTCGTTGATCTTTTGGATTGTTTTTTGGGTTTCCACTTCATTGATTTCTGCTCTCAGCTTCGTTATTTCCTTCTGTCTTTCTATTTTTGGTTTCTTTTGTTGATCATTTTCTAATTTTATAAGCTGCATCATTAAGCTGTTCAGGTATGCCCCCTCTTTCCTGATGTGTGCTTGGAAAGCTAAGTTTCCTCTCAGGACCGCTTTTACTGTCCCATAGATTCTGGTAGTTTGTGTCTTCATTGTCAGTCGTTTTTAGGAACGTTTTTATTTCATCTTTGATTTCATCTTTGACCCACTGGTTGTTCAGTAGTAGGCTGTTTAATTTCCAGGTGTTAACATTTTTCTTCTGTTCCCCTTTGTAATTCACGTCTAATTTTAGAGCCTTTTGGTCAGTGAAGGTAGCCTGCAAAATTATGTATCCTCTTGGTTATATGAATGTATATTTTATGTGCCAGCATGTGGTCTATCCTGGAGATATGTACATTGGAGAAGAATGTGAATCCAGATTTCTGGGGGAGGAGTGTCCTATATATAACTACTAGGCCACTTTCTTCCATTTCTCTTTTAGGCCTAGTCTATTTTTGTTGGGTTTCAATTTGGTTATCCTATCAAGTTTGGACAGGGCCGTGTTGAGGTCTCCCACAATTATTGTTGGTTTTGATATCATTTTTCAGATTTGTCAACAATTGAATTAAATATTTTGCTGGTCCCTCATTTGGTGTATATATGTTTAGTAGTGTTATTTCTTCCTGTTGCACATATTCCTTGATTAGTACAAAGTGTCCATCTTTGTCCCTTACAACTTTTCTGAATCTAAAGTTTGTGTCATCTGATATTAATATGGCCACCCCTGCTTTTTTTTTTTTTTTTTTTTTTTTTTGGTTTTTGGGCCACACCTGGCACTGCTCAGGGGTTACTCCTGGCTGTCTGCTCAGAAATATCTCCTGGCAGGCACAGGGGACCATATGGGACACCAGGATTCGAACCAACCACCTTTGATCCTGGATCAACTGCTTGCAAGGCAAACACCGCTGTGCTATCTCTCCGGGGCCCCACCCCTGCTTTTTTAAGGATGTTGTTTGCTCGGATGATTTTCTTCCAGCCTTTGATTTTGAGTCTATATTTGTTCTGACTATTCAGGTGTGTTTCTTGTAGGCAGCAGACAATTGTATTCATCTTTGTGATCCATTTCACCACTCTGTTTCTATTAATTGATGCATTTAGTACATTGGCATTGAAGGAGAGGATTGTCATGGGATTTAATGTCATTTTTGTAAATAAGTTTGATGTGTCTGTTGGTCTGACTTGTCTTAAAATAGAGCGTTCAGTTTTTCCTTTAAGGCTGGTTTTGCATTTATAAAGTTTCTGAGTTGTTGCTTATTCGTGAAGCTATGTATCCTTCCTTCAAACCTTAATGTGAGTCAGGCTGGGTGCAGTATTCTAGGTGAAGAATATATTTTATTCAGTCTTGTCAGAATATTCCACCACTGCCTTCTGGCCTTGAGAATTTATTGTGACATTTCTGCTGTAAATCTTTTTTTTTTTTTTTTTTTTTTTTTTGGTTTTTGGGCCACACCCGGTGGTGCTCAGTGGTTAATCCTGGCTGTCTGCTCAGAAATAGCTCCTGGCAGGCACAGGGGACCATATGAGACACCGGGATTCGAACCAATCACCTTTGGTCCTGTATTGGCTGCTTGCAAGGCAAATGCCACTGTGCTATCTCTCCGGGCCCCCGCTGCTGTAAATCTTAATGATGCTCCTTTGAATGTAATTTCCCTTTTTGATCTTGCTGCTTTCAGTAGTCTATCTGTATCTGTAGGATTCATTTTTGGGACTAGGATGTGTTTTGGGGTGTTTTTCTTTGGGGTTCTTTAGGCTGGTACTTTCAGGCATGCAGGATTTGATTGCATGCAGTCTTTAGTTCGGGAGTTTCTCTGTGGTAATGTCTTTGACTGTTGATTCTTCCTGGGGATCTCCTTCCTGGGCTTCTGGTACGCCAATGATTCTTATGTTGTTTCTATTTAGTTTATCAAAGACTTCTATTTTCATCTGTTCACATTCTTTGAGTGCTTTTTTCCATTGTCTGATCATTTGCATAATGTTCTTTTCCAATCTCTTCTGCTGTATGAGTTGTTCTGCATTTTATCTTCTACTTCACTGATGCTGTCTTCAGCTGCTGTTACCCTGTGGAGAGGCTTTTCATTGAGATTTTTCTGCTCCACTACCATGTTTTTTAGATCTGTTATTTCAGTTTGGCGTTTTCTGATTTCTATCTTTGTGTTCTGTTCATCTAGAGCTATGTTTTCTTTGATTTCCATGAGGATTCTCCATATTTTTATTCTAAACTTCTTTTCTGAGAGATTAATCAGATGGTTGGTATTTTTTGAGTCATCAGAGCTATCATCTTCATTCTCTATGCATGGTGTTTGCCTGTGAGTTTTCCCCATTCTCACGCTTGTAGTGTGATTTTTTTCTGTGTGTTATGGTGGTGTTCATTAGTTAGAAAGAGCTTGTGGTTGCTCTGCTTTGCTTCGTGGCCATACTCTTCTGGAGCCTCTAAGAGGCAGTTTTTGCTGGGCCTTTCTTGACCTTCTCAGGTGAGATTAGGAGACAGAACAGAAGAAAACAGGCAAAGGCTACAGATCCCCTCTGTCTCTTCCAGTTGCTAAGCTCACAGCAGAGGCAGATCCCTCCTGCCTTCAGAGACAAAGGAACTACCTCTCTGCCAGGGCACCTCTGGTAATCAGTTTTCACTCAGTCTTTCTTGGCTTTTTTGCTTGGCTGCATCTAGGAGACAGTTTTTGCTAGGCCTTTCTTGGCCTTCTCAGGAGAGTTTCAGAAAAATGAAGAGAAGAGAAACATGCAAAGGTGACAGGTCCCCTCAGTCTCTCCCAGTTGCTAAGTTCCAAATTTCCTCTTTTTAATAAAATATCTTCAATAATCTTCTTAACAATCCTATCAAATAAGCAGGAATGTTATCCAATTTTTTAACTTGTAAAAACTGAGGCAAAAAGAAGTTAAATAGGGCCCAGAGAGATAGCACAGTGGCATTTGCCTTGCAAGCAGCCGATACAGGACCAAAGGTGGTTGGTTCGAATCCCGGTGTCCCATATGGTCCCCCGTGCCTGCCAGGAGCTATTTCTGAGCAGACAGCCAGGAGTAACCCCTGAGCACCGCCGGGTGTGGCCCAAAAATAAAAAAATAAAAAAAAGAAGTTAAATAACTCATTAGATACCACAAAATACGCAATAACATAAAACCTAACAAACCCAAATAGTATTTTTTGTTGACTTTTAAAGATGACATAATTTTGTTATTGAAGATCTTCCACATAAATCTAGAGTCATTTTCTTTTTAGGTATATTTGTGTTTTATTTTTTATTAAAGTAACATTCACTTGCAAAAGTATAAATGTTTATGTTTTGAGGTATAATGTGACAACCACCAAATTGTCGATATTACTTCACTGCAATAACTGAAACATTGAGACCACTTTGCCTGCCATATTTTTATAACCTTAATTCTGCAATCAAAGTTAAAGCCTTGTTTTCACTGGGCATTGTCTACAAAACTACTGATTTATTTATTTATATACCATATACAAATGAATTAAATTTTCAGCATTTGTTTTTCTCCTGATATATCTTTTTGTTTGTTTTGTTTTATTTTGGGGCACACCTGGCAGCACTCAGGGGTTACTCTTTGCTTTACACACAGATGTTGTTTCTGGCAGGCTTGGGAGACTATATGTAATGCCAGGGATCAAACCTGGGTCCTCCTGGGTCAGCAGCATGCAAGGCAAACACCTTACCCACTGTGCTATCACTTTAGCCCTCATTCTTCTGATATATCTTTTTATAATAGAGTACGACAAATTCTACTTTATTTTGGGGGGAAGGCATTGAATCACAGGTGGCTATACTTAGGGCTTACTCTCAGCTAGCTGTTTCCTCAAGAATTACTCTTAATGGTTCTCAGGATCTAACCTGTTTTGTTCACATGCAAAGGATGTAACTTACCTGCTCTACTACATCTTTTAAGCCACTCATTTTTTTAATAATAATAATTTTTATTTTGACCACAGTGGATTACAAATTTTTTGCAGTAATATTTTAGGTACATAGTGACATTGAATCAGGGGCATTCTCACCACCAATGTTGTCCTCCCTCAACCCCTGTTCCAGCATGCATCCCATATACCCCTCCTTTATCACTGGGCTATTAGTATAAGTGGTCCCCTCTGTGTCTAGCTTGTTGTAGATTGGGTATCGATTCTATTGTCTTTGGCTTTGGATTTGGTGTTAAAATCTGATCATTTTTTAATTTCTACTTAATGTTCATATGAGTGTTTGATCTTGGTACCATTCATTATTTCCCCCTTAATTTTTGAGGCAGAACAAGATGGTTCAAGTTGTGTGGTTCTGTTTGAAGGGAAAAAAATAAAATGAGGCAAAAAATGGGCAGAGTCCTTCTAGAGGTTGTAAATATCAATTTAAAAGAAGAAATGGGAAAAGAAAGAAAAACACAACAAAATACAAAAAAAAAAAAAACAAGCAAAAAACCCGAAAAGTACCACAGCAATAAATACAACAAGCACACAATAACCATGGTCCTGAAATAAAAAACTAAACAAAACACAAAAATAAAAAACAAACAACAACAATAACAAAACCAAATTAATATGTGCTTTTTTTCATAGGCACAGTAAATATTGAAAAGATTAGAAAGGGAATTCCCTTGGCCTAAGAGATACAGGGTTTCTCTATCCTTAAAGTGTACTCTCATGGGAATAAATACAGGTTCCATACGTGTTATTTTACTCTTCCCCTCTTATATATTTCACTTAGTGTGATATCTCCATTTTCATGCATACTACAGCAAAGCACAGTATTTTATATACTGAAATAACTGGTAGTATTCCATTGTGTATATATGCCACATTTTCTTAACCTACTTCATTTGTTCTTATGTATTTATGTGTTTTTAGTTCTTAACTATTGCAAAAAGCATCACAAAAAACATGCATCTTTCCCAATTAGGATTTAAGTTTTTAGGAGTGAAATTGCTGGATCATGTGATGGTTAAAACTTAATTCTTTGAGAAATCTCTGGAGTTTTCCTTCGGAACTGAACTAATTTACAACCCCATCATGTTGCAGTTGAAATATAGCTAATAATGACTTATTAACTATATTTCTCAAGCTCTCAAAATCTATATCATTGAATATGTACAAGTGATATTTATTCCAGAGATGTTAAGATAATTTAATATGAGTAAATATGTTGATATATCACATCAGTTTATGCAGAGAAAGCCTTGGCAAGATCTTTTTCCTGTGATTTGCTACACTTGCAAAAACTTTTTAATATGTATTTTCTCTGATAACATCTGAAAATATCAAGCCAATTTTGTTTACTGTTGAGGAGGTTTTTTCTCAATAATATTCTGATAATCAACAAAATGGTGCATTTTAAAGTGTTCATCATAATGTCATGTGACGTAGTTAACTAGGTAAGTATCACCAAGGTAACTCAAGAGAACTGGTTAAGTAGCAAAAAAAAACTCACTATGTTGTAATTTTTACTAATAAATCAAGGCAAAAATAATTCTGGCATTTCTCTGAAAATATCTGAAATCATTAAATTGTCATTAGCACATAACAAAGAAACCTCTGATGGTTGAAGCCAAATATGCAATTCAATAAAATACTAAATATATTTCTACTAAAAATAAACAATGAGCATTCTATCATTTTATTATTATTGCTAAATAAGTTTTATATAGATATAAAGACAAAATATTTTTATGATTGTTTCACTCAGTTTACATAAAAATTTCTTCACAAAACTTTGTCTTACCGTATTTTCCGGCGTATAAGACGACTTTTGAAACAAAAAAAGTCAACCGAAAATCGGGGGTTGTCTTATATGCTGAGTACATCCCGAAAAATGTTTCAATATGCCGCTAAACGAAAATTGTCTGAATATTGCCACAAAACGAATTTTCCAACTCGATCCTGCACCAATCACTGCAAGGCTGCTCGGAAGGCCTCTCTAACTCAGGCTATCCAAGCAGGCTTTTTATGCATGCAAATTAGACAATGTTCTGGACCCGAATCTACACTGTAAAAAACCTACTAGATTGGCCAGAATCAGAGAGGAAGTCTATTACAGTATAACCTTGGAACCTTTGCTGTTGTGATTGGCTCACTGTGGTACATACAGTTGCAGCACAGGAACTTTCTGTCTGATACAGTGAATATAGGCCTAAACCTATGTTTTAACTGCAAAATTAGGGGGTCGTCTTATATGCCCAGTCATCTTATATGCCAGCAAATACAGTAATTAAATCTATGTCCTCTTATACAAAGCAGTAGAACCTCATACCTCCTAAAGAAGCACTTATAATATTTTATTGCATTTATTTACCTATTTTCTATCTCTCTTGCATTTAAGGGCAGTTTAACATCCATAGCTTCATCATATGATTCTAGTTCAAATTCTAAACCACTCAAATTTAATTGGATAAATATTTAAACCACTGTACACAATCTCCTTTTTAAATGTGACAGTCTACTTAATCACCAAGATCTCTCCCATATCACCTATTTTCCTTTTTATTTATGTATTCTATGTTAAGTTTAAGAAATAATATCTATACTAATAAGTAAATGAGTGAATTAAAGCATATGTCATTTAGACATAATCTCAGACATATTAAAACAAAGGTAAACTCTATATAGACACTTTCTAATTTGTATCTATTTCTAGTCTGTCTATACATTGTATAATAAACCAAGTACCACTTTTTTTATTTGTTTAGGTCTATAATAAATCATGCAACCAGTAAAAAAAAAAAAGAGACACAAACTATTGCTTAAGAACCCAAGATTTAGGGCCCGGAGAGATAGCACAGCGGTGTTTGCCTTGCAAGCAGCCGATCCAGGACCAAAGGTGGTTGGTTCGAATCCCGGTGTCCCATATGGTCCCCCGTGCCTGCCAGGAGCTATTTCTGAGCAGACAGCCAGGAGTAACCCCTGAGCAATGCCGGGTGTGGCCCAAAAACCAAAAACCAAAAAAAAAAAAAAAGAACCCAAGATTTAGTTATTCTTTTTATTCACAATTTTATTTATTTTATTTTTTTATTTATGTGGGGTTTTTTTTCATTATATCAAAGGAGTTATTTGATCTCTTGTAAAGCTTTGTTTCCTTACAGAAGTTCTCAACTCAGTGACTGATAAAAAGTTAAGCTTTCAATAAACAGCAACTATTATGCAATATCACTATTTTCACTAGCAACGCAAATACACTTGGATGGCAGAAACTCACACTTGACAGAAAAGTTTCAATTCACATGGCAGTCATATATTTTGGGTATAGCTATCTGCTTTAGGCTCTCAGATCATTAGGTTTGGGCTATGTTTGCAAGGGAACCCCAATCCACCTGGTTCCATTTTATTCCTATTGCTATCTTCTTTCAAAACACTAAGTTAAAATCTGACACCTAGGTCTATAGGTTCCATTTAATAGGGAACAGAAATCACTCTATCCTTGCTCCTCTTTTTTAAATCTTCTGTGTTAACTTCAGTTAGACTACCCAGAATTTAACTTGAGCTCTGCTTTTGACTTTTCTGTCTTCCCCAAAGACCACTACTCACCCAAATGATCAGGAACATTATGACTTTAGAAGAGAGAATAAAATTGATTAACAACAATGTTCCTGATCATTTGTCTGCAGAGAATTTATGATAAAATAAATCCTAATTAACAACACACAATTTGTAGTAATCTAAGCATTTGATTTTCTCTTCACTTTAATCTGTTAATACTCAACACCAAAACATTCAAAATTTCAGGCTAATGTTTTTGGTCTTCCAAAATGCACTTATTTTCTAAGCTTACCAATTTGCTTATTTCTCAAATACTTTCCTGATTTTTATTTTACTCAACTTAAAACTAGTATCACCTCATTTGGAAAACCACTAATCACTGTTAGGTTTTCTGTAGCTTTATCCATGTTGCTTATCCATGTTGCTTTACCCATAATTATTTTATATGCAATATCTATTTAGCTCTCTGTTTGGTTTCCAAAAAGCAAATTTATTAATATCAAATCTTTCTTGATATTTACCATCTATTTACATAATTCTCAAAGAATACTTTAAATCTGTGTCCTCAATTAGTATTAGTAACAGAGAGATGTTTCAGATACCACATGTAATAGAATTGATACCCATTTGTACCACATGTATTTACATATGAATTCACTTTCATAATCAGTTAAATAAAAATGTATATCTTTCAATGTACTTGGAAAAATGCTTAACATGTATACTTATATTACTTACAAATAGCCTACTCTTAGGTTACTCATTTCTTCTCACTCTTCATGACCATACCTTTGCTGAAGTAGAGTACAATATAAGAATAAAAAAGATGACAGTGAATTGTCAAATCTTACAAAGCATGAGTTATGGGCAGGAATAAAAAATAAGGCTAGTATATGAGGATGGCACAAACATGGAAGTTAATTATTTCCACTGAAATTAAGTTGAAATAAGCTCTTATGACTTTAATCTGAATAATTATCATGACTAAATTGTAGATTTTAGTCATGATATTTAAATATATAACCTTCACTTCATCTCCTAACCTTCACTTACACTTAAATAACATCAACAAAACAACACTTTTACATACAATAGAGGGCTCAAGAGGCATAAGCAATAGTACAGTGGTTAGAGTACATAACTCTCAACCAGTTTTTGATCCACAGCACCTCATATGGTCCCAAGAACTTAACATGAGAGGTTCTTGAGCACCATTGGGTGTGAAACAAAACAAACAAACAAAAAACAAGAAACAAATAAACAATAATAAAGCAGTGCCTCAATTATGATATAAAAGTAATGCCTCAACAAACATCATGCCTTGCTATTTAGGATTAACTCAACTCTTCTACAACTAAAATTACCACTATTTCATTTTTATCATGTGTATAGCAAAGAATTTAGATTGAAATTATGATTAATTAGCAACTTATGATTAAGAAATTAAATACTTGGGCCTGGAGAGATAGCACAGCGGCGTTTGCCTTGCAAGCAGCCAATCCAGGACCAAAGGTGGTTGGTTCAAACCCCGGTGTCCTTGTGCCTGCCAGGAGTTATTTCTGAGCAGACAGCCAGGAGTGACCCCTGAGCACTGCCGGGTGTGCCCCCACTCAAAAAAAAAAAAAGAAGAAATTAAATACTTAAATGTTAAGGCAAAAATTTATTTTTCTTGTTGTTGTTTTGTTTATTGGCTATATTCAAACATGTTCAGAGCCTATTGCTGAATCTTTGCCCAGAAATAACTCCTAACAAACCACCTGCTTTCATAAGTTCTGCCAGAGACTGAAATCAGGTCCATATCTAGAAAGACAAGCTCACTACCTGTTGTACTGTCTTTCCAGCCCTGGAGCACTAATTTTAAATAGTACTTTATACACTCGTATTTATTATATAAGCTTTCATCAAATATTATTTCACATTATGGACAATTATTATGCCTTGTAGGCTATTATCCCTGCTTTTATACCTGATACCTCATGTGATCCCAACAGGAATAACCCATGAGCAAAAAGCCAGGATTAAGCACAGCAAGGTGTGGTCCCCTGAATGCCTTAAAAAATGTTTTTTAACTCAATAATATAGGTCTGGAGGAATAGCACTGTGGGTAGGGCATCTGCCTTACATGTGGTCAACCCGGGTTTCATTGCCAGCACCCCACACGGTCCCCCAGGCCTGCCAAGAGTGATTCCTGAGTGCAGAGCCAAGATTAACTCCCTGAGAGCTGCCAAGTGTAGTCTCAAAACAAAACAAAACAAAACAATAAAGATTATCTTCCTTTTCTTAATTATAAGATCTATATTAGGAATATAGAATTCATCAATAATTTTCACATCTATAGATAAGTACTAAAAATTTATTGGAATACCCCTGATTACAATGCATTATATTTTATTGGTTCTTATATTAGAAAAATTAGTACAACATACATGAATATGGTATTTTAAGGTGACGTTGCTCTCCTCATTCCATCTCCTCCCAGCAGAAATATGTACTGATTTTGAAGGAAGCAAAGAAGAGACTATATAAGAACCCCCTAATTTCTCAATTCCCAATTCTAACTTTGGTGTCCATGTGAACTTGATTAAGAATTGCAGGCATTTCAGCTCTTTTCTCATATCTGTTCTTGTTTTTAGAAGTAGGGCTATCCTGAAAACTATGTCCTATACACCTCACTATGTCCTATGCATCTCACTTTTACAATGCGTCTTAGAGATTAAAATATATTTCCTCTTGGGGCTGGAGCAGTGGCACATACAGTAGGGCATGCCTTGCATGCGCTGACTTAGGACTATCGTGGTTCGATCCCCAGGTGTCCCATATGGTTCCCCAAAACAGGAGAGATTTCTGGTTGCATAGCCGGGAATAACTCCTGAGTGTTACTGGGTGTGGCCCAAAAAACAAACAAAAATTTTTTCCTCCTCTTTTAGCACTAGTGCTAATAACCCTGGCAATGAATAGAGTAATTTTTGTTCTAAATGTAACACTGCTGATAGAATTCACAGTGTATACAAATCTGTGTTGAAAGATGTGTGAGGATTTTTTTGTTTAGGTGAGAGTGCACTTAATGTTCATGGGAAATAGCTAGTAGAAAATGCAACTATAAATATACCAAAGTAATATATTCAAAAAGTTGTCATCTTCATTTCCTATATTGAGCTCCTCTTCAGCCTGAATTTAAAAATATTTTCCTCTATCTATAGTTATACTTAAGAGTTAATGACTCGGGTTGGACAGACTGGTATGCCGGGAACCCAGAGTCGGTCTTATGCCAATAAACTTCTGGGGTGAGGCCTTCTTGTAATCGGGCCAAGGATTTTTTTCTGTTTTCCCCATATTTTTCTGGGCCTATACAAACAATGGTGATTGCCACTATCACACCTTTACTATATTTTTTTACTCTTATCCTTTAAGGAAAACAAAAAACAATTTACTGAACTTAAAAACAAATAACTATAGTAGAATGCCTGTCTAGAACATGGCAGGGGATGGAAAGGGGGAAGGGGGGAATGTTACAACTATGATCATGTTACTTAAATAAAAATATTTATTAAATTATTATAAAAATTAAATTAATAGACAAATAAAATATTTAATTTAAAAAAGTTAATTTTAGAATTGTTTTAAATTTTAATCAATTCAATTCTCTGTCTTCTCCTTCATTTTTCTTAACAATTCGTAAAATACTTTTTACAACCATATTTTCCAAGGGAGAGAATGTCTTTAATGAATTTTCCTTCCTAAAACAATGTGGTCATAGACTATACCATTTTCCTGGCACACAAATATACAGCAAGATGTTCTTAAAATACTATTTGACTTTTAAAATAACTCTTGTTTACTTTATATACACTACAAATATATATAGACATTTTCATTAACAGTAAAAATTATTTTCTACCATTAGAAGAAAACAAATGTATGACCTTATCTCTGATCTGCTTGGTCTTCACTCCATAGACAATGGGGTTGAGTGCAGGTGGGATAACAATATAGAGATTGGCGAACATGATGTGGAAAGCGCGTGAAACATTGTGTCCAAAACGATGAGCAAGGACGGAGAAAAAGCCAGGTGTATAAAACATTAGGATAACACAGACATGGGAACCACAGGTGCCCAGGGCCTTTTGGCAGGCATCTCGGGAAGGCAGACGAAAAACAGTACAGAGGATAAGGGTGTATGAGATAGCAATGAGAACCACATCTGAGATGACTGTCAGAATAGGAACACAAATGCCATACCAAATGTTGATGGAGATGTCAGCACAAGCGAGTCGGGCAATACCTATGTGTTCACAGTATGTGTGGAGAATGATGTTTGTCTTGCAATAAGGTAGGCGTTTGAGCAAGAATATAACTGGGAAAATGATACAAAAACTGCGAAAAGAGATACCCACAGCAATCTTGATGATGGTTTTGGGGGTCAAGACAGTGGTGTATCTCAAGGGAGAACAGATGGCCACATAACGATCAAAGGCCATTGCCATCAAGATGGCTGAATCCAAGGCAAAACTATAATGAAGGAAGAACATTTGTGTAAGGCACCCTGGGAATGTGATCATTCTATCCTCAAGCCAAAAGATACTCAGTGTTTTAGGAACACAGTCAGTGGACAAGATGAGGTCAGTCATGGCTAGCATGGAGAGAAAGAAAAACATGGTTTCATGAAGGCTCCGCTCCACTGTGATAAGGTAGAGAAGGATGCAGTTTCCCACAAGAGCTACAATATAAAAGATAAAGAAGGGAATCCCAATCCACACTTGGTATTGCTCCAGACCTTGGATTCCCACCAAAATAAAGGTGCCTGGATTGTAACTGCTCTCGTTGTAAATGACCATGGAAGATTAGAATTGCACAAGGTCCTGCGGATAAAAAGTGATAAACTGTAATTAGGATCACATATGTCACTTTTATGTATGTCAATTAATTCAAACCACACATCATTATTAGCTCCTATAGAAAAGGGGGAACATTGTTGATTTTCAAATCTGACATATCTTTTAAGTAAAAGAAGATTGATCTTACCATGATAGCAGGGAACATATATTAATCATAATATATAATGGAAGATGTAGTTACTGTTTAAATAGATTGTCTTCTTTCTTTCTTCTTTTTTTTTTGGGGGGGTCTGGTTTTGGGGTCACACCCAGAAGTGCCTAGGGGTTACTCCTGTGCATAGAAATAGCCCTTGGCAGGCACAGGGGACCATATAAGATGCTGGGATTCAAACCACCGTCAGTCCTCTGTTGGTCACGTGCAAGGCAAACACCTTACAACTGGTCTATCTCTCCAGCCCCATCTTTCTTCTGAACACTGTTGGCATATAATTTTGCCAAACATTTTTTCAGAACAGTCAAAATTGTTTCTTTTATTATTTTTATTTATTTATTTATTTATTATTTATTATTATGTAATTCAATTGATAAAATAATGGAATAAATTTTCAAATGACTTTGTTTTATAATTTATATGATTTCATAGATGTTATTGAATATTAAATATTCTTATTGTCTACTATGCAATAGCAGTCTCTACCTAGGAAAGTTTTTTGTAATGTTGTTTGAGCCATATCTGACTGCAGTCCAGGCTTTTAGCTAGCTCCAGGTTTAGAGGTCATTCCTGACGGGTACCAGAAGATCATATTGGATGCTAGGTATTGACTATCCTGGGATGGTCACGTGCAAGTACCCTACCCACTATGCTATCTTTCCAAGACCAATTTTTTATTTACATTTATACCTAATAACTAAAATGATTAGAAATTTTGAGTCCAATATTTCCCTTTTTACCAAGCACCAAATTATATTCCACAAACACTAGCTAGATGCCTTCACTAAATTCCTATACTACATTGGTTAAAATGTACAGCTTTAGTCAGATTTAGAAAAGCTCTCTATACCTGATCTTATTTTTATGGTTAGTAAAACATTTTGTAGCACTCTATTTTCTGTTCAGATATAAGATATCCTAATGTTTTTATGTTGACACTGTTATATAAAATTTCTGTCAATTAAAAGATTGTTTTTGTAAAATAATATTATTATGTACTCTCAGTCTATGAGGCACATACTCTCACAGATAAGACTTACCTTACTATCTTTTATTTTTAAATTTATGTGTTTACCAATCATTTAGAGATGAAATAGCTGACTAATAATAGTTTCTCCTATACTGTCATGTGTTTCTTATTTATTTAATGAGTATTTTGATTGTTTACTTTGCCTTTTTCATCTTCCACTTCTCAGTATACTCTGATTTATGTCACATTCCTCATACATTTTACCAAGATACTTATTCACACTTATCTTTTTTTTTTAATTTTTATTTTTTTATTTAAACACCTTGATTACATACATGACTGTTTTTGGGTTTCAGTCATGTAAAGAACACCACCCATCACCAGTGCAACATTCCCATCACCAATGTCCAAGTCTCCCTCCTACCCACCCAACCCCCGCCTGTACTCTAAACAGGCTCTCCATTTCCCTCATACATTCTCATTATAAGGAAAATTCAAAATGTAGTTATTTCTCTAACTAAACTCATCACTCTTTGTGGTGAGCTTCCTATGGTGAGCTGGAACATCCAGCTCTTTTCACTTTTGTGTCTGGAAATTATTATTGCAAGAATGTCTTTCATTTCTCTTAAAACCCATAGATGAGTGAGACCATTCTGCGTTTTTCTCTCTCTCTCTGACTTATTTCACTCAGCATAATAGATTCCGTATACATCCATGTATAGGAAAATTTCATGACTTCATCTCTCCTGACAGCTGCATAATATTCCATTGTGTATATGTACCACAGTTTCTTTAGCCATTCATCTGTTGAAGGGCATCTTGGTTGTTTCCAGAGTCTTGCTATGGTAAATAGTGCTGCAATGAATATAGGTGTAAGGAAGGGGTTTTTGTACTGTATTTTTGTGTTCCTAGGGTATATTCCTAGGAGTGGTATAGCTGGATCATATGGGAGCTCGATTTCCAGTTTTTGAAGGAATCTCCATATCGCTTTCCATAAAGGTTGAACTAGACGGCATTCCCACCAGCAGTGGATAAGAGTTCCTTTCTCTCCACATCCCCGCCAACACTGTTTGTTCTCATTCTTTGTGATGTGTGCCATTCTCTGTGGTGTGAGATGGTATCTCATCGTTGTTTTGATTTGCATCTCCCTGATGATTAGTGATGTGGAGCATTTTTTCATGTGTCTTTTGGCCATTTGTATTTCTTCTTTGTCAAAGTGTCTGTTCATTTCTTCTCCCCATTTTTTGATGGGATTAGATGTTTTTTTCTTGTAAAGTTCTGTCAGTGCCTTGTATATTTTGGAGATTAGCCCCTTATCTGATGGGTATTGGGTGAATAGTTTCTCCCACTCAGTGGGTGGCTCTTGTATCCTGGGCACTATTTCCTTTGAGGTGCAGAAACTTCTCAGCTTAATATATTCCCATCTGTTAATCTCTGCTTTCACTTGCTTGGAGAGTGCAGTTTCCTCCTTGAAGATGCCTGTAGTCTCAATGTTATTCACACTTATCTTACCAAAACTTTGACTATCCCTTTTACTTTGTTTCCTTCTCAGGTATTCTCATATAGGTGTATAGAAAGCTCATAGTATCTAAAATATTAGCATGAAGCATATGCTGTGGAGATAGAAATCTAGCTATATCAAGTCGTTTCACAATTTGCCAGCTGTGTGTGACCCTTAGCACTTTTTTAAACTTTATATTCTTTAGATTACATGATTTTTTAAAGTAGAGTCTTAGGACTTATTAATGTCAAAGTAATAAATTTTTACTTAAAACTGCTTTGTAGTATAAAGGGCACACACTTTATATGCCCTCACACTTTAACCACATTTAAGTTAGAGTTATGGATTTTTATTTTGTGCCTGACAATTGCTTAAATTGCTGAAAGATAGTACTTAAAGAATATTTTCTGTGGCTATTCTCCTAATTCAATTGTTCATCTATTTATATCTTTTGTCACTATGCAAAGGATTATATATTCAAATACCCTGATCTTGACTTATAAATATGTTTTTTCTACAAACTTATAGTGGTCATTCAGTTCACAGCTCCTAAAATTGGAGCTCAAATCTTTTCCTTATGTCTCTCATTTGCTCAAAATTCGAGTCCAAATTAACCCCTTCAAACATTCAACACTTACCAAATTGTTAGGCAGAGGAAAAGATAGAAGAGAGATTGCTGGCAGGCACACATGTAATCTGTAGGACTATTATGACAGACACACCAATAGTTAAAGAGTGATAAGGAAGATAAAGAGGCTGGTAATCAATCTGATTCCCAACACATTTATGCTTTTTTCCAGGAGTTTCTTAGTGTAGAAAGAGGGTAAATAGTTAGGGCTTAAGGGATCCTGATACCCTATGGTCTCACTCTCAGGGGAAGTTTACAGAAAAGTTTATGCTAACTCTGCAATATGTGTGAGTTAATACTGGGACTGCATTTATTAAATTTTAAATGCATGTGATTGATATGCCAGTCAAATCACCTGAATTTAAGACTTTATTATGAGATTAGTTGCTTACTATCTGTAAAAAGATGACAATATAGCAATTTTATATAATAATAGATAAATTAATTTAGTACCTTATGAAACTGCACAAATGTTTAATATGGTACTCGATTCACAGTGTAACTGTAAGTTCATCTAAGATATTTTTATACAACCCTTTAAATCCAGGGCTTAAATTTAGATTCATAATTTCATAATATATTTTTGTGTTTCTTTGTTCTCTTAGACCACCAATATATATGTGCTTCTTAGCATTAAAATTAGAATGTGGGGTCAGAGTGATATCATAGCGGTAGGGTGTTTGCCTTGTATGTATCCCATATGGTCCCCTGAGCCTGCCAGAAAAGATTTCTGAGCACAGAGCCAGGAGTAATTCTTGAGGATTTATGGGTATGGCCTAAAAAAAAATAGAATGCAAAGTCAGGAATATATTCAGGGCACGGAGAGATAGCACAGCACAGTTTGCCTTGCAAGCAGCCGATCCAGGACCAAAGGTGGTTGGTTCGAATCCCGGTGTCCCATATGGTCCCCCATGCCTGCCAGGAGCTATTTCTGAGCAGACAGCCAGGAGTAACCCCTGAGCATCGCTGGGTGTGGCCCAAAAACCAAAAAAAAAAAAAAAAGGAATATATTCAAAGGCTGGAAGCACACTTTGCATGCAAGTGACTTTACTACAATCATAGTCATCACATTGTTCCCCCAGAGAACTACTGGGGATTATAGTGAGCATAAAAATGGGAATATCACCTGAACCCTATATTGTAGAAAAATAAACAATAAAAACAGAAAATACCTATAAGGCATAAAAGTTGATTGGATTTTCTTTATTAGCCAGAATGAAGTCATAGTCCTTCCTTTGAAGAACTACTTGAGAATGAAGTAGATGAAACATCATCTACGTTAAAAATTCTCCTCAAGGGGCCAGAGTAGTGGTGCAGGCAGTAGGGTGTTTGTAGTGTATACACTAACATAGGACGGACTGCAGTTCAATCACCTGGCATCCCATATGGTCCCCCAAACCAGGGGCAATTTCTGAGCACATAGCCAGGAGTAATCACTGAGTGTCACAGGGTGTGGCCCCAAAACAAACAAAAAATAATTATCCACTAATTTCAAAACCATAATGTCTAATATATTCCTCCTCAAAATATCTTCAGTTTTCCTAAGCTTAGTAAATGTCACATTAATAAGGACAATAAAACATTTTATTATAAATAAAGAATTTTTATTATTTATTTATTCATTAATTTTTGGTTTGGGGGCCATACTAGCCTATGTTTAGGGCTTATCTTAGCTCTGTGCTCAAGGATCACTGTTAGTGTTCAGTTGACCATAGTGGTATCAGGGCTAGAACTAGGATTGGCCTTCTGCAAGGCAAGTACCTACCCATTGTTGTATTTCTTCAGCATAATATGTATATTTAATTATTTTTGTTATTAAAGAACTATGATTTACAAGGTGAAAAGCAATAGTACAGTGGGTAGGGTGCTTGCCTTGCATGCTTCTGATCAGGATTTAATTGCCAGAACCTCATAAAGTCTCCCAGCCCCACCAGAAGTGATCTCTGAGCACAGAGCTACAAGTATGATCTAAGCATAAGTAGGTATGACTCACCCACCCCCAAAATACCCTTTGAGTTACAGTTATTGATAGTTAATTTTTAGATATACAATTTTCTAGCATCAATCTCACCACCAGTGTCATTTTCCTAACATCAGTATTTTCACTCTCCCTCCTTCCAACCTCACTCCTCCTGAGTCAGCCACTTTGATAGTGTCATTGCTTTCTGCATTATTTCTTAAAATAGTTAATTGAATCACTGTGAGATACACAGTACAAAGTTGTTCATGGTTGAGTTTCAGTTACATAATGTAAAATATCTTTTACCAGTACACATTTCTAGTCACCTATGTTCCCAGTTTTTCTCCTGCCATCCCCCTGCACCCCCCTCTGTTGGATCTCATGTTTTCAGTGTTGTTTGTTGATTCTGTTTATATAACTATACCATTTAGTCACATTACTGTTATACCAAAGGTCCTAGAGCCCTGTTACCTCATTCCCTTTCCCATCTTATTTTCCCCAAATTATTTCCTGCCCTATCCTTCCTCTCCCTGTACTCTGGTGTCAAGGTGATTTAGACATTCCCCCCTATTTACTACCTGCATTCCTTTTTTTCAGTTATTCTGTGTGCTGTGGGTGTACCTATCTTAAACCCTGAGACCCACCCATTTCTGGGAGGGGTCTTGGGAACCGGATAGTAGGTGTAACCTTACCTGCTAGACCCTCCCATTCCTGGGAGGGGTCTGGGAAATGTTAGATAAGGCTGGGACCAAGGAAATTGGCGGCCTTTTGGCTTTTTGCCCCTTTTGGCTCTTTGCCCTGTTTGCGCTGCTGTGCGCTTTGGCTTCTGGGTTTCTGTGTTCTGGTCTTTGACCAGCATGGAGCCCAAAGGGAAGATGGCTAACAGGAGATAAGGTGCAGGGCTAGCAAAATATTGCTGTGCTTGAAAGGTTATGAATAGGCCACACACACGTGGTGGCTAGGGCTTGAATAAAGATGATTCTTCCTGACGCCTGACTGTGAGTGAGTGATTTCACCTGGGCCTGGGAATCGCCGACTGCATGAAGGTTGCAGAGCCACGTGGACTGGAATGGCACGGAGAGAAATCCACCGCCATCCAGCCCCATCATTAATTATTTCATGCAACATCTGGCGCTCCGAACTTTGACCTGAATCCTGGACCCAAGAAAACAGCAAATATGGTAATATTTCTGCTCTTCTGTTTAATTTTCGCTTTGTTCAAATGCAGTCAGCCCAAACTGTTTGGCCACGTGAAGCCATGTTCAAAGATGGCCGTTACCCCTTCTAGGGTAAAAAGGGCAATTAAAACAGGAGAGGTGAAAGCTTGCATCACCTCCAGCCCAGGCCCAGGCCCAAAACTTAAACTTTGTTACAAGAAACAAAAACCTCGGCCTCTACAAAAACTAATTAAAAGCTTAAATTGGAAACGGAGGAGAAAAAAGACTGTATTTAAAGTGGACTGATTTTCTAAAAATGACCTGCGGCTTGAATTTGGATTTTGACTTTGAAAATTTCGAACTGAACTTTTAGTTTAAATAACTTTGAACTTTGAACATCCAAAAGCGCCCTGTGAGGTGTGGCCAAAAACTGGCTTGCTAAGTGCTGCCCGGAGGAAAAAAGTGGCGAAAAGCTCCTATCAGCCCAAAAGCAGAAACGCCTCGGCTCAGCTCAGCTCAGCTTTTGCTCCACGGCAAGCCTGAAATCCATCCTCCACATCACTAAGGTAAAACAGCAGAAGCAAACCGGCAGCGGGCAGCGGAACCTGCGACCTCATGGTCAACAGAATCGTCTGCGGGGCCTGAAACCATGAAAGGAAGCCACGTAGTGAAATCAGCGTGGGACAAACCAACATCTGAACTTTAAAAGTTTACAGAAGCCACATGGTAATATCAGCGTGGAACAAACCAGCATCTAAACTCTAAACGTTTACAAAAGCCACGTGGTAAAATCGACGTAATGAGATCAGCGTAAAACAAATTAATCATTTAAACTATGATTTTAGGTGTAGGAACTTAGCAGGTAATTTTATAGTTTACTCATAGTTGGTGATGGAATAAGTTTTAGTTAGTTAGTGGTTAAAAAATAAAATAAAAGGGAGGTAATACAGTTTAACATCTGATTTCTAACCACCTGCATCTTTGTCTTAGTCATTTTCTTTATGATTTAAATGTGTTTTGTTGTCTTTCAAAGTTAATATTTTCAATTGCAAAATGTTTTACTGTGTATTTTAATGTACTTAGCCTGTTTTTAAAATGTATGTTATGCATGTATGCTGCAGTACTTGTGTATAGAAAAGGTATAGGAACAATGAAGTTCCCCCAATATAGTTTAAAAGTATAGGAACATGAAAGTTCCGAAATAGTGCTTGGTAAAAAAGCATTAATAGAGTTTTAGGTTACAGGTGTAAAGTATATTTTGCAAAAATATGTTTTTGAAAAGGGCTGGTATATTAATTTTCACTCTATTACGTTGGTGCATAAAAATATTAAGAAAAGGAGGAAATGTGGGTGTACCTATTTGAAACCCTGAAACCCACCCATTTCTGGGAGGGGTCTTGGGAACCGGATAGTAGGTGTAACCTTACCTGCTAGACCCTCCCATTCCTGGGAGGGGTCTGGGAAATGTTAGATAAGGCTGGGACCAAGGAAATTCGGGCCTTTTGGCTTTTTGCCCTTTTGGCTCTTGGCCCTTTCTGCGCTGCTGTGCGCTCTGGCTTCTGGGTTTCTGTGTTCTGGTCTTTGACCAGCATGGAGCCCAAAGGGAAGATGGCTAACAGGAAATAAGATGCAGGGCTAGCAAAATATTGCTGTGCTTGAAAGGTTATGAATAGGCCACACACACGTGGTGGCTAGGGCTTGAATAAAGATGATTCTTCCTGACGCCTGACTGTGAGTGAGTGATTTCACCTGGGCCTGGGAATCGCCGACTGCATGAAGGTTGCAGAGCCACGTGGACTGGAATGGCACGGAAAGAAATCCACCGCCATCCAGCCCCATCGTTAATTATTTAATGCAACAGTGTGCCACAGATTAAGTGATATCATCCTTATCTTTATCCAAACAGTATTTTTTAAAACTAAATTGTATTTTCATTCACTTTTGAAATTATCTTGAATCAATTCTCTTTTCTATCTCTGTTTCCAGGCTTCTATCATAGCTTTGAAAATGCAAAGGTATTTTCTTTTTAGCTTCTTTCTTTTTTCTTTTTTTCTTTTTTAAATTATTTATTTATTTTGGTTTGAGGGCCACATTCGGAGGCTCTCAGGGGTTATCCCTGGTTCTGCCCTCGGAAATCTCTCCTTGCAGGCTTAAGAGACCATATGAGATGCCAGGTTCATCCCGGGTCAACTGAGTGCAAGGCAAATGCCTTATTGCTGTGCTATCACTCCAGCTCCTTTCTTTTTTATTTTTAATACATTTATTTAAGCACTGGTTAAAAGATTGACTGAATAACTTGAAACTTTACCACATATATTTTACGGATAAAAATATGCACTTCAATAAAAAAAACTTTTAGATACGTGTACAAGTACTGTAAGATGTTCTGGAAACCCAAACTTTAATTTATACCTAAGAAGCTAATATCCAATGCTCTAACAGTCAGATCAAGTTCACAGAATTTGAAAAATCCAGTCTTTATATCTATATGAATTTAAAGATCTTCAATAATTAATCACACATAGAAAATATAAAATTAATCATTTTTGTGTTTATCTTCTATAATGCATTTTTCATCTGCTCAGATATAGAGTAAATAATTCCACTTGGCTATCTTTTTATATCCTTCACTGCAATAATTTACTGAAGATATTTTTCAAATCTGTGTGTTTTGGTTGAATGTAATATAACAGAAGTTTGCTTGGGTTAGTATTTTTATGGAAGAATTAAGTTCTGAAAATTTCCTGTTCCAGATTTTGCCTTAGAGAAATCTAGTTGTTGTTTTTTTTAATCTGGTGTGTTATTGGTGGACAGGATCTATGTTTAGGTAATTGGCATGGGTTGTATCTGAATACATAGTCAATATATGCAATTATGGAGAATTTAGAGTTTACTGTGATACTACCTAGAATAATTACAATTGTTCTCTGGTGAACCAATTAATTATTTCTACTGGAATAAAGTAGGAGCTAGCTCTGAGACTTTGACCTCTCTATGACACACAATAAAAATTTGTATTACAGGGGCTGAAGAGACAGATAGAACTGGATTCAATCCTTGGCACCCCATGGACCTCATGTAGTATGCAGAGCCTGTCTGGAAGCACAGAGTCAAAAATAACAAGGTCTGACTACAACTGTTTTGTGTTCCCAAAACTGAACAAAATTGCATTACACCTTCCTTTCCCCCAACCCTTCACTCCCATTTAAATTCAGAAGCAGGGGGCTAGGGCAATAGTGAAGTGGGCTTTTGCCTTGCAAGAGGCTGATCCAGGAGAAACCTCTGTTTGATCTCAGGTGTCCATATGGTCTCCCAAGCCAGTAGCTATTTCAGAAGTAACCCTTGAGTGTCACCCGGTGTGCCCAAAGATTAAAAAAAAAAAAGAAGAAATACAGAAGCAATACTCTTTTATATGCAAAAAGTGGTAGTATTAGCATGGTACATAAATGATACATCATATATTTTATTGACAGAATGAAACTATTTTAAATGTAAATGTATTATAATTCGATTATTACCATGAATATAATTTTAAATTATAAATTTAATTTGAAATTATGTTAATGTTATAAGTTTAGGTATTTGTATGATTAGTAAATATTTTCTTTATGAGCGTGAAATTTTCTTTATGACTGTTTTATTGGTAAACATGTAAATATATTTATTTTATATATGTAATATATAAATACATATGTGTAATATATTACATATATGTAAACATACATGTAAATATATGTGAGTCTTAACTCTATCAGTTATATGAATTCACATTTGAACTTTACTTATAGTGATAAACAGGTTGCTTTATCAATGCAGTTTTCTATGGGGGGGGGTATGTGTCACACCTGGTGGTGCTCAGGGATTACTTCTGGCTCTGCACTCAGAAATCACTCCTGGTAGGCTCACAGAACCATATGGGATGCCTGGATTCAAACCACTGTCTGTCCTGAATCTGCTGCATGCAAGGCAAGTGCCCTACAGCTGTGCTATCTGTCCAGCCCAGTCTATCATTTTACTTTCTTTAAACATCATGGTTATAAGGTTGTTCATAATATACTTAGTTTTTTTTTTCACAATTGCGAAGTTGTTCTAATTGAGATTCAGTTATACAATGTACAACACCCTTATGCAGTGCACATTTCCCACCACCAGTGCCAACGTCCCCAGTTTCTCTCTCTTTCTCTCCCTCTCCCTCTTTCACTCTTTCTCTCTCCCACTACCCCCACTCTCTTTTTAGAGACAGTGGTTTGCCATATTGCTACTGAAGGAGTATCATGGCTATCACTTTATTTCCTTTCAACTCCCATTTCTTATCCAGAGTGATCATTTTCAACTATCATTGTCATAGTGGTACCTTCTCTGTCCTAAATACACTCCCCTGAAATTTTTGGCAATCTTCCTAACATGGATTGGTCCTTGTCTCTATTGTCTCTAGATATTAATACCATATTATCATTTTTATATCCCACAAATAAGTGTAATTATTCTATGTCTATCACTCTCCTTCTGACTCAATTGACTTATCATATTTTTCATATCCATCTATGTGAAAGAAAATTTAACGACTTCATTTTTTATAACAACTGCATATTGTTCCAGTGTGTAAATACCACTGATTCTTTATCCACTCATTTGTTCTCAGGCACTTGGATGATTTCCAGATTGTGGCTACAATGAACAGAGGACTTTTCTGCAAGGTGTTTTGGGGTTTCTAGGGTATATTCATAGGTATGATATTGCTGGATAATATGGACACTCGTTTCTAGTTTTAAAGAAATATATACATTGTTTTCAAAAAACGTCTGGTCTAGTCAACATTCCCACCAGAAGTGAATAAGAATCACTTTCTAAAAATTGTTTTTTTAATTTTTTTCCACCTTCTTTTCCCCCTTCGCCTCTCAAACCAAGGATGAGAGCCTCTAGAAGGACTTCGGCCATGTTCGGCATATTTGATTTTTACCCCATTTTATTATTTTTTTCTTCTTCAAACAAAACCACATAACCTTAACTATCTAGTCCCGCCTCCCAATTAGAAAGGGATATAATGGAGGTACCATGACCAAACAGTTGAAAGAGCACTAAGTAGTAAGCTAGGCATGGAGGGGACCACTCATTCTAGCAGCTCCGGGGGTGAAGGTGGAGGTTATGGGAGGCAGGACGGGAGCGGAGGTGGAGGGAAGACAATTCGGTGGTGGGAATTCCCCTGATTCAATGTTAATATGTACATAAAATATTGCTGTGAATAATATGTAAACCACTATGACTAAAATAAAAATTATAAAAAATAATAAAATAAATAAAATAAATTTAAAAAAGAATCCCTTTCTTCCCACATCATGCAAGAACTGAATGTTTCTGCTCTATGTTATGTGTTCCAGTCTCTGTAGTATGAGATGCAAATCTTATTGTTTTGATTTGCATCTCCTTGATGATTAATGCATGGAGCATATTTTCATGTGTCTTTTAGCCATTAATATTACTCCTTTAAGGAGATGTTTGTTCATATTTTTTCCCATTTTTGGATGGAGTTAGATGTTTTATTCTTACTATGCTCTACCAATGCCTTGTATATCTTAGATATAAACCCATTATCATATGTATATTGAATAAATAATTTCCCCGATTTTGTGAGGTGTCAGATCCTTGTTATCACTTCCTTTGAGATGTAGAAGCACAATAGTTGAATGTAGTTTCATTTGTTTATCATTGCTTCCACTTGCTTGGTCTTTGAAAATACATTTAGCTTTAATGTCATAGAGTGTTCTGCCTATATTTTCCTTTATAAACCAGATGGTTCCCCATCTGATATCAAGTTATTTAATTCATTTTGATATAAATTTTGTGCATAAAGTTAAGAGAGGTTTTAATTCATCTTTTTTGAATGTAGTTGAACAATTTTCCCAACACCATATGTTGAAGAGGCTTTCCTTGCTGCACTTCACATTTCTTGCCCCTTTATTAAAGATTAACTGCTCATATACCTGAGTGTCTTTTCAGAATATTCAAATTTATTCCTTTGAGTTGAGGGCCTGTCTTTATTCCAGTACCATGCTCTTTTAATAATACTATTATATTGCTGTTATAATATATTTTGAAATTTGAGTGCATGGTGCCCTCGATCTTCTTTTTTCAAGAATTTCATTAGCTATTCATGGAAATTTATTGTTCCAAATGAATTTCAAGAGTGTTTAATCTACTTCATTGAAAATTTCGTGGCTCTTTTTATAGGGATTGCATTAAATCTGTACAATACTTTGGGAAGTATTGCCATTTTAATGATGTTTAGTCCTCCCAAACCATGAGCAGGGTATGTATTTCTATTTCTTTGTGTCCTCTTATTTCTTGAAACAGTCTTTTGTAATTTTCTTTATTTAGGTCTTTTACCTCTTTAGTTAAGTTGACTCCATAATACTTGATTTTCTGAGGCAAAATTGTGAATGGGATATTTTTTTAGTGTCTTTTTCTTCTCTTTCATTATTTGTATTTAAAAATGCCATTTTACTATACAAACCTATTGTTTCTAGAAGCATTTTTGTAGAGTCTTTAGATTCTCTAAATATCATATCTTGTCATTTACAAATACTGAGAACTTGATATCATCCTTCCCTATCTGGATGCTCTTGATATTGTTTTATTATCTAGTTACTATAGCAAGTACAAGCAGTACTACATTGAACAGAAGTGGTGAGAGTGTCCAACCTAATCTTGTGCTAGATCTTAGAGGAAAAACTTTTAGGATATTTTTCCCCATTGAGTATAATGTTTGCCATAGAGTTGCACTAAATGGCTTTGACAATATTGAGGAAAGTTACTTTAATTCCCATCTTATTGAGAGTTTTTATCATGGGTGGTGCTGGATAAAATGCAATTTTAATGTTTTTCCATCTTGTTTAGATTTCCTATGGCTTTCTAATAGTTTTTTTAGCATAGTAAGTGAAGTCTTTAATGATGGATATTTACTTTTCTAGAATCTCAACTCTATCAAATGCACCCTACATCATAATTATTTCCTGTTTTATTTATGCTTTAAAGTTTTCCAGCTTACATTATATTTACTAATACCTCTGGATCATTTTTTTGGAGGGGCAATACCCAGAAGCACTCAGGGGTTACTCCTGACTCTATGCTCAGAATTGCTCCTTGCTCAGGGGACCAAATCAGATGCTGGGAATCGAACCTCTGTCCATTCCTGAGTCAAACACTTGCAAAGCAAATGCCCTACCGCTGTGCACCCACTCCAGCCCTAATCTCTGGCTCTTTTAATTAAAAAAACTAACATGCTAGAGTTTATTCTATTCATGTTTGCTTTTTCCTTTTTCCAGATTTACTATGTAGTTGAAAATAAATCATATAAATTCAGAGTTCAATGTGATTTTTTTACAATACCTTATTAAATGCAATATAAAATTGTATATAAAACCCATATCATATAATGATATGGTATTTATGTATTTATGTGCTAAGAAGTATTCATAGCTACTATTAATTAATTCCAAATATACAATGCAAATTATTAGCTGTATGTATCATGCTGTGCATCAGTTCTCCAAAATGTATTCATCTTACAAAGGAAAGTTTATACTCTTCCCATATCTACTCCATATTTTCTGTCCCCAGTTCATCTCATCACTTTACATTTGAAATATTATTTACATATTTCAATACAAATGATGCCATACAGTATTTGCCTTGATTTGTGTTGCCCCAAATGACAGAATTCCCTCCCTTTTCTTGGCCAAATAACATGTGTGTGCATAAATACATATAGCATTGTCTTGTTTTTCTGTTGATTGGTGTCATTTTCACTAATATTATATAGTACTTCAAACATCCCCAAAATTTGTAAATATATGTGTCACTTCAAAATGCTAATTTGTTTTGTCGACATTCTCATCAATGTGTCTCTTGATTGTCCTTTCAGTTAGAGCCATCATAACAAGTATAAAATTATACTGCATTGTATTCTTCAACTGAATTTTCCTCTTCAATAATGGTGTAGCATACCTTTTCACATACTTGTTGGACATTTGGAAAAAGTATGCTCAGATCTGATGGTTATGTGGATTTCTTAGATATTTCAAATATAAAACACAAATCAAATATAATTTTCAAATATTTCTTCCAATTTTTCAGGTAGACATTTTATCTTATTGGTTCTCTTTTGCTGTGTAGAATATTACTTTTTTGTATTGCTATTTGTTTACTTTTATTGTTGGGCATATATTTCTGGTTTCATAACTAAACTATATAATCAAAAACCAAGATCAAAGAAGTCTTTATTTTTCCCCTGGGAGTTTTATAGCTTCTAATTTTTTTTTTTTGCTTCTTTTAAATTTTTGAGCCACAATCTAAGCTGTGCTTGTAATTTACTTCCATCTCTATACTCAAAGATTTCTCCTTAAGAAGCTTAGACCATGGGGTGTCAGGGATCAAACTTAGATCAGTTGAATGCAAGGCAAGCACCCTACCTCCTGTTGCTCATACTTACTGCTACTATTGTTCCAATCTGAGGTTCCTATTTGTATATTTAAATCTTTATTTCTTTTCTTTTTGCCTCTACTCTTATACCTACTAAAGTATTATTACTTATGATGATGTAAAAATATCAAGTATTTTTAGAAGCAAGATTGTGTGGCTCTTATTATAAGGAAAAGATTATATACTCAAATTTGAAGCTTTTGTGTAAAGAATGTAAATTTCTTACAAAAACTACATATGGAACATCCCTGAGAAAATACCAGTTGGTAACATATGAATCAGGATTATAAATCATCCTAAAAGTACAGAAACCATATAACATTGATATGCATTTTTATTTAGAAAAACATAATGAATATTTGGAACCCTATGGTAAGGGAGAGAGGTAGTTACTGAATCATAAGTGTTTAAAATGTTTCTAAACAACTTCTAGGGTTATTTAAAAAGAAGAAATAGGGCCCGGAGAGATAGCACAGTGGCGTTTGCCTTGCAAGCAGCCGATCCAGGACCAAAGGTGGTTGGTTCGAATCCCGGTGTCCCATATGGTCCCCCGTGCCTGCCAGGAGCTATTTCTGAGCAGACAGCCAGGAGTAACCCCTGAGCACCGCAGGTTGTGGCCCAAAAACCAAAAAAAAAAAAAAAGAAAAAAAAAAGAAGGAATAATCTTTTAGAATAGATTAAGATGAAAGGAAATCAGGTAGCAACTGTCACTGACACCCAATAAACACCAAAACAGTTTTGCATTTTCTGATGATGTCAGTGAATGGCTCATTAGAACATATACTGCATATAATGTCATTTTTATTTTGATGACTGAGTTTTCCCAGTCAATGCAATTGGTTGATGTAAGCATGTGAATATAGAGCAAAACATCTAAACACATACAAAGAGAGAAAGAAACTAAAACTGTGAAGTAGGGCACAATCAAATTTAGAAGAAAATTGATTACTGACTATATTAGTTATGTGTCAGGCTCCTATAATCTAATATTTCATTTACAACAACTTTCTGAGATAGGTTATTTCCCACTGCTCTTTATAGTTATTTACATAAAGTAAATTTATGGTAGATAAGGTGACCTAAGATTTAATTTTTGTGACTATAGTAGGATTATTAGATCATTGAGAATCATTAGATCCCTCAAGAAATCAAAGTTTTATAATTATGTCTCATACCATGTATCACCATGACATTAAATGAAAAATAAAAATTAGAAGAGTCAAGGGATGTAATGAATGGAGGAATACAATACATTCTAGAGAGAAAGATATGCACATATACATACCAGCAAAACTATATTTGTCGAACAAACCAACTATATTAGAGTTGTAATGATTTTTCTGCTATTCCTGACAGCATAAGGCCAATGAATTCACAGGTATGTAAATTCTATGAGACTGTGCTATTTCTGCCTTGCTGTATACTCTAATAAGAGAAAGTGTAAGCAGCTTAGATTCCAAACTATTCAGGATTTTGTATTAATATCTTTATTTATACAATTTGATTACAAACATGATTGTAGTTGGGTTTCAGTCATATAAAGAACACCCCTTTTCACCAGTGCAACATTCCCATCACCAATGCCCCAAATCTTCCCACTTCCCTACACACACCCCTGCCTGTATTTGAGATAGGCTTTCTACTTCCCTCATTCATTCACATTGTTATGTTAGTTGTCAGTGTAGCTATTTATCTAACTGCACTCACCACTCTTTGTGGTGAGCTTCATATCATGATCTGGACCTTCCAGCCCTCATCTCTTTCGTCTCTGAGAATTATTACAAAAATGTCTTTTATTTTTCTTAAAACCCATAGATGAGTGATACCATTCTGTGTCTATCTTTCTCCCTCTGACTTATTTCACTCAGCATAATAGAGTCCATGTTCATACATGTATAGGAAAATTTAATGACTTCATCTGTCGTTATGATTATATAATATTCCATTGTGTGTATGTACCACAGTTTCTTTAGCCATTCATCTGTTGAAGGGCATCTTGGTTGTTTCCAAGGTCTGGCTGTTGTAAATAGTGCTGGAATGAATATTGGTGTGAGGAGGGGATTTTTGAATTGTACTTTTGTGTTTTAATGTATGTCCCTAATAGTGGTAGAGCTGGATCGTATGGGAGCTCAATTTTCAGGTTTTTGAGGAATCTCCAGTTTGTTTCTCATAAAGGTTAGACTAGACAGCATTCCCACCAGCAGTGAATGAGAGTACCTTTCTCTCCACATCCCTACCAGCACAGATTGTTCTTGCTCTTTGTGATGTGTGCCAGTCTCAGTGGCATAAGATGGTGCCTCATTGTTGTTTTATTTACATCTCCCTAATAATTAGTGATGTGGAGCATTTTTTCATGTGCCTTTTGGCCATTTGTATTTCTTCTTTGACAAAGTATCTGTTCATTTCTTCTCCATTTTTGATGGGATTAGATGTTATTTTTCTTGTAAAGTTCTGTCAGTGCCTTGTATATTTTGAATATTAGCCCCTTATCTGATGGGTATTGGGTGAATAATTTCTCCCATTAAGTGGGTGGCTCTTGTATCCTAGGCACTATTTCCTTTGAGGTGCAGAAGCTTCTCAGCTTAATATATTCCTGTCTGTTTATCTCTGCTTCCACTTGTTTGTAGAGTGCTGTTTCCTCCTTGAAGATACCATTCAGAATTTTTAAAGGAAATTGATTCCAGAGTACTTTCATAAATACAAAGATGACCTCTTGTGGAAAGAGTGTGAAACTTAACTGTTTGAAATTCTGTGTGAAGATAGCACAAAAGATATCTCCATGAGTTTATATACTCTAAGAATCTTCTTTATATGATACAAATTGAAGGCTCTTCACATAGAATTATATCTATAATTCTCTGAACAATCCTGCAATATTTCTAGAAATACAATCCACATTTTAAAGATACAGCAAAATGTAAATTAACTAGTTCATTAACTCTACAAATATTCCATGTATAATGAGGAATGTCATGCTAGGAATCAAAACAAAATAGTTACTTCATATTTTTGAGCAAGTAATCAAAATGATATATATATTGTATATTAAAACGTGGTATATACATAATATCTCTATATCAAAAAATCTCTATGAGTCACATAAAGTGCCAAACAAATTGAACACATTATTTAAAATATATGTTTACAAATTATAAATACATATTTTTTAAGCATTTATATTTTAAAAAATACATAGAGGAATTAAAATTTTTGGAACAAAGGTGTCAGGAATCTCCCCAAGGTGTCCTACATTCCTTTTTTGTTTGTTTGTTTTGTTTTGTTTTGGGTCACACCCTGAGGTGCTCAACGGTTACTCCTGGCTCAGCCCTCAGAAGTCACTCCTGGTAGGCTTGGGGGACCATACGAGATACTAAGATTAGGATTCATACTGGAGTTAGAATTAGGGTTACGGTAAGTTAGATATATAATTAGAGATATAAGTTATAAGATATATATAGTTATAGATATAAGTTAGAGATATAGTTAGGAATATGTTTAGGTTTACTTTAGGCTATAGTTATTTCTAGGGTTAGAGCTAGGGTTAGGATTAGGAATATGATTAGGGTTATGTTTACTTTTAGTGTTAGAGACAGGTTTATGGTAAGGGTGTTTGTTTACAGTTAGGGTTAGGTTTATTGTTAGTATTACCATTAGGGTTAATTTTTATTATTTTTTCTTCCATACCATTTTTTAAAATAATCACTGTGTTTACAAATATTTTCATACCAATCCATGCCTGTAAGTCACCACCAGTTCTACTCCTATCCCTAATCTGGTACCAGTTTCTTAACCAGTACCCAGTTTATGTTATCAATTGACTTTGTTTATATCCTTGTTTTGTTTCCCTATACACAACTGATGAATATGATCATCTGGTGCTTGCTCTTCTAACTCTATTTCACTTCTCTATTTCCTTCTAGTCCATCCAATCAAACTGCCAAATTTCATTTCTTCTTGTAACTGCATAGAACTCCATTGTACATATCAATGGAGCTCCTTCATTCATTTGTCTGACTTAAGACGTTTCAGTCATTTTCACAACTGACTATTTAACTAAGCACTGCAATGAGCATAAGAGTACTAAATATCTTTTCTGATTAATACTTTCGTATGTCACTGTAAATTCATATATCAAACAGGTTAAAAATAACTGGTATCAGCAGAGTTAAAAAAAGAACTTTGTCATTCACTGCTGATGGTAATATTGTAAGGTTCAGCCTCTGTGGAAAATAGTATGAATATTTTTCAAAGACTATGAGTAGAAATCCTTATATATGACCCACTTAATATATTTTCCAAAAATACAAAAATAATATTTAAATATTTTAATTAAAGGGAAAAACAAAACTTGACAAAAGAATATATACATTTAATTTTTTGTGACCAATGTGAATTACAAGTCTTTCATAGTTATATTTAAGGTACATAGTGACAGTGAATTAGGGCCAATCCCACTACTAGTGTTGTCCTCCCTCTGCCTATGTTCCCAGCATGTATCCCATGCCACCTCCTTTTGCTCCTTGGATTACTTATGTAATGGGTCCCCTTTGAATATAACTTGTTTAGGTTGAGTATTATGATTCGGTTTTCGTTGACTTTGGGTTTGATATTTAGATCTGATCATTATTTTATTTCCACTCAATGTTCATGCGACTGTTTGCTCCTGGTACCATCCACATTTTATTGTTTTTTCCTCAATTTATAAGGCAGAACACGATGATTCAAGTTCTATGGTTCTGTTGGGGGGAAACGGGGGAAGCTGAGAGGAGTTTCTCTTGGAGTTAATCATATCAATTTAAAAGAAGAAAGGGAAAAGAAAAAATAAAGAAAAATAAAAACACCCAAACAAGCAATTAACAACAACTAAACAAAAGAGTACAGATTTTTGATATCTTTTTATTGTAACATTTTGATTATCTCCAATACAAATAGCCATTTTATCCCAATTCTTCTTTTAAAAAATACACAACTCGCCGGAGAGATAGCACAGTGGAGTTTGCCTTGCAATCAGCCGACCCAGGACCTAAGGTGGTTGGTTCGAATCCGGTGTCCCATATGGTCCCCCGTGCCTGCCAGGAGCTATTTCTGAGCAGATAGCCAGGAGTAACCCTTTAGCACTGCCGGGTGTGGCCCAAAAAACAAAACAAAAAAAAATGCACAACTCAAGACTGAGGGAACTCTCTGAGCACCAGAACCAGGGCAGGTGAACCTGCATGCCACCCCATACCCCACACCTAGGGAAATATCTGAAAACTAGGACCAGGCCAGTTGAGACTGTGCCACACCCTCTACCCTAGATCGTGGAAACTCTCCTCTAGGCCAGAACAGCAGACCATGTTATTAAACTACCCAAAATTTCAACACTCAAAGCCACTAAATGCAAAGAAATATGAGTAAACTAGCAGCTGGGAAATTAGAGAGACATCCTAACAAGTTTCTAAGCCCATCAAAACCTAGGAGCCCAATAGACAAGGACTTAAAAGTGGCATATTTGATTTTTACCCCAGTTTATTACTTTTCTCTTCTTCAAACAAAACCACATAACTTGAACTATCTAGTCCCGTCTCCCAGTTAGAGGGGGAAATAAGGGAGGTATCAAGACCAAACAGGTGTAAGACCACTAAGTAGTAAGCTAGGCACAGAGGGAACCACTTATTCTAGCAGCCCTGGGGGTGAGGGAGGTGGATATGGGAGGTAGGACGGGAACGGAGGTGTAGGGAGGACAATTCGGTGATGTGAATCCCCCTGATTTGATGTTAATATGTACCTAAAATATTATTGTCAACAATATGTGAGCCACTATGATCAAAGAAAAATTATATTTAAAAAAAGTGGCAATGAATCTCCTAGCAATAAAAATCAAGGAATCACTGGCCTGCAAAATCAAGAACTCTATAGATGAACAATTAAACCAACTCAACAAAAAACTTTTACAGAAGATGAGAGAATCCATAGAAATGAAATTAAGGGAAATAAAAAACATGGTAGCAAGCCATAATAGCATAATTACACAGTTGGAAGAGCACATAAAGAAACAAAAAATAACAACAAACCCAACAATTATAAGTATGTCAATAAGGAAATGTGTTGGGTTATTGACCCTACCCTAATCATTAATTGTACTCCACCATACAGTGTGACCTGGTGATAGTATATTGGATTATTCCTTACTTGGTTTTCTACTCCCACCCTAGTGTGGGACCTGATTCTTGTCAATGAAAGCAGAGGTCTGAGAAAGGCTGGGGCTCATTTTTCAGTCTTCTTCCACTGAACTGCACTGCATCTTAGGAACAGAAAGCTTTTGTGGTTTGAATTCCTTGCTTGAACACTGGATTTCCTGAACCCATTCTTGTACCTTTTCAAAATGTGAATTATTTCCTGTGTATCTCTACAACTGGAACTGTTCCCCCTAACCTAATGGGACAGAAGAATGGGAACTGCCTTTCCTGTCTGGGAGCTTGATGGGAATCAAACCTTAATCAATCTCTTAGAGAACATGACAATTCAACACGAGACAAAACATTGGAAGAAAATGTCAGGAATCTAATGAATAAAGAAAAAATAAATAACTGGTACCCCAAGCCAGGAGCGACTTCTGAGCGCATAGCCAGGAGTAACCTCTGAGCGTAACCGGGTGTGGCCCAAAAACCATAATAAAAAAATAAAAGAAATAACCTATGAATTGTAGAAATACAAGAAGGGGAGGAAAATGGGAAAGGGGAAGAACAAGTAGTGAAGGAAATAATAGCAGAAAATGTTCCCACCCTCTGGAAAGAGACACCAGTACAAATCTAAGAGCCACGAAGAGTCCCTAATAAAATAGATCATAACAGACCAACACCAAGACATATAGTAATCCAAATGATAAATAACAAAGAGAAAGATAAATTTCTTAAAGCAATAAGAGAGAAAAAAACCGTCAAGTACAAAGGAAGAAACATGAGAATCAAATCAGATCTCCCATTTGAAACAATTCAAGCAAGAAGACAGTGGAATGCCATATTTAAACTACTGAATTAAAGAAACCTTCAATCTAGAGTCCACTACCCAGCAAAACTCTCATTCATATGGGAGTGGGGACTAAAAACATTCTCAGAAAAAAAAACTCACAATATTTGTGCTAACCAAACCAACTCAAAGATGAATTATACAATCCAAACCCTCGATTGTAACAACAACCACTCTACTCAATACAATAACACAACCAGCTCTGTAAAAAAATCTCCTTAAATGACAAAGGCCTAAACTCCCTCATTAAAATACACAGATTAAAGGGTTGGATTAGGAAACAAAAACCAGATATCTGCTGTCTTCAAGAAACGCACCTAAAAGAACAGGAAAGACACAGACTTAGAATAAAAGGTTGGAATTCAATTATTCAAGCCAACAGAAAACAAATAAAAGCTGGGACAGCCATTCTTATATCAGACCAAATTTTATTCAACCTCAATAAAGTACTCAGTGACAAAGAAGGTCACTACTTACTGATCAGGGTAACATTAAATCAAGAAGTACTAACTCTGATCAACATTTATGCCCAAATGTAGAGCCAGAAAAATATGTAAGGCATTTTCTTACAAACCTATAGAAACATGTGGAAGGAAATGTGATAGTAGTAAGAGATTTCAATATTCCATTATCACCACTAGACAGAAACACCAGTCAGAAATCTAGCAAAGACAGAGGAGCCCTAAATGAGAATCTAGAAGACCTAGGATTAATGGATATTTAGGGCTCTCTACTCCCAGAAAACAAAATACACATTCTTTTCAAGTGCACATGGAACCTTCTCTAGAATAGAGCAGATATTCTTAAAGTATGCCTTATAATATAAATCTAACTTACACAAAGTCACAAATATAAGGATTATAAGATGCACCCTATCAGATCACTATGCAACAGAGATCAAGATTGCCTATAAAAAGGAGGTCTGAAGAAGACCCAACACCTGGAGACTAAACTACATGCTACTAAACAACAGCTGAATCAAAGGGGAAATGAAAGGAAGAAATAAAAACAATTCCTTGAGACGAATGATAATGAAGAAACAAATTCTCAAAATTTGTGGGACACAGTAAAAGCAGTAATTAGGGGGTAATTTATAGCAATACAGGCCCTCATAAGTAAAGAGAAGAACAAGAAAATTAACAGCTTAAAGGAACATATTAATGATCTGGAAAAACAGGAGCAGAAAAACCCAAACACAGGCAGAAGGAAAGAAAAATAAAAACCAAAGCAGAAATAAACAACATAGATTCTGTTAGGGTCTATTTTGTTTGGCACTCTTTTTGCCTCTTGGATTTGTATAGCAGCCTCTTTCCAGAGAGTGGGAAAGTTCTCTGCTATTATCTCCCTCAGGACTAGTTCTTCCTCTTTCCCTTTTTCCTCCTCTTCTGCTACTCAGAGATTATTTTTTTTGTCTTTTTTCATTAAGTCCCTTACATTTTCTTCCAATGTTTTGTCTCTCCTTTACTTTTTGACTTATCACTGCTGTCTTGTAATTTGTCTTCAAGTTTGTCTCTGCAATTCTCCACCTGTGTATTTCTACTACTATAGCTTGCTAACATGCTTTTTAGTTCCTACCATTCCATTTGCATGAATTCTCTCATCTTCAGAAAGTTCTTTTTTGAGTTGGTTGAATTATTCATCTATAGATTTCTTAATTTCACAAGCTAGTGACTACTTGATTTCTTTTGTTAAAACTTTAAGCGTCAATTTTAGGTCCTCATTTACAAGGCTCAGGCATTTTTGTGGACTTGAAAATTTTCCAGGGTTTCTCTCCATATCCTCATCTGCAGATGTCTTCCTTTGTTTCCCAATTGTTCTTTGCATTTGGTGGGTTGGGATGCTGGAGTGTTAAAGAAAGTGACCTATTGAACTGTTTGTACAAAAGGTGGCTACTGGTATATCTGCTTTAGAGGTTATTTCCTAAACAATAGAGATGATCTAGGTATAATAAAAATATTGAAAACTAGTTCATTGGTTTGTTCAACTGATTTGTTCAGTTTGAGATGTATATTTTCTAGGAGAAAGAAGTTATATGTCCAATCTACCTGAAATTATATGATATAAATTGCACTACAGGGGCTGGAGAGATAGCATGGAGGTAGGGCATTTGCCTTGTATGAAGAAGGACAGTGGTTTGAATCCTGGCATCCCATATGGTATCTCAAGCCTGCCAGGAGCAATTTCTGAGCGTAGAGCCAGGAGGAACACCAGAGAGCTGCCGGGTCTGACCCACCCCCCAAAAAATAAATTGCACTACAAAGTTGAAATGACTATTCAGTTTTTCTACAATTTATAAAGTCTCTTTTTTATTATGTATTTAATAAATCATTTGAAAATTCACATATGTGGCCAGACCTGACCTCCTGCCTCCCACACCTTATTTCAGATTGTGTCTGGGTGTAGAGAGGGAACTTCGGGTCTTTCTTATTAACCTTCCTTTTCCCAAACTGCACAGCTTTCTTCTTATTAATTAAGTTAATAAATAACCTGGGAAAATATTCATTTTACATTTAGCAACTCAACATTTTACACATATATATTAACTTTGATTAGAATTAGGCAAAGACCATAAGACTAGTGTACAGTTGTAATACATCTAGTATATACAATACATCTAGTGAAAAAAGATAGCCTAAGTGAGTAAGAGAGATAATAATCAGATGGATAATAATGATGATGATCATATGGATAATAGTTGCTAAAAAAGAAAAACATAAAGGGCAAAATTGAATGATTAAAGAGTCAGTGATGTAGCTACTTGTCTTTCATAGGAGAAGTAATATGTTCAATTCCTGGCATTGAAAGTCTAAAATATGGGCCAGAGAGATAACATGGAGGTAAGGCATTTGCCTTTCATGCAGAAGGTCATTGGTTCGAATTCCGGCATCCCATATGGCCCTCCGAGCCTGCCAGGAGCGATTTCTGAGCGTGAAGCCAGGAGGAACCTCTGAGCACTGCCGGGTGTAACCCAAAAACCAAAAACCAAAAACAACAAAAAAGAAAGTCTAAAATAGGGCAAAAATAATTTAATGGTAGAAGATAAACTAATTAAATAAAGGAAAATTGAAGGGAAGATAATTGAATATAGGTGAAAAGAATTGATAAATAAAAATAATTGAATGAAAAATGATTAACTATAAAAAATGAATGGAAGTGGAAGACTTTAGAAGTGCTCACTATTTTTGATGAATAAAGATTAATTATTTATATAAATATAATATATAATAGATATATAAATATGTCTATTTATTGTAATATGAAATGAGAAGAAATAAATTGATAGTTAAATAAGAATATTAGACACCTTGTCTTTTATACCTGTAAAACCTACATGCAATTTATGCATGGACTCTGGAGTCCAAAGAGAGAAACGTTGTCAGCTTAAAGTTTAATAGAAGTGGAGAGAAATTATAAAAAAAATTAGAGTAAACTGAGTAGGACTCTTGCCTTGCATGCTACCAACCAGAGTTCAATTTCTGGCATACTATATATTCCTCCATAAACCTCCAAGAGTAATACCTGTGCACAGAGCTAAGAGTAACAGCTGGGAACTATTGAATGTGGCCCCAAAATGAAATGAATTAGAGAAAATGAGACAACATATAAGAGAGAAGTTTAAATTTGTCCAAATTAACTAGAATTCATGTATACCCATGGCAAAGCTTAAATTTCATTCATCAGTATAACTCAATCCTAATAAATCGTGTGCAAATTATATTTAATATAAATTATGATGTATTGTTTTGCAGGTACTATTCAATATTTGCATCCCGAATATTGAATCCTAACAAAAAAATCTATGAAGCAGGTAATTTATGGATAAAGAAAATAAGGCAGAAAGGTTTCAATAAATTGTCCAAATCATATATATATATAAATGAGATGTATACATAAATAAAATCATACATAGACATAATGAAACCAAAGTAAAATTGTTGTTTCAGAATCTGTAATCTTTTTTTTTTTTTTTTTGGTTTTTGGGTCACATCTGGCAGCGCTCAGGGGTTACTCCTGGCTCCATGCTCAGAAATCTCCCCTGGCAGGCACAGGGGACCATATGGGATGCTGGATTCAAACCATATGGGATGCCAGGATTCTGCATGAAAGGCAAATGCCTTACCACCATGCTATCTCTCTGGCCCCTATAATCTTTTTTGTTTGGGAATAGGAGGCCACACCCAGCAGTGCTCAGAGTTTACTCCTGGCTTTGCATTCCTGGTGGTCCTCAGAGGGGACCATATGGGATGCCAGGGATTGAACCCAGATCATTGTGCAAAGTAAACACCTTTCTTTATTGTACTCTCACTCTGGCCCCCAAAGTCTATAATCTTAAATATGGTGCATCATAATAGATATGTGTTTGTTGGAAGGGGAGAAAACTAAGTGGAGAGAAGGAAAGGGGAGAGAGAGAGAACAAATGAACTAAAGAAGGAATGAAGGATAGATTAAAGGAGAGGAAAGCAATTTTGTAACTATCTCATGGTTGAAGTGAAGCCTCATGGAAGAAATGCTGGTCTGGGAGCAAATGCTGACACAAAAAGTAATCCAGGAAGATTGAAGGGAAATAAAACAGGTTCTGGAAAATTTCACCACAAGCCTCCTACCAGCAGTCAGTCAGCCCAGTTTCTTTTTTTTTTTTTTTTTGGGGGGGGGGGGTGAAGGAATGGGTTACAGCCTGTGGTGCTCAATCCAGCTTTGGAAAACGCAACTGAAAACTGTTTCTCCCTGAGATCTGAGGTTTTTATTAGTAAGCAAAAGACTACCCCATAGGGTGGAGAACAGGTAGGGTAAGGAAACAATCCTAAAGGTGCTTCAACCCAAAAGTACTCTCAGTCCAATGAGTGACAAGCACTAGCAAAGAAGAATCATCCTTAATAGGAAGGAAGGAAGGCAGGAAGGAAGGAAGGCAGGAAGGAAGGAAGGAAGGAAGGAAGGAAGGAAGGAAGGAAGGAAGGAAGGAAGGAAGGAAGGAAGGAAGGAAGGAAGGAAGGAAGGAAGGAAGGAAGGAAGGAAGGCAGGAAGGCAGGAAGGAAGGAAGGAAGGAAGGAAGGAAGGAAGGAAGGAAGGAAGGCAGGAAGGCAGGCAGGAAGGAAGGAAGGAAGGAAGGAAGGAAGGAAGGAAGGAAGGAAGGAAGGAAGGGAGGAAGGAAGGAAGGGAAGATGGGAGTAAGGGAGGAGGGAGGAAGGAAGGGAAGATGGGAGTAGGGGAGGAGGGAGGAAGGAAGGGAAGATGGGAGTAAGGGAGGAGGGAGGAAGGAAAGAAAGAAGGGAGGAAGGAAGGCAGGAAGGAAGGAAGGAAGGAAGGAAGGAAGGAAGGAAGGAAGGAAGGAAGGAAGGAAGGAAGGGAAGATGGGAAGATGGGAGTAAGGGAGGAGGGAGGAAGGAAGGAAAGATGGGAGTAAGGGAGGAGGGAGGAAGGAAAGAAAGAAGGGAGGAAGGAAGGAAGGGAGGAAGGAAGGAAGGAAGGAAGGAAGGGGGAAGGAAGGAGGAAGGAGGAAAAAGGAAGGGAGGGAGGAGAGAAGGAGGGAAGAAGGAAGGAAGAGATGAAGGAAGGGAGGGAGGGAGGGTGGGAGGGAGGGAGGGAAAAGCAGTGTTCCATGCTTACTCTATGTTCAGAGATCTTTCCTAGTGTAATGCTCAAGAGACCATCTAGGTTACAGGGGCTCTTATGTGGTTATGTGGGTTGGGCTTGTGCAAGGCAAATGCTCTACTTGCTGTACTAGCTCTCCATCCCCCCAAATAAATAATAGTTTTTAAAGAGAAGAAAAGAAAATTGGATTTCATAAGCTCCCCCTTTAGTCAGGCGTTAACAATTGGTTCTGCTTACATAATTCCAGTTATTCCTTTCCTTAGAACTCAGGAATAAAGTATCTTGAGTTTTAATCTCTGCCTTGGAACATCCTTGGATTTTGTTTTGTTTTCTTTCTTCTCTGTCCTTATAAGCTTTAAAGGGTGATAGTAACAAAGAGGAGTTTTCAGTAAAAAAAAAGAAGGGTTTTTTTGTGGTTTGTTTTGTTTGTTTGTTTGGGGGTCACACTCTGCAGTGCTCAAGAGATACTTCTCACACTTGTTCAGAACTCATGGCCCCTTACTTAACGTACTGGTCCTAGCAATAATCTTGGCATACACTGAGATTCCAATAAATCTAATAAAAAATGAAAAGCTATTTAATAAAAGATTACTTAGTCAGTTAGATCTCTTAGTGCTATCTTGAGACTAACACAGCACCAATGAATACTAAAATGGCAAATATTCTGAATACTCAGGGTTTTGTGTGCTATTAACAGTATCTCTTATCCACTGCTGGTGGGAATGCCGTTTAGTTCAACCTTTATGGAAAGCAATATGGAGATTCCTCCAAAAACTGGAAATCGAGCTCCCATACAACCCAGCTATACCACTCCTAGGAATATACCCTAGGAACACAAAAATACAATACAAAAACCCCTTCCTTACACCTATTTTCATTGCTGCACTATTTACCATAGCAAGACTCTGGAAACAACCAAGATGCCCTTCAACAGACGAATGGCTAAAGAAACTGTGGTACATATACACAATGGAATATTATGCAGCTGTCAGGAGAGATGAAGTCATAAAATTTTCCTATACATGGATGTACACGGAATCTATTATGCTGAGTGAAATGAGTCAGAGAGAGAGAGAGAAAAATGCAGAATGGTCTCACTCATCTATGGGTTTTAAGAAAAATGAAAGACATTCTTGCAATAATAATTTTCAGACACAAAAGAGAAAAGAGCTGAAAGTTCCAGCTCACCTCAGGAAGCTCACCACAAAGAGTGATGAGTTTAGTTATAGAAATAACTACATTTTGAACTGTCCTAATAATGAGAATGTATGAGGGAAATGGAGAGCCTGTTTAGAGTACAGGCAAGGGGTCGGGTGGGGAGGAGGGAGACTTGGGACATTGGTGATGGGAATGTTGCACTGGTGATGATCGGTGGTGTTCTTTACATGACTGAAACCCAAACACAATCATGTATGTAATCAAGGTGTTTAAATAAAAAAAATAAACAGTATCTCTTACAATAAACTTCAAACCTGTTATGCCAAAGGTCTTACTCTCATATCATCTCACTGAGTTACTGAAGATTAGTATTTATTTCCCTTAGATTACTTACTAATACTAGTACATTAAGTTGGAAACACCATCTTAAAATTAGAATGACAAAACTATTTAATAGCTGATAGAATTTGGATTATTTCTAGTTTGTTTGCTTTGTTGTTGTTTTTTTTTTATTTACTTCTACGTTGTGTACAATTCTTTGTGTGGTAATAATTTTGCTTCATTTTGATCCTTCTGACTATGTTTACTAGGTCTGATAAATTTTGATCTTAACTTTTTAAGACCCCTTGAATTATTTCCAAGTGAATTCATTTCTTTTTCAATCAGCAAGATATCTGGTCTTCCTATTCAAAATTAACAAACTGATTATAAAGAATTTTTCTTTTCTTTTTTTTTTTTTTTATTAGGAGCAGAGGATGTAACTCAGTGATAGTTACATGCTTTCTTTGTCCTTGGATTGCTCTTCACCCCACCCCCCAACCCAATATTTGGTTAGCAAACAATTTTTTAATCTGTACACTGCAAAAAATAGATTTATTATTTGGTTATGGGCCACACTCAACAGTATTCAGGGCTTACTACTATCTCTGTGCTCAGGGATCACTCCTAGTAAGGCTCTTCGTTCCAGGAATTGAACCCAAATCTACTGCATGCAAAGCAAGTGACCTTATCCATAATCTTTCCAGCCTCCAAAACATTCTTTTTTAAAATGTACTTTATTAAGTAACCATAATTTAGGAACTTATTGATAGTTGAGTTTTAGAGATATAATGTATAACTGAGTCTCTGGATCTTAGAAATAAAGCATTCTACTGACAGTGAAGCTCTCTAGACATATATAAACATCTTTTCCAGTGACAATGGCTTTTAGTTGGATGAATTTCAACTGGGTTTTCTCTTCTCCATCACAGGTATTGCTACACTATCTTATAACACAGCTGGGTTGGAATTTTACTGGGCTGTGGCAAATAGATAGTCCTATTTATCTTGGATAAACCTAAGAAAATGTCAGAATATAATGAGCTGGTTCTGGCCTGCTGTAATCACCCAAGAACAACTAGGTAGCCACACCTATAATCTTTGTGACCGGAGTGATCTGAAGACCACCTTTAGGGACTTAACTCTGGACTCAAGTCTGTGCTCTTGTTTTGGAATCCCAATAACTTTCCATTTGAAAGAGAATTGTTCAGAGTAATTTCTTTTCTTTTCTTTTCTTTTTTCCAGAGTAATTTCTGAATACTTAAACCACTTCTCTCCTTCAGGAATGCTGAGACAGGATTTATCTGGATACTCCTCCCTCAGGACATCCCTCCCTCAGTTCACCTTCCTAGATCAGGTGACACTCAGTTCAGTCTCCTTGAGGTGAGACAGGAAGTTTGGCCTTTTTTTTTTCCTTCTCAGAGTTGCTGAGTAATGGAAGCTTTACAGTTAGTTCTAGGATCCCATATTTTTTAGACACTTTGTACTATTCATTAGGACCTAAAACCAAGGATTTATAGCTTAGATGGGCGATATAGAAACATCTGTACCAGTGATATAGGGTGCAGATTCGTAAACTTCAATGTGAATGTCACCAGATTATATTATTTTAATAAAGATGATGCACAGTGTACTCAGCAGCTTCTGATTGAGAAGTCTGGGAAAGTGGAGTTTTGAAGAGCTCAAGAATTTGCTTCTCTAGTGATGGATGTTTTATTTGATTTTAAAATCATTTAGAAAGTCTAATATAAGTTCTATATGGCTGTCATATGTAGATTGCAATTACATGCACATACCAATGTATATATGGAACCTTTATTTTAATTTATATTTTTATTTTAATGATCTTATTGAAAAAGCCGTTATGATGCCTAGAAGTGCACTTCACCCATTTCTACAAATTTAGGATTTGACGCTGGTGCATTGCACTATTATAATGCACTTGATATTTAATTAAATTAAATCAAATTAATCTAGTTAATTTAATACATTTAATTGCATTGTAATACAATTAAATAAATTGTAAAATAATTTACAAGTGCAATCTTTGTATTTAGCTGTTGTTTCTCAGAGGCTTGAGATTTGAGGGTTTATCAAATCTAAGGTGAGCGGTTCCAGCTAGGACAGTCTAGTAAAACAGCCTGGGGCGAGTGGGATTGACAGGGCCTTGGACAAATCCGCCCCCTTTTGCAGCCTTCCCACTTCCCCTCGCTCCGCCTCTTTCCCCCTGGGTTTTTGAGTTTTTGCCAGAGTCGCTGCGGGTGCAAATCCTCGGCTCTGATCCAGGGCACACGTTCCAGGTCAGTGAGCAAATCCACTATTTCTGCCCGGCCACCGCTATCTCCACTGGTACTGAACTTCCAACTTGCCCCCCAAGTGTAACTGAGTTGCGCGGGTTCGCGGGTGGCGGAAGAGTAAGGGAGATACCCTCAGTGGAGAGTTGATTCCTATCTGGCAGATGGGCACAGAAAAGCCCCTTGGGAGCTAAGTCTGTGTACCGGGGAGTGAAACTGACAGCCTGATTCTAGAAGTTGGAGGTTATGGGGAGGCCGATCTGCAAGTTCGGGGCTCCAAACCGTAGAAAGTGATTGAAATTCGGAGCTCGGTGGCCCTTCCGCCATTCCCAGCGGGTCTGCTCCAGGAAGTGTGTCCCCCACCTCCCCACACCCAGGTCCTAGTCCCTCCTAGAGCGGATTGGGAGGGGAGTCTTCTAGGGTGTAACCAAGTCTGTGCAAAGGCCAGGCCTGGCGTTTCCGGAGCTCTTTCTCTCTCTTCCGACGGGAGCTGATCCTCCTACAGGTAGATTGCAATAAAGAAGAGAAAAACATTTCTGGAGGGTGGGAGAAATGAAACAGCAGGTAAAGGCCCTTGCCTTGCATGCTGCCAACCCGTGTTGATCCGTGATGATAGATAGATAGATGTTTCTCCCAGCCCTGCTATGTCTGATCCCTAGCTCTGGGCCTGGAGGAAACCCGGAGCCTGCGTGTAGTTTGAAGCCCCAAAATCTTAACAATACTCACGCCCAAAGGAAAATCTGAAGGGAGAGCCCTCTGCCCTGTAGAATTTATAGAAAGCTCCCAGGTTTGCTCCGCAGAGCCTTGTCATCTTAGCATCTTTTTTTTTTTTTTCTTTTCTTTTTTTTGGTTTTTGGGCCATACCCGGCGTTGCTCAGGGGTTACTCCTGGCTGTCTGCTCAGAAATAGCTCCTGGCAGGCACGGGGGACCATATGGGACACCGGGATTCGAACCAACCACCTTTGGTCCTGGATCGGCCGCTTGCAAGGCAAACGCCATTGTGCTATCTCTCCGGGCCCATCTTAGCATCTTGATGAGAGTCACCTCTGGAACATTGCAAGTTTTTTTTTTTTTTTTTCTTCCTTGAGGTTCCAGTCCTGTGGGCAAATCAGCCAATTGTGGGACTCACCAATTTTAGTCTGGGGGAAGTAAAAGGGCCTGGAAATATCTACTGTCGTTCCCCTTGTTTAACTCATGATATAAAGGAATTTTTATATATTTCTTTATCATTCTTAATATCAATGAGAGTATTGTAAAATTAGGTGTCTTTAATCCACCAACCGAAAGTGTATTGGTTAGAGCTAGAGTGTCCCACTTCCGGAAACCCTGTGTCGGCTTTCTGGCGCAGTCACAAAATGTCCTCTGTCCTCTCCTGATACTTAATCACACCTAGCTTCAGTTTCTTCCATTTAAAAGGTGAACAGAGTAATATTTTTATCCTGAAGTTTTGGTGAGGCAAAAGGATTTAGACTGTTTGCAAATGGTAGTATTCAGATTATGAATTATAGACAAAGTCAACCCTCTAAGAAACGCACACTTTGGGGGCTGGAGCAATAGTATAGTGATTGGGCATTTGGCTTGCACGCGGCTGACCTAGAAGGGACCACGGTCGATCTATGGTGTCCCATAAGGCCTCCCAAGCCAGGTGCGATTTCTGAGCACAGAGCCAGGAGTAACCCGAGTGTCACCGGATGTGGACAAAAACAACAACAACAACAAAAAGAATCGTTTTTAATAGAGTAGGAATAAAACGTTCAAATGCATTCTTATACAGGATGCTACAGATATTAAAACCAACTTAGTTTTAAAAATTGGGAATTAGAAATGGCCTGTCATAAATTCTATCTTTAAAAGACTCGGGGGCCAGGCATGTAGCTCAGTAGTTAAGCATTTACCTTGCAAATGTGAGACCTTGGGTTCCTATTCCAAGCATGTTGGTACAGGAATATTCCCTCTGAAGCAGACCCCCCTTCCCTTCAGACAAAGATACATATACACCCTAAATCAGAATTAGTCACAGCCATCAGACACACAAACACACACACACAATCATAAAGTCACAGCCATCCCAGATGCACATACACACAGACCTTTATTTATACTCAGAACAATATTGTCAGAGTTTTCCAAGTTGTTTTTGAAATGTATGGGTTTAGTGATTCTTTGCAAGCTAAAATTGTACAGTTAGTAATGTTCCTATTCAAATATTTGTTGATTGCCACCTATTAAGATGAAAGTGGAATATAACCCACAAGATATTGAAAAATATTATTCTCTAACTACAAGACAGTCATTTATGATTGTAGTTACTTTCTGTTTACTTTTTTACTGCTCTTTCACAAAGGCTAATGATATGTAAAAAGCCATGGTTATCTTGTTTTTAATTTCTAGTTTGAGCCCTGAATGAGCCCTGAGACGTGGTTCATCCTTAATGTTCCTTGTCCAGACACTGCCTTTTATCTGAAAGCATTTTCATATTGAATTATAAGCATTCTAATAAGATGCTTATATATAATATATTTTTTATATAATATATTGTACAATAATATGTATTATATATGATAAGATGATTATCTAACCTTCTGTTCATTCTGTCTCTTTTCCCACCCCTTATTAATTAATTTGCATTTTAAATAACATCAACCTGGGAATAGGAAGGTGTTTTTTTAAGGCATGGCTTTTGAAGTCTTAATATGTAGAGTTTGTGATCTTACTCTAAAGTGCAGATACTGAATTGGTTTGTATGAGACCAACAGATTTTGCCAGAAGAGCTCCCCCAAGCCCATAGGATGTGATTCCTTAGTGCAGAGCCAGGAGTTACCCCTGAGCATTGCCAGATATGGCTTAAAACAAAACAAGAATATCCAGATTAATTCTTTTGACAAAAAAAGAAATATAGGAATAAAGTGGATCATTTGTTATTAAAGTTTGTAAGCAGCCTCATTCAAAAGTAAACAGAAACACAAAATTGATGTTATATTTAAACTCATTGAATCTAAAATATTAAGTGTGTTTACTAGTTTTTAAAAATATGATAAAGGGGCTGGAAAGAGAGCATGGAGGTAAGGCATTTGCTTTGCATGCAGAAGGGCATTGGTTTGAATCCTGAGCCTGCCAGGAGTGATTTCTGAGCTTAGAGCCAGAAGTAACCCCTGAGCACTGCCGGATGTGACCAAAAAGCAAAAAATATATAGAGAGAGATTTTCTTACCAAGTCATAAAAAGCTGCTGTGTATTTTATATTGTTTAAGGCATCTCATTTCTGTCTAGTCGCTGTGCCTGTGCTCAAGTATGTGATTACTGTATTTTACAGCACAGTTCTAATTGATACTTAGAAGATTAGAAGGCTAAACCTTTAATTATTTTACTACTTTTCAGGAATTGTTTGGGACCACAACTCAGGTGCCTCAAGGCTTATTCTGGCTCTTTGTGCAGAGATCAGTCCTGGCAGTGTTTGGAAACTTTATGTTGAACCCATATAACTGGATCAGCCTCCTGCAAGGCAGATATACACTCCTTGTACTATCTTTTTTGACTCCTTATTGAATTTTTTTGTTATAATTTATATCTAGCAAGTTATCCTTGTAAGCACACAATTGTGCTCATATTGACATATATAGTTGTGCAATCAGCATCATAATCATGATTTATAAAAGACATTACCCCACCCTCACTTTCCTTGCATCCCTTCACAATTCATTCTATTTTGCAGTCCTGGGCCCTTTCATTCTTTACTCTTTTAAATAGTCTAGTTTTGTCTTTCCTGGAATTTTGTATAGATGGACTATAATTGGAGCTTTGCTGTCTAGTTTCTTTCACTTTGCATAAAGCTTCTGAGGTTCATTCAGTTTTAGTAGTTCCATTTTATTTAGATGTCTTTTTAAGAATAGAACTGGGCCTAAATGATGGCACTTCAGACAGTCAATGTGGGTTTGATTGCTGGCACCCCGTTTGGCCCTCTGAGCCCCAATAGGAATGATCACTGAGGCATTCACATAAACCAAGTACATTTTCATCTGAAATTACTGTACATATGTATATATGTTTAATACATATATTATGAATTATGTTGAGAGAGATAGAATAGACCTCTGTTAAAATAATAAATATATTATGTTTGTTGATTGCCCCATCCTTATTCTTGTTTTTGCTTTTGCACTGACGGGGATTCTCACATGCATGATAGCAATGCTTAAACAAACTTTAGTAACCATGCTCACATTTTTTTTAACTCTGAAGATCTCAAATAGCACAGTTGCTGGTGGAGGATAGAACTCATTACCTTATACATATGAGGGCCACACTTGTGCTCAGGTCTTACTCTCTCTGCTTAGAGATCACTCCATGCAGTCAGTTTTCAGGGGACCATAGATAACCAGGAATTGAACCAGGGATTGAACTAAAGTCAGTCACTTTAAAGGTTAGTGTCTTTTCTTTTTTCTTTATTTGGTTTTTGGGTCACACCCGGCAGCACTCAGGTTACTCCTGGTTCTACACTCAGAAATCGCTCCTGGCAGGCTGGGGGGACCATATGGGATGCCGGGATTCAAACCACTGACCTTCTGCATGCAAGGCAAATGCCTTACCTTCATGCTATCTCTCCAGCCCCAGGCTAGTGTCTTTTCATCCCATACATAACATCCTGTGAATTCTCAGATTTGATCCCAGTATACCAAATCTGCCAGGAGAGATCCCTGAGTGCAGAGCCAGGAGTAAGTCCTTAATACTTCAGGTAGGTTCCCAAATCAAAAACTAAGTAAGTAAATAAGAACTTTTTTTAGGTCTCTGATCCATTTTGAATTAGTTAAAGATTTCAAATTCTTTGTGTGTGTGTGTGTGTGTGTGTGTGTGTGTGTGTGTGTGTGTGTGTGTGTGTGTCTCCATGTCTGGCTGCTTTAATACCATTTTATTAAAAAAAATCGATTCCTTGTGCTTATCAGAGGTCATTTGGTGATATTATGAGTGTGTGTTTTTAGCTCCTGCTCTGTTGAATTGATCTATTTGTCTATTTCACTAATGTATTGATTGTATTGATTGCTATATCCTTTGTAGTTTGTCTTAAAGTTAACTAGCATCAGTCTTCCAATTCTGTTCTCTCTTAATATTGTGTTGAAAATTCTGAGTCTTTTGCTTTTCTTTAAAAACTCAGTTTATCGATATCATAAAATACATGTTGATTGAGATTTACATTAAATTTATTAGTCAGTTTTGAAAGGATGAACATCTTGACAATTTTGACTTTTTTATAATTGAACAATATTACATTTAATTGTTTTATTTAATTTATCAGGGTTTTATAATTGTCCACATGGATATATTATATATATATGTAATTTATTCCTATTTCATTTGGAAGATGTAATAAAAATGATCTTGTATTTTAAATTCCAAATTACTTGACTCATGATTATTTAGTAAAGTGATTGACTCTTGTATATTAATTAGAATTCTACAGGTTTGCTTTGATTACTTATTATTTCTAGAAATTTGGCCAATTATGTTGGATATTTTTGCTAAATCTTTTCAACTGTATAGTTGTTTGGCTTTTTCCTTCCTAGGTTGTATGCCTTTTATGTCCTTTTTATTCTCATTGCCTGAGCTGGAACTTTTAGTACAGTTTTGAAAAGGAGTGCCGAGAGGAGACATCTTTTATATCTTAATTTAGTGAGAACATACTGAGGTTCTCATCATTATTATAGTGTTAGATGGAATAAAAACAACTAATCATATCGCATTTTATTAAGCAGACTTCTATTACTTTCTTGGTAAGATTTAATTATGGATGTCAGATATTGTCAGGTACTTTTATCAGCATACATTTATTTATTTGTTTATTATTTATTTTGGTTTTGGGGCTCTACCCATCCATGGTTGGGGTGCTCCTGGCTCTACATTTATAATTGCTCAGAAATAGCTCCTGGCAGGCACGGGGAACCATATGGGACACCGGGATTCGAACCAATCACCTTTGGTCCTGGATTGGCTGCTTGCAAGGCAAACGCCGCTGTGCTGTATCTCCGGGCCCAGATGATATTAATATTTTGTCTTCTCTTCTGTACTCTTATTTTTTGCCTTAGCCTGGCTTGAGGTATTTATGTCAGTAGTCTTGTCAAAGACTTTTTTTTTTTTTTGATTGTTTTTTTTTGGGGGGGGCCACACCCGGTGACGCTCAGGGGTTACTGCTGGCTATGCGCTCAGAAGTCGCTCCTGGCTTGGGGGACCATATGGGATGCCGGGGGATTGAACCGCGGTCTGTCCTAGGCTGGCAAGGCAGACACTTTACCTCTAGCGCCCTCGCGCCGGCCCCCAAGGACTTTTTTTTTTTAAATAATTTTTATTGAGACCAATGTGAATTACAAGTCTTTCCTCTTTCACAGTTACATTCAAGGTACACAATGACAGTGAATTAGGGCAATTTCCACCACCATTGTTGTTGACCTCCCTCCACCCCTGTTCCCAGCATGCTTCTCCTGTCTCCACCCTTAGCCCCCTGGACTGCTAGTGTAACAAGTTCCTTTTGTGTATAGCTTGTTGTAGTTTGGATCTTTTGATTTCATTGTCTTTGACTTTGGGTTGGGTATTTAGGGTATTTTTTATTTCCACTCAGTGTTCTTGAGATTACTTGCCCCTGGTACCATCCACTTTTTTTATTTTCCAATTTATGAGGCAGAACAAGCTGATTTATGCTCTATGGTTCTGTTGGAAACAAACAAACAAACAAACAAACAAAAAACAGCGGGGATGAGCCCCTGTGTAGAAGCTATGAATTCAAATTTAAAAGAAGAAAGAACGAAAAAGAAAAAACAAAACAAAACCAAATTAAAAAGAAATAGGAGAGGGTCTGGTGTGGCAATTTTTTTGTTGTTGTTTTGTTTTTATTTTTGCATAGGAACAGAAGTTGGGTAAATAGAAAGGAAATACACTCGGACTAAGAGATACAGGGTTTCTCCATTTTTGAAGCATACTGTCATGGGATCATCTACAGGTTACAGGTTTAGTGTCGAACCCGCAGGTATTTTTATGGTGCCAGGAAAAGTTCTGCTCAGTGGTGGCTGTTGTAGTCAGTCTTCTGTAATTAGTGATCTTGGTTTTTGCACAGATTCTGGATGGAGTGTCTTCTGATTTCATCTCACAGTTAGGTGCCGAGGTAGGGCAACCTGCCCTTAGATCAAGTTGTTGCTGTTTCCTCATCATCAGGGTGTTGTATGAACTTACCCTGGCACAAGTTGGTGTCAGAACCATATTAGGGACTCCCCTGAGGAGAATTTGATTCCTGATGCTGGTGCAGAGAACTGTGTCAGTTCTAAGGTTGGGAGCAGGGGTTCAGGGTTGGATCACATGTGGTCTAAGTTAAGTCCCCATGACAAGTGTTCAGGGTGTGAGGTGCCCCTGTATTATAAAATTTATGAATTCTTATCCCTAGTAGATAAGAGCTTGATTCTATACATAAAATATCCTCATTTTAGAATGCCTATGCAAAAAGGAACCATGCCATATTGTAAGTGCATTAGAGGGTAAAAATAGCAGGCTATATAGTCTCTGTGCCCTGGTTTGGGCCTGAGTTATTTTATCTCAGACAAGACTTTTCTTCTAGAATTTTGTATTAAGTGGAACCAGAACAAACCAAATAAGTAAGTAAGTAAGTAAGTAAGTAAGTAAGTAAGTAAGTAAGTAAGTAAGTAAGTAAGTGAAAATTTAAAAAAATGCAATGCCTTCTGGAGCTGAATCCAGTAGCATGCTCCAGCCTATGTTGGGTGGTGTGTGAGAGAAAGGCCCACCTAGAATGAGTCAGTAAGAGTGGTGGTTGCAACTTCTTGCCAGGGCTAGAGATGTGGGACTGATACTCTGTCCTTTCGCTTTGGGAGCTGTATGGTGGCTTTTTGGGGCAGGGGGTCAGTCTTGGTTCTTAATGAGTTAAGAACAGAGGATGAAGAGGGTTAAATAGGGAGGTATAGTGTATCAGGATTGAGGGTGCGAGAGGATAGATGAAGTTCTGAACTAGGAGAAAAGAGGGATAATTTATCAGAGAGGCTATATACAATGTAGGCATGGTTTGTTTACAGTATAGATTAGGCAGACAAAGTACAGTCCACTGCATACATACTCATGTCCACTTATATACAAACTTTAGAGATCTATTAATAGGTTGTAGTTGGAGCCTGACCCTTATGGGATGGGTCAGCATGCTTAAGAAATAATTGAATTAAGAAAAAAAATAAATTTGAAAAATGGCATAGAAGAGAAAAAAGAAAGAAGAGAAAGAAATAAAAGAGAAAAAATAATAAGTTGGGTCGGTATCTCAGAGGGGTGTTTGGGTCATGCCTGGTTGTACTCAGGGTCTACTCTTGTTGGGCTCAGGAATCATAGGGATTATGAGAATCAAACTTGCACTGACTTCGTACAGAGCCAAGTACCAGGCTATTCAGGTAATGAAATGCATTAAGAGAAAGTTAGATAAAGGAAGACATGCAAATTTCAGGGTAAAGAGTTCTTCCTCTAGAAATAGCAAGTACAAATATCCTAAAACAGCGGTGTGTTTTGGAAATTTTAACACTGAGGGTATATGGCTTTTGTGTTAGTTTGTTTTTTACATTTGGGCCACACTTAACAGTGGACAAGGCTTACTCCTGGCTCTGAGCTCAGGGATCACTCCTGGTGGACTTGGGGGGACCATCTGGGGTATCAGGTATTGAACCCTGGCCAGCTGCTTGCAAAGCAATCGTCTCACCTGCTGTTCTCCTGCTCTAGCCCTGAGGGTGGGTTTTTATTAATCTGGAAACCAAGCAGGTGGCAACTCATTCAGTTCAACTCATCTACACAAGGTCCTCTGTTCCTCCAATAAGAATTAATGGAAACTATTCATTGTTGCTCTATTAAGTGTGGAAATTCACAGCTGATGAAAGCTGGGTATTTAAAATGTCTGTTTTTTAGCAAAGTGAAATATAACTTTAGTCATATACAAGGAGGGAAAGAGAAAGACTAAAGAGGTCACTGACCTCTCTGGAAGGGAGAGATCTGAGACTATCCTGTTAAGTAAATAAATTAAATTACATATGTCAGGCCGGCGCGGTGGCACTAGAGGTAAGGTGTCTGCTTTGCCAGCGCTAGCCTAGGACGGACCACGGTTCCATCCCCCTGTGTCCCATATGGACCCCCAAACCAGGAGCGACTTCTGAGAGCATAGCCAGGAGTAACCCCTGAGCGTTACCAGGTGTGGCCCTAAAACAAAACAAAACAAAACAAAAAATTACATATGTCATATGGGGTGATTCCCAGAATGTTTATTGTTAAAAAGTGTTTCAAGTTGAAATTGGTAACCTTATATGTTACTCACTCTTTTTCCTACCCTGGCCCTATTTTTCATTTGTTTCTTCATTTATACAGAAGACTATTGACAGGAAGCACTTTAGAAGTCAGAATTTAGAAGGAGAATTACAACGATGACTTCAACAGTGTTGGTGGACATACAAGAAGAGGTGACCTGCCCCATCTGCCTGGAGCTCCTAACAGAACCACTGAGCATAGACTGTGGCCACAGCTTCTGCCAAGCCTGCATCATAGCGAACCACAAGGAATCAGTAATTGGCCAAGAAGGGATGAGCAGCTGCCCTGTGTGCCATATCAGCTACCAGCCCGAGAACCTCCGCCCTAACCGGCACCTGGCTAACATAGCAGAAAGACTCAGAGAGGTAGTGCTGGGCTCTGGAAAGCAACTGACAGCAAATCTCTGTGCTAATCATGGGGAGAAACTCCAGCTCTTTTGTAAAGAGGATGGGAAGGTCATTTGCTGGCTTTGTGAGAGGTCTCAAGAACACCGTGGTCACCAAACATTGCTAATGGAGGAGGTGGCCCAGGAGTACCAGGTAGGAACCCAGAGGAAGAAAATAGCAAAGTACACGCTCCTTAGCAGGAGATTCTAAGATTCTATACCTCTTATGTGACTTAATTTTTTGGTTTTTTGGGGGACTATAACCAGCAGTGCCCTGGACTGACTCCTGGCTCTGTGCTTAGGAAACACTCCTGACAGGGATGAGGGACCACATGGAACGCTGGGAATCAAACCCAGTTTAGCTTTGTGTAAAGGAGGTACTCACTGTACTATTATTACTTTGGCCCTTAATATCAATCTAGAAAATATGAGCCCACTCTTCCCACTGGGAACGTAGCTTAGCAACAGAACACTTTCTTGCATCCTGAGTTATATTATATATATATATAAAGTGTGCCTACAGCATGAGTGGTAGATATTAGTTTTGTCTTTCTTTTTTTCTTCTGTTTTGGGCTACCTGAACTTCCAGTTTGTCTGGAATTTTTATGTGGATGGGGGAAATGTTGGTAGTGAGAGTAAACCATTTATATTTATTTGTGTTTTGATTCCTTCTCTAGAAAAAAAGATGGGGCCATAACGACAGTACAGCACATAAGGTACTTGTGCCTTGCATGCAGCTGACCTAGATTCTATCCCTGCCTGGCATCTGGCATCCCATCATCCGGTTCTCTGAGTACAGGCAGGAGTGATCCCTGAGCACCACTGTGTAGCCCAAAAATGAAACCAGAAAGATTGATTGACTATACGAGCCTATTTTCATTTCCTTTTTAGGAGGAGGAGGGAGGGAGGGAGAAAAAAGAGAGAGAGAGAGAGAGAGAGAGAGAGAGAGAGAGAGAGAGAGAGAGAGAGAGAAAGAAAGAGAGAGATTATATCAGTCTGACTGATATAGTCAGAGTCTCTCTCTCTCTCTCTCTCTCTCTCTCTCTCTCTCACTATATCAACTTATGTCATTCTCTTTTTAGGAAATATACTTTGGCCTTCTACATTTTCCACCTAAGGATAGTACTGTAGGCCTCTAAGGACAGCATAATTTGAATCCCATCCATTCATTATTAGAGACAATTTATCACTTGACCCTTCTTACCTAGTATATTTCTTCCAGGAAAAGTTCCAGGAGTCTCTTAAGAAGCTGAAGCAAGAACAGGAGGAAGCAGAGAAATTAAATGCTGTTATTAGAGAAAAGAGAGAATCCTGGAAGGTAAAGGATTCTTCCTGAGGATGTTGTAGGGCAGGAACTATGGAAGTTTATGATAGTTCAGGGTAAAGACTTCCTGATCCTATCTATTCTCCATCTGAGTAAAACAACTTTCTTTTGTTTGGATTTTGGTGCTTTCGTTTTTTGGGGGGGGCACACCTGGTGACACTCAGGGGTTATTCCTGACTTTGCACTCAGAAATTGCTCCAGGCTTGGGGGACTGTATGGACGCCTGGAGATAGAACTTTGGTCCATCCTGGATAACTCATGCAATTTTTGTGCTTTTTAATCAAAGGTCTTGTGAGCAAGAGAGATAAACTGGAAGTGAGAAAATGAACTTAGCTATGGGAAGTTCAGGTTTTTGTAGACCATTTCATAACAGGAAGCATACCATGAATTGCTGGTTCTAGAACTTATTCTACAATTTCAAGTTCTGAAAATTAGAAAACAGATTAGTCAAAGGTCAGCCTTCTATGCCAGTTCTCAAAATTGGAAGATATAGAGGTTTGAGAGGTCCTGGAGGTTGCCTAGAATTTAGGCCTCAATCAATAGTCACAGTTTTATGGAGGAGATCTAGATAAGGCAACTTCAGAAGGGCTAATGTGAGCTGAGATGGTGAGAAAGAACTGGTTCTGCAGGATTCATTTCCCAATGATTCTGCCTTGTCTAGTGGGAGCTAGTCTGGAAAGTTGTGCTAAATCTAACTACTCCACTCCAAGACAGTACAACAAAAAAGAAAAAAGCAACTAAAGCCCAGCATTCTCTTTCTCTTCCTTGAAGAATCAGTTAGAACCTGAGAAACTCAGGATTCAGACAGAGTTTAATAAGTTGAGAAGCATTCTAGACAAAGAGGAGCAGCGACAACTGAAAAAGTTGGAGGATGAAGAGAGAAAGGGGCTAAGTATTATTGAAAAGGCTGAGCAAGATCTGGTCCAGCAGAGCCAGTCACTGGGTGAGCTGGTCTTCGATTTAGAGCGTCGGTGTCAGGGGTCCACGACAGAATTGCTGCAGGTAAGATTCAGAAGTTGATTCTAATCTGAAAGTCAGGGCATAAAAAAGATGAACTTTCCTTTCTTTTTGTAATATCCTGATTTAAGGGCAAAATATCTATGTGTCTTTATTTTTGTTAAATTGTGCAGAGGTCATAAATAAACCATGGGACAGTTAAAAACATGTTAAGAGAATGTCTCAATTTTAGATATAATTGGTGGTCCAAAAGTTTGTTTGATACTTTGGAGGAGATCTGCTTTATCTAGATCTGTTGTATCCAACAGTGGAAATTATCAAAGCATGTGTAGTATTGAAATCAAGAAGTTAAATAGAGGTAAGATAAGGAAGTTAAATAGAGATAGAATAAGGCTTAGAAGAGAGCAGCTGCATTTCATGCCTTTATCAAAATTTTCTCAAGAGGAACTATAATTTAAGTAATTGAGATTTGTGAAATACATTTAAAGATTTTATATATATGTATATAGACACACATAAACACTGAAAAAAGAAAAGATATTGAATTAATTAAATGCTTTCCAAGATCCCTACATGGCATTTCAAAAAGTCTACCCTGAGTTTTTAATAGCTACCTGTGATCTTCAGCTAGGACCATCTTTCTTGGTCCTATTATATTATGACATGATGGGAATGAATGTGACACAGATGAAGTTGTATTGGAAGGCAGGACCTATTATTCCTTGATTAACTTCGTTTTTTCCTCCCTAGGATGTGTGCGATGTTACGAAAAGGTAAGTGAAGGAGAACAAAGGTGATTTCCTTGGATTAACAAAAGATTTTACAGAGTATTTTTTTTGACTTTTTTTTTTGGGGGGGGGGCCCACACCCGGCGGTGCTCAGGGTTCACTTCTGGCTGTCTGCTCAGAAATAGCTGCTGGCAGGCATGGGGACCATATGGGACACCGGGATTCAAACCAACCACCTTTGGTCCTGGATCTGCTGCTTGCAAGGCAAACACCGCTGTGCTATCTCTCCGGGCCCCAGAGTAATTTTTTTTTAACCTTCTAGTCAATGGGAAGGGTGAGGGAAACCCCGACAAAGAAGATTTCGGACTATGGTGTCTTGCTTTATTTATTTAAAGAACTTTGGGGTCCTCCTGATGAAAGGCTATGGTTTCTGTGGTAGAATTTGGGTGATGGGAAATCACAAACTGCAGATTGTAATTCCCTTAAGAATAAAGGCTATTGGGGCCACCGGAGAGATAGCATGGAGGTGGAGTGTTCACCTTATATGCAGAAGGACAATGGTTCAATCCCTGGCATCCCATATGGTCCACCGAGCCTGCCAGGATCGATTTCTGAGTGTAGAGCCAGAAGTAACCCCTGCATCTCTAATTGGCTTTTTCTCCTCTTGACGTTTTTTACTCTGGAAAAATCTTCATTTAATTCTCTTTTTCTTTTTCACTTTATAGTTTTCAAATAAACTTATCTTACTTTAAAAAAGAAAAGGAAAGAAAAAGTCCAGAAAACAAAACCAAACGATCAGCTATCAGTGACTCTAGTACTCATAGTGAAATCCATGTCCTTTTATACCGCTTTCTATTCAGCAGAGTAAATTCTCCTGCCAATTTTAAGAAAAAATTTTCCCCATTTTAAGAAAAAAAATAATCTTGACTATTTGCCTTAAAAATCTTTTTCATGCTAGTTTTTTTGCAATAGTTTAATTTTTGCTCTTGATACTTTCACATTCCACCTTTTTGCCTCCAGAAATCAAAACCCTGAAGTTTTGAGAAAATTGGGTTTTTGGCTCTGAAACAAAATACACTCTCTGTTAACAATGTAGAATCTCATCCTCAAGATTACCATCAGTTATACATTTGGAACCCTGAAGCTTCTAAAACAAGTACATGAAATATGAAGCCTGTTGTTATTTTCAAAGTCTTTATTCTTAATTTAGAAGGGAGAACATCTCTAGTTTTGAGGCCTACCTCCCTTGGTTCTTAGGAAAACTGATGCCCAAACTCACAGACTATAAAAGAACCCTTGCCTGATAATCTCAGAGCCCCAGCACCAGACTCCTGATGATGTACTACCTGTCCAGAGATATCTCTAGACTCCTACCTTCTGGAGATGTTTGTAGATAATCACCTCTAAAATGGCAGACATGGGTCCAGAGTAATAGCACAGCAGGTAGGGTGTTTGCCTTGTATATGCCTACCCAGGTTCTATCCCCAGCATCCCATATGGTCCCCTGAGCCTGCCAGGAGTAATGATTTCTGAGTGCAGATTCAGGAATAACCCCTGAGCACTACCAGGTGTGGCCCGGAAACATAAAATAAAATTAAAAGAATAACAGACTTAAAAGTATTTTCTAAAGGTAACAAAGGACTTCTAGCCATCTTTGTTACTATTTTTTTACAGTCTATGATGAAAAGAAAGAAGACAAAATTACTGTATTTTAGGAAAGAGTACCAACATGTTTAAATGAGGTTTTAGGTTAGCTCATTAAAATTTACACAAGATTGTAAGGAGTTACAATTTGCCATTTGCAAAGTTATGTTAATTTTCTTTAAAAAACGAATGTTGGGGTGAGCCAGTGAGCCAGGGATGAGAGACTGGTGTTTGAGGTCACTAGTGTAAAAACATTTTTTTTTCTAGGAGTGAAGTCTGGTCTCTGAAGAAACCAGAAAGTCTCCCCACAAAGCTGAAGAGTAGGTTTCGAGCCCCAGATTTGAAAAAGATGTTGCGAGTGTTTAGAGGTGAGACAATTCATAGGACAGAGGTTAGATGTGGGATGATTGACTTGTTTATGTAAAAATTAGATAAGAAATTGGGCCCGGAGAGATAGCGCAGCGGCGTTTGCCTTGCAAGCAGCCGATCCAGGACCAAAGGTGTTTTGTTCGAATCCCGGTGTCCCATATGGTCCCCCTTGTTTGCCAGGAGCTATTTCTGAGCAGACGGCCAGGAGTAACCCCTGAGCATCGCCAGGTGTGGCCCAAAAAACAAACAAAAAAAATTAGATAATAAAGTGTAGTTGGTATTGGTTTGAGAATAAGGATATAATATACTAAAGAAGATACAGTTCATACTTAAGTGGGAATTGTGTGGTCAGCTTAATGGTGTGGTCAGTCTGGTAAAGAAATCAAATCTGAGGTGGGTTGTTTCTAAACAATAGGACTGACTTTTTATCATTGCAGAATTGACAGATGTCCAGAGCCACTGGGGTAAGTAGAAACCACAGCCTGTTTGAGTTAACCGATTGTCCTCCCACATATATTCCTTCCCACAAGCAAGGAAATACTTATCCCTCCAGGAATCCTCCCACTGTAGTTTGCATTCCTATCACCCACTTACTATATTTCTGTGTACCCATCCTTATCTGCTGATATTGTTTGTTTTACTACAGTGGATGTGACTATGAATCCACACACAGCTACTATAAATCTTGTGATGGCCAAAAACCGGAGACAAGTGAGGTATGTGGGTGGTGAACTATCTGGTTCTCCTCTGGAAGAATATTATGACTGTAGTATCTTGGGCTCTCAGCACTTCTCCTCAGGAAAACATTACTGGGAGGTAGATGTGACCAAGAAGACAGACTGGATCCTGGGGGTATGCAGTCATTCAACGGAACCTGCAGTCTCTTTCAATCAATTTGCACAAAGTCGGAATGCGTACTCTAGGTATCAACCTCAAAGTGGCTTCTGGGTAATTGGATTACATCATAAACATGAATACCGAGCCTATGAAGACTCCTCTACAGCCTTGCTTCTCTCCATGACTGTGCCCCCTCGTCGAGTTGGTGTGTTCTTGGACTATGAGGCTGGCACTGTCTCATTTTACAATGTCACAAACCATGGCTTTCCCATCTATACCTTCTCTAAATATTATTTTCCTACCACCCTTTGCCCATATTTTAATACATGTAACTGTGTGGTCCCAATGACCCTGCGTCGTCCAGGCCCTTAAACATTTCCTTTCTCTGTCTCCAGTTGAGACTCATTTGAACCTCAGTATCTCCGTTCTAACTTAATTTCTGTGTTCTTATTCCTTTTATTTGTCCTAGGATGTAGCAGTGCTGATGATGAACATCCTTGATTAGTTGCATATCTTAAGATGTGTAGAATAAAACAACTTTGTGTCGTTAAGGATGATAGTTGAAGGAAATCATCTTTGTTATGGCATGGATTCAAATTATAAATATTCTTTCTATAATTTATAATAAATTGTCTTGTCTGAAAAGTTTTACATTAGCAGATTGTCTCTGATTATTTAGATAATAATGAGTCATTTATTGCTGTTATTGCAATGTCTTGACTTGTTTCAGTTAAATCTATCATTCCTGAAATAAACCAGTTATATGTAATAGTCAACACTGTATTTGTTTTGCAAGTACATTGTTAAATTTTATTTTCATCTTGCTTATAAAAGAAATTGATCTGGCATTTTGCATTCATGTAGCAGTTTTCTCAGCTTTATAAAATGCTAACATTGCAAGGAAATTATTACATGATAATTTTAAGACTGAATGGTCTTGTGTCATTTATGGATGAAATTAGCGGAAATTCTAACTTCACGTTAAAATGTATGGAAATTTTCAAGTGTATGGAACATAATGGACAATTAAGCTAACCAAGGTATTCTCCTGTAACAGAAATTTTATGCCCCAATCCCAGAGGATTGGAGGGATGTGAGCCTGGAAGCAAATACCAATGCAGGAAATAATCCACACATGATTAAGGGGATAAAACAGATTCAGGAACTTCCATAGGCAAGCCTTCCATACCTAAGAAGCAGATAACTAAGTGGTGGAAAAACCAAAACCACAAGTGGATTTTCTCTGAGACTCGGTCTATATTGGGAAGTTCAAGACCACATCCTGGAGTGGAGAACAGGTAGGGTAAGAGACCAATCAAAAGGATGCTTCCATTCAATATTGCTTCTAGCTAATAAGCATTCTGAATAATGTGGAAACTGTTTAATCCTAACATTCTCCCAAATTCTTGAAGGACAAAAGGGAGCAAGAAGAAATGATGAATTGAATCAAGACTTTTCTCTCAAAATGGCATGAAAATTTAAAGAACAAAATAAGATTTTTTTCTATTTCAGGAAGAGAAAGCTTTTTATTTTCAGCTTTTTCTTTAAAAAAAAAACAAGTTTCTTTATTATATTTGGGCATTTGAACCACACCCAATGGCGCTTAGAGATCACTCCTGGTTCCACTCAGAAATCACTTCTGGCAGGCTAGGGCAGGGACCATATGGGATGCTGGGGATTGAACCCAGGTCAGTCCCGGGTCAGCCATATGCAAAGCAAACACCCTACCCACTGTGCTACTGCTCTAGCACCTCTACACCTTTTCTTTATGAATAGCTGGTAAATCAAGTGTGGTGATTTGGGAGGAGAGATGCTATATGTTTTTGAGACCAGTTATAAAAGGAATTACAAGGTACACGTAGAATTGATAAATGCTAAGAAGTTGCTGTAGCTGATTGTCTTAACCAAGTGCCACCAGTGACTTGAGAACTTCAGATGTGACTCATCTGAGTTTAGGTGTTATTTCATTAATAATAACATGCGTTAAGATTTTGAACATAGTAAAATTATTTTTATGCAGTTTTTTCATTCATTTTTTATATTTTTCCTAATCAGATGAGTTACTCATCATCTTTGGAGCATACTGTGAGCATAACTGATAGTATCTTTTTTGAATATCATTTTCCTTATGTTTAAACTTTTGTTCTTTGTTTCTATGTAAAATTTCTAAATTCCACAACTTCCATTGTGTTTAGAAATCCACAGATTTTCTATCCAGCTTCCCCTAGTTTCTATTCTCTGATATCTAAAGAAATAAATATGTACTGTACCACTTGCTTATTATGCAAAAAAAAAAAAAAGATTTTGAACATAGTTCAAACTTAGTTCAAAAAACTAAATTTGTAATAACTTAGATTGTATAATATATTTAATATATTTGATAAAATAGAATACATGGCTAATCCCATCTGTCGTTTTTCTTAGATATGTAGCTTCTAGAAAATGTTAAGTAATATAGATGTCTCTCACATACTTCTATTTGACAACTTTTTCTAAATTGAATTTTCTTGGAAGTAGGGGTGATAGAATACGCAAGGGTCCTGGAAGTCATTCTCGTGATACTTCATTAACTGGACCTGAAAGTTTAGTGGTTGAGTTTTAACGATTCAGTTCAATTCCATTTCAGTAAGTCAAAGAATAAATGGAATATTATTAAAATTTATATTATCTCCAGATACACCGGTCAGAGAAATTTGTCTATTATATGCCAACACAGCCTGTAATCTCGTCTCTATATAAGTCAATCTGTTATATGTATCAATCTCTACTTGACCCTAGTTCTTAGCTCAGGATTTAGACCCTATTTGTTGTATAAATTACATCCTGTAAATTCTCCATTTGTACACATTTAAGTGTATCATTTTCTAGGAGAATGGAGGCATATATTTCTGACTTTAAACTATACCACTAAGTTATGTAATAAAAACAGCATGATATTGAAATAAAAATTACATATCTATTAATAAATTAAGAAATCAGTATTAAATTGTCATATGTAAATATCATGATCAAAAACCAAGATTAGGGGCCAGAGCGGTGGTGCAAGCACTAAGGTGTCTGCCTTATGTGCACTAGTCTAGGATGAACCACGGTTTGATCCCCTGGTGTCCCATATGGTCCCCCAACTCTTTAGTTGTTAGTTGAAGTATTTGTACACAGACTGAGGTACTTTTAGAAACCACTTATGAGACTGAGGAACTTCCATGCACAAATATCAGAAGTGCTGGGATCAATTATAGTGCAGGTAGCAGCACTAGGGATTGAACACACGTCCTTTCACTTGCAAAACCAATGCTTTAGTCACTGAGTCATCTCCCAGCATCCTAGACTGGCTATTTATTTACTTATTTATTGTTTGAGGAAAGCCACATGTAGTGATGCTCAGTTTACTCCTGGCTCTGTACTCAGAACTCCCTCCTGACAATACTCAGGACCACATGTGGAGGGAATTGACGCTGGGTTGGCTGTACAAGAACCTTACCCACTGTACTGTCTATAGCCTTCACACTGGCATTTTACCACTATAAGTAAGTTTTGAGTCCTCATCAAGTGATTTCTCCTTAAAGCTAAAAATGGGAAGATTATCTATAGAAAGTACTTAAAGCAGAATTTTTCTTTTTTTCAGTGAACTAACTCTTGGTCTTATTAATCTTTTAGATTAACTTTTGGCATTTCAGTTCATTGGTTTCTGCCCTAACTTCTATTATTTCTTTCTTACTACCTGTCATTTCCTTTTGTTGAGATCTCTCATTTCTCAAGCTGTGGAGCCAGGTTATTTTTGTGGGCCCATTTTTGATGAATGCCTATAGATCTATAAACTTTGCTCTTTTAACACTGGTTTTGTTATAAATCACAAGTACTTGTAGCTTTTGTCATTCTCTGTCAAATGCAAGGCGAGCACTCTATCCACTGTACAATTCCTCTGGCACAAGATAGGGCAATTTTGATGTCGTGTCTTTCTAAATTGTTCATAGACGAGAATTTAAGTGTTCCAATTTTTCTAGCATAGCAGTAGGTCAGATATCATGGTAAAGAAATTGGTGTCTAAGAGTTTTATGGAGTTAAAGGTAGTAAAGATAATACTGATCAGGGTTTCAATATTTTTGGCGTCAATCACTCTATTTATATAATTTCTCCTTTATCTCTGCTTTGGTTTCTTTCCCTTTTTTTTGGTTTGTTTTTGGGCCACACCTGGTGACGCTCAGGGGTTACTTCTGGCTGTGCACTCAGATATTGCTCCTAGCTACGGGGAACATATGGGACTCTAGGGGATCGAACAGCAGTCCTTTCGAGGCTAGCATGTGCAAGGAAGATGCTTTACCGTTTGCGCCACTGCTTCGGCTCCAGTTTATTTTGTAAGTGCTTTTATCACATGGTGAGATTTGTTAAACTTGTTAAACAGACTTGTTTGTTAGAGAAGCTTCAATATCTACCTTGCTTACATGATCGAGTATGGAGATCACATCTTCACAAGATTTTCTTTAGATATTCCTGAACATAAAGTAAAGTAACTCATTTTGACCCTGATGCCTATCCTTCCTTCCACTCTTTAGAAGCACATAGGGAACAGTACAATATTCATGCCTAAAGTTGTCAATCAACCTGACATCAAATTTCTTTTAAAAAATAAAATAAAATTTGGGGGCCAGAGTGGTGGTGCAGCGATAGGGCATCTGCCTTGCAAATGGCTATCCTAGGATGGACCGCGGTTCAATCCCCCGGTATCCCATATGTCCCCCAAGCCCAGAGTGATATCTGAGTACATAGCCAGGAGTAACCCCTGAGCTTCACTGAGTGTGGCCCAAAAAACAACAACAACCAAAAAAAACATTTTCTGTCCAGGGGCCATAATTTCTCCTTTGCCAGTGTTTATATTTTTGCTCACAAATCTGAATTTTAAATGTTATTTGTAGGTCACATCACAGCTGTTAAGACTTAATCCATAAGCTTACATGCTCTCCAGAAAGATATATTACAATCAGCATCTGCAGTCTGACTGCTGTTCAGGCCCTTTTCAAGGATTTATTATGATGTAGTGACCTTTAAACATCTCATATCCTTGTGCTTAGTGGTGAACAAAGCCTTTCCTCTATATTATATCTGCAAATTTTACATTTTTTGCATGAGATATAAATAAGATTGTTAAGTATGTCCTTTTTAAATTAATAAACTTTTTTGGGAGATCAGATGGAATGTTAAGCCAACAGAGCTCTAGGTTTCCTCCATGTTCTCTTCTCAGAGATTACTCCTGATGGGACCATATGCGATCCCCAAATTTAAACTATGGTTGACTTGTGCAAGGCAAACACCTTAGTCTCTGTACTATTTGACCTTAAATTGTTTTTTAACTTTCCAAGGTCATAGAAAAGCAAAGGGTAAGGGTGGTGGTGGTGGTGGTGGTGGTGGTAGTAGTGGTAGAAGTAGTAGTAGTAGTAGTAGTAGTAGTAGTAGTAGTAGTACTAGTCGTCGTAGTCATAATAGTAGTACCTTCTGGCTTTAGTGTCTACTCCAAATTTCTTTTCAGTATCCTCAATGGAAAAGCCTCAACTTCATCAAGGACATGGAAAAAGAGGATGTGGTGATATTGGTGATCTATAGTCAGAAATTTTTATTATCTATTTTAGGAAATTCGGGAGTAGAAGCTGAAATCTCTTTCCAAGAGATTTATGTATATATGTATATTTTGTTTGTTTGGTTTTGGTTTTGGGCCATACCCAGTGACGCTCAGGGGTTATTCCTGTCTATGTGCTCAGAAATTGCTCCTGGCTTGAGGGAGCATATGGGACGCTGAGGGATCAAGCTGTAGTCCATCTTAGGTTAGCATGTGTAAGGCAAACATCTTAATGCTTGCACCACTGCTCCGGTCCCTGAAGTGTATATATTTTGTTCCAAATGTAATTGGAATGAAATCACACAGGCTTAAATGTGAAGGAAGTTCATGTTAGTATGTGTATGGGTTTCCTCTGGTGGTACTGACTAAATTGGGTTGCTGATACAGCTTCAGAATCAGGATAGAAAGGAAGAGTGTATGGTGAAAAGCCTGTATTGTGGAAGAAAGATTACATCTGATAAGAATAGGTCAATATCTGATTTCCTCTCACCAGGTCAGATCTTTAGGGTGCTTCCATGCCCTGTATCTCTATGTTATTTTTGTGTGTGTATTAATACACTCTGGATGTCTCTTTATTAAAATTCAAGTTGGAATTTAAAATATTCTTAACTTTTAAGAATGTCATGCATATTAAATATTTCAACATAAAGTAGCCATGTTTGTGTCCCACTTCTTAGGATTAGTAAAATTATATAAACTAACTCAATGTCCTGTGCTATATATTTGTGCTTTTTAGAGGAATGATAATTGAAATCTCATTTTTTTTCCTAACTGACTAGACTATTATCAAGGTCACTTCAATTCCAGACTTACTGTATTTCCCGGCAATAAGACGACTGGGCATATAAGACGACCCCCTAGTTTTGCAGTTAAAACATAGGTTTAGGCCTATATTCGCTGTATCAAACAGAATATTCCTGTACTGCAACTGTATGTACCACAGCGAGCCAATCACAACAAGCAAAGGTTCAAAGGTCATACTGTCATAGACTTCCTCTCTGACTCTGGCCAATCTGAGCAGGCTTTTTACAGTGTAGATTTGGGTTCAGAACATTGTCTAATTTGCATGCATAAAAAGTCTGCTTGGATTGGATGAGTTAGAGAGGATCCGAGCAGCCTTGCAGTGATTGGCGCAGAATCGAGTTGGAAAATTTGTTTTGTGGCAATATTCAGACAATTTGCGATTAGCTGCATATCGAAACATTTTTCGGGATATACTCGGTATATAAGACGACCCCCGATTTTCGGTTGACTTTTATTTTTTTTTCCAAAAGTCGTCTTATACACCGGAAAATACGGTACTTTGCAAAGATCCTATAGTGGGAATGATTCAGAAAATTACAATTGTGAGTGTTCAGAATCTGGTCAGTAGGGGGAGCCATGTTTAGAGACTGCTTGGCTTATATTTATGACTTTTTGATACATGAAGGTACTAACAGCTCAGGTCACTTCGTGAGATGCTGGATTTGGGGTAGAGGGTTGGGGGTAAGGGGTAGGATGTCTGGATACAATTTTTTGGGTAGAATCAGCAGCATACAGGGCAAGGCAAGCACCTTAATGCCTATGCTGTTTCTAACCCTGGGCAGCTATTCCTCCTATATACATTTTCATAAAGTCTGTTAATTACATCTATAGTAATTTTTAATTTTGTTGAAACCTTGTGATTTATGAAGTCCTTCATAATTGGTTTTCAGACATGATGAATCAGGGTCAAGTATCTTTACATCTTAAGATAGCATTTTTACACTTTTAAAATTGACAATCTTTTGGCTTAAAGAACTTTTCCTTAGGTACAACTCTTAAACATATCAATATTATGTGTGTGTGTGTGTATATATATATATATATATATACCTTTTGATGTTTTTTTTTCCTTTCTAAAATGTTTAAAAATCAAGATAATTCCTTCCATGGATCTCACCCAGGTTCAAAATCCCACACCAATTATAGTTCCCATTATGTGCTGCCAGGAGTGACCCTTGACCACAGAGCCAGAAGTAAGTCCTGTATACTGCCAGGTATGATCCCTAAATATATTAAACTAAATATAAATAAAAATTTAAAAAAGGCCAGAGACATAAATTAATGAGAAGTATATGCTTAGTATTCTTGAGAAAAGTTCAGGTTTGTTTTATCCCTGGCACCACATGGTCCTTGGAGCACAGTTACAGAATCAGAAGTTGCCACCCAATACAACGGGTATGGGACAAAGTGAGAATGAATAAACTTACTCAGGATAGTAAAAATGACACTTTTATTTAGCAAGTTAGCATCATAACTTATACAGACCACAGCAAAGAAATTGCATTTCATTAGAGAAGAAAAAAAGGGAGACACATTTCTTTATCTCAGATAAATGAAGACATTTCTATTAAATATTTAAAAGATCATATAAACCCAGAGAGAATTCCCCAGCATTCCATGGTTTATGACAGTATGGAGAAAGAATCAGAGTTGAGTCTCTTTATTCCAACATAACTACTCTCTGCAACACAAGAAATTTAACTGACAGCCTAGTCTTGAAATTAGAATTTCATTATCATAGTGATGCTGCATTTTATGGGCCTCCTGAAGTAACTTTAATTGAATTTAGTTTCTCCTCAGAAAGGACAGTAAGAACATTACAGCTGGCTCTGTGCTGCAGGCTTACTCCAAAGTGATCAATGTCTAAAAAGGCAAATTTAAAAAAAATAAAGAAGGGACAAATGGAACTATATTAAATTCAAAAGCTTCTGCATTTCATATGAAATGGTGATCAGCATACAGAGATTGTCCACAGATTAGGGGAAATTATTTACTCAGTACCCATTTAGTAAGCAGTCAATATCTAAAATATGTAAAACAGTGGTCAAAAAGAAAACTACAAAAATAATAACTAAGCCCATCAAAAAAGTGAAAGGAGAGATGAATAAAATGTTCAATATCTTAATCATCAGGGTGATGAAAGTCAAAACACTAATGAGACAAAATTTCACCCTATAGAGTATATTTTTTCAACCTTTTTTTTTTGGCAAAGGTACATTTCATGAAAAAAAATCAGAGGCACACCACCATTAGAAAATTTTAAAAAAATTAACTCTTCCTATATTAACTATTTATAAAGTAATTATCTTGAATAGAAATCAAACGCAAAGAAGTTATTTTATAATTACTTTATTATGAAATAAAGTATTTTATAATTGTTCATATTTCTATTCACTTACTCTGTGTGAAACCTGGGCCTGTTTGGCTGAACACAAAGTTAATATTCTGGCAGGAATCAAAGAAAGACACACAGGTAACTCTTTGTCAAAAGCTCTCAGTATCTCTGTCATTAGTTTTTAATAGCAATTAGGCTTGAAAAACTCATATCACACAGATATGTACTAGAAAATGGGAGCAATCTCAAAATAGCTTTGTTTGCCAGAACGGGGAACTCCTTGACAGTGTCCAACCCAAAACTGTCCAAAGCTAGATCAGCAAATCTTAGCTTGAAAACACGATTTTGTCTCAATTCAGTTAGTTCCTCCTGCTCCTATAAAGTCATGCCTCTGCACCAACTGATGCTGAGCTATAAAGGTCCCTAACCCAGCCAAGCCATTCAGTGGAGACTGAAGAGAAATAAAGTGACAACTTCTCCTCTAGAGTTTTTAAATGTTTAACTTGCCAGGTATGCCAGCCTTGCACATCACTCATCACTTGCAAGCAGTTGTGTAATCTGACCTCTCAGTTGTCAGAAATACTTTAAAGTTTCTCCAGAGTCCAGACACATAGGTGCTCTTCTGCACATTGGCGATCTACAATCTACTACCATATCTCCTCCTGTTAGTGTAACAGTGATATCGGAGCAATTTATAGTCCATAAAATGCACTTCGTCTCACAAATAGACCAATCACTTAAATGCTCACACACCAAAAGGAACAAAGAAGACCACTGCTGGTGTGGATGAGAAAAGAAAGGAACTCAATCTATTTCATGGCTGGTGGGATTATAGACTTGTTTGTAAAAATATGGACATTAGGCATCTGCACTCATATGTTCATTGTAGCACTATTTCTAATAGCCAAAATCTGAAAATGCCCAAATGCTGAGAAGAGATAAATGGGTAAATAAACTATGGTACATCTATGCAATAGTATATTTTGCAGTTGTCTTGAAAAATTCATGAAATTTGCTTATACATGGAGAGTATGGAGTGTATTATGCTGAGTGAAATGAGACAGGGAGAGGGATAGACATGAAATGGTCATATTCATTTGTGGAAAAGAAAAAAGATAGATGGGAATAATATTCAAATACAATAGAGATGAGACAAAGAACTGGGGTGTACAGTTAGGCCAGCAAAGTGACAATGAAAAAATGATCACTCTAGACAAGAATTGGATGCTAAAAGGAGGTAAAGTGATATGCATGTTAGCCTTCAGTAACAGTATTGCAAACTACAGTGCCTAAAAGGAAAAAAAAGACAGAGAAAGAGACACTCTCCCCCCTCAGCCCTCCCCCCCCTCTCTCACACACACACACATACAGAAAGAGAAAGAAGAAAAATGTCTGCCATAGAGGAGAGTAGAGGGAAACTGAGGACATTGGTGGCACTGGTGATGGTAAGGGTGTTTGAACATTGTATAACTGAAACTCTAATCATGAACAACTTTTAACTATTTCACAGTGATTTAACTAATTTTTTAAAAAAATTAAAAAAATTCAAGATAGAAAACCAGGTGAACTATTGATGAATTACAGCTCTATATATTCATTATGATACATTCTCATGAATAAAAAAAAATCACACCAGACACTGATAGTACAGCTTACAATTGCCATTACAACTTTTCATTAAGTGGTAGATATGGATTAGTGTGGGTGAACTGTAACTAGGAAATCACAATGTCCAAACCCTCCTCTGAAATACCTTGCATATTTCACCCCTCTATAAACTAGAAATCTCTGTTTAATGGCCCTAAAGTCTCTGATGTATGCCCAGAGCCTGGCTTATTGTATGCATAATATTAAATAGCCAAATGCTTTTATTTTGATTCTCAGGAGTATTCTATTATCTAATAAAGTTTTTCTATTGTTTATTACTCTGACTTGTGCTTTCTTGTGCAGGTCCCATAAACGTGCTCCTGGGATCCGCTAATGACTTATTCTAGACCATTATTTCCTGCTGTAAGAGCATAGCATGAGATATAACCTCAACAATTTCTTTTAAGAGTTGCTATCCAAAGGGTGTGCTATAAAATCTCAGTTTTTAAGATAAATAAGTTCTAAGATCTACCACTTTCTGTTATTGTTAATAATCTACTTAGCACATACCATATTTCTTCCATTTACATTGCTTTTCATAAATGAAAAATGTCCTGAAAGGTGGATAAGAGTTTTGAGTGTATTTAGAACTTTCTCTTTTATTACCTCTGAGTGGTAATTACTTTACATGGTATTTCTGACATTAAAGTTTGCTATTTTAGAAGAAGATGGGTATCCATAATGGGGAAATGGAGATTTGAGAGAAACTAAGAACAATCAGGCTTCCTTCTTCAGGTCATTTTATGGATAATGATCACGGAGAAGGATACAAAGTCATCACTATATTATGTCTATTGGTGTCAACATACTGGAAACATGAGGTTTGTTTGTTTTTTAAATACATTTGTTCTCAGTAATGTGGGTGCAAATGTCCATCCATTCTGTCCAAAGATGATGATGGACCAGTGGAGGGTGTGTAATTGCTTCTGATTCTTTTTTAAACAACTTGATTACATACATGCTTGTGTTTGGGTTTCAGTTATGTAAAGAACACCACCCATCACCAGTGCAACATTCCCATCACCAGTGTCCCAAATTTCCCCCCTCCCCACCCAACCCACACCTGTACTCTAGACAGACTTTCTATTTCCCTTGTACATTCTCATTATTAGGATAGTTCAAAACGTAGTTATTTCTCTAAGTAAACTCATCTCTGTTTGTGGTGAGCTTTATGAGGTGAGCTGTAACTTCCAGCTTTTTCTCTTTTGTGTCTGAAAGTTATTATTGCAAGAATGTCTTTCGTTTTTCTTAAAACCCATAGATGAGTGAGACCATTCTGCGTTTTTCTCTCTCCCTCTCTGACTTATTTCACTCAGCATAATAGATTCCATGTACATCCATGTATAGGAAAATTTCATGACTCATGTCTCCTGACAGCTGTATAATATTCCATTGTGTATATGTATCACGTTTCTTTAGCCATTCATCTGTTGAAGGGTATCTTGGCTGTTTCCAGAGTCTTGCTATGGTAAATAGTGCTGCAATGAATATAGGTGTAAGGAAGGGATTTTTGTATTGTATTTTTGTGTTCTAAGGTATATTCCTAGGAGTGGTATAGCTGGGTCGAATGGGAGCTCGATTTCTAGTTTTTTGGGGAAACTCCATATTGCTTTCCATAAAAGTTGACATAGACGGCATTCCCACCAGCAGTGGATAAGAGTTCCTTTCGCTCCACATCCCCGCCAACACTGCTTGTTCTCATTCTTTGTGATATATGCCAATCTCTGGGGTGTGAGGTGGTACCTCATCATTGTTTTGATTTGCATCTCTCTGAGGATTAGTGAAGTGGAGCATTTTTTCACATGTCTTTTGGCCATTTGTATTTCTTCTTTGTCAAAGTATCTGTCCATTTCTTCTCCCCATTTTTTGATGAAATTAGATTTTTTTTTGTAAATTTCTGTCAGTGCTTTGTATATTTTGGAGATTAGCCCCTTATCTGATGAGTATTGGGTGAATAGTTTCTCCCACTCAGTGGGGGGCTCTTGTATCCTGGGCGCTATTTCTTTTGAGGTGCAGAAGCTTTCAGTTTAATATATTCGAACCGATGACCTCCTGCATGAAAGGCAAACACCTTACCTCCATGCTATCTCTCCGGCCCCATTTGATTAATTCTTAATTTCCTCAATAGTGATGGGTGTGTTTAGATATGCTACATCCTCTTCATTCACCATGGAAGATTATGAGAGTCCAAAAATTTATTCATTTCTTCCAGGTTTTCATTTTTAGTGGCATAGAGTTTCTCAAAGTAGTTTCTGATTACCATTTGGATATCTACCATATCAGTAGTGCTCTCTCCTTTTTCATTCCTAATATGAGTTATCAAGTTTCTCTCTCTCTCTCTTTCTTTGTTAGTTTTGCCAGTGGTCTATCAATCTTGTTTAGTTTTTCAAAGAACCAACTTATGCTTTCGTTGATCTTTTGGATTGTTTTTCGGGTTTCCACTTCATTGATTTCTGCTCTCAGCTTTGTTATTTACTTCTGTCGCCCTATTTTTGGGTCCTTTTGTTGAGTACTTTCTAATTCTATGTGCTGCGTTATTAAGCTATTCAAGTATGCCCCTTCTTCTTTCCTGATGTGTGCTTGCAAAGCTATAAATTTTCCTCTCAGTACCGCTTTTGCTGTGTCTCATAGGTTCTGATAGTTTGTGTATCCATTGTCATTTGTTTCTAGAAAGGTTTTGATTTCCTCTCGCACCCACTGGTTATTCAGTATTAGGCTGTTTAACTTCCAGATGTTTTTCTTCTGTGTCCCTTTGTAGTTCATATATAATTTCAGGGCCTTGTGGCCAGCGAGGGTAGCCTGCAAAATTTCTATCCTTTTGATATTATGGAGATATGTTTTATGTGCCAGCATGTAGTCTATTCTGGAGAATGTCCCATGTACATTAGAGAAGAATGTGTATCCAGGCTTCTGGGGGTGGAGTGTCTGTATATATCTAGTAGGCCTCTTTCTTCCATTTCTCTTTTCAGGTTTAGTATATTCTTGTTGGGTTTCAGTCTGGTTGACCTGTCAAGTGTTGACAATGCTGTGTTGAGGTCTCCCACAATTATTGTGTTGTTATTGATATTATTTTTCAGATTTGTCATCAATTGTATTAAATATTTTGCTGGCCCCTCATTTGGTGCATATATGTTTAGGAGAGTGATTTCTTCCTGCTGTACGTATCCCTTGATTCATACAAAATGTCTATCTTTGTCCCTTACAACTTTCCTAAGTATGAAGTTTGCATCATCTGAAAATAGTATGGTCATTCCAGCTTTTTTATGGGTGTTGTTTGCTTGGATGATTTTCCTTCAGCCTTTTATTTTGAGTCTATGTTTATTCTGACTATTCAGGTGCATTTCTTGTAGGCAGCAGAAGGTTGGATTGAGTTTTTTGATCCATTTAGCCACTCTGTGTCTCTTAACTGGTGCATTTAGTCCATTGACATTGAGAGAAATAATTGTCCTGGGATTTAGTGCCATCTTTATATTGAAGTTTGGTGTGTCTGTTGGTCAGTCTTGTCTTAAAGTTGGCCGTTCAGTTTTTCTTTTAGGAATGATTTTGAGTCTGTAAAGTTTTTGAGCTGTTGTTTGTCTGTGAAACCATGTATTGTTTCTTCAAACCTGAAAGTGAGTTTTGCTGGGTGCAGTATTCTAGGCGAAGCATTTATTTCATTGAGTTTTGTCACTATGTCCCACCACTGCCTTCTGGCCTTGAGTGTTTGCAGTGACAGGTCTGCAGTAAATCTCAAGGATGTTCCCTTGAATGTAATTTTTCTTTTCTATCTTGATGCTTTCAGAATTCTGTCTCTATCTGTGGGATTCGTCATTGTGACTAGGATGTGTCTTGGGGTGTTTTTTCTGGGGTCTCTTTTAGTTGGTACTCTTCGGGCATGCAGGATTTGATCACATGTATTATTTAGGTCTGGTAGTTTCTCTTTAATGATGTTCTTGACTGTTGATTCTTCCTGGAGATTTTTTTCTTGGGTCTCTGGGACTCCAATGATTCTTAAGTTGTTTCTGTTGAGTTTATCATAGACTTCTATTTTCGATTTTTTTTTTGGGCCACACCCGTTTGACGCTCAGGGGTTACTCCTGGCTATGCGCTCAGAAGTCGCTCCTGGCTTGGGGGACCATATGGGACGCCGGGGGATTGAACCGCGGTCCGTCCTAGGCTAGCGCAGGTAAGGCAGACACCTTACCTCTAGCGCCACCTTCCCGGCCCCAGACTTCTATTTTCATCTGTTCCCATTCTTTGAGTAATTTTCCATTGTTTTATCATTTGCTTTAAGGCTTTTTCCCAATGTCTTCTGCTGTATGGAATCTCATCTTCCAGTGTACTTATTCTATCCTCAGCTGCTGTTAACCCATGGGAAATATCAACCATGTTTTTTTTTTGGTTTTTTTTTTTTTTTGGTTTTTGGGCCACACCCGGCGGTGCTCAGAGGTTACTCCTGGCTGTCTGCTCAGAAATAGCTCCTGGCAGGCACGGGGGACCATATGGGACACCGGGATTCGAACCAACCACCTTAGGTCCTGGATCGACTGCTTGCAAGGCTAGCTCCGCTGTGCTATCTCTCCGGGCCCTCAACCATGTTTTTTCTTCAATTCATCTACTGAGTTTTTCAGACCTGTTATTTGACCTGAAATTTCAGTTTGGAGTTTTCTGATTTCTATCTTCATATTCTCTTGATTCTTATTAGTGTTCTCTTCTATACTTTGTTTGAGTTCTTTGGAGATCTTCCATATTGCGACTCTAAACTCCTTATCTGAGAGACTGACTAGTTGGTTGGTCATGTTCAAGTGATCAGAGCTGTCATCGTCATTCTCTATGTCTGGTGCTGGCCTGCATTGTTTCCCCATTGTCACACTTGTATCGTGGGTTTTTTTACGTGTTGTGTTCTATTTATTGACTAAATGATGTGCATTGCTGGTAAGCGAAGCAGAGCGGCCATGCTCCTCTGGCTCCACCTTTTCTGGGTGTGTAAGCTCACTTCCAGGGAAGGCAGGCCATCAGCAGATGAGCCACACACAGGATGAAATCAGGCCAAAAATGGAGCGCAGCACAGAAGACAGGCAGAGAGGGGTGCTGGCATCTGAGTTCCAGCAGAGTTCAGCAGCTTCTCCTTTCTGGGCCTGTAAGCTCACCTTCAGGGAAGGCTCCAGGGAAGGTGAGCTGTCTGCAGATGAGCCACAGGATGAAATCAGGCTGAAAATAGAGCAAAGCACAGAAGTCAGGCAGATAGGTACTGGCATCTGAGTTCTACATACTATTTTTAAATATTTAAAGTTGCTGAAGAAGTCATTTAGACTATCATTTTCAGTTGGTCTTAGATTTGCTAAAGCAACAATCTGATGTCCAGCATCAATGCACTTCATCATATTGTAACAGCTGTCCTTCCCACCACTGATCAGAGCTGTGACCCTCATGCCTGCCGCAATCTGCTTCTGATTCTTAATCTCTATGTTGTTCAGCGTTTTCTGTCATACCTACAGCAACTCTTCTGTATCTTGTAGATCAGGGTCTCAAACTCAATTTACCTGGGGGCCGCAGGAGGCAAATTCGGGGTGAGGCAGGGTTGCATAAGGGATTTCACCAAAAAAAAAAAAAAAAAGGACAGCAGGCAGAAGGAGCAGAAATGACATTTGCGCTAGGCACAAAGTATTCGTGATTATTTGCTTACCAAATATTCGCAATAAAAATCGCATTAGTAAGAAAAAAAAATTGCAAAAAATCACATTAAACATTTGCATACCCTGAATGGAACTGCTCGGGGTATGCGAATATTTAATGCGATTTTTTCTTACTAATGCGATTTTTATTGTGATTATTTGGTAAGTGAATAATTGCGAAAACTGCAATATTTGAAGGCCAGCCGCGGGCCACAAAATGTTGTATGGAGGGCCGCAAAAGGCCCGCGGGCTGCGAGTTGAAGACCCCTGTCCTAGATCAATGTACCTATTAGATCCAATGTAAGAGTAAGAAGGGAAGTACTATTTATCTCAGGGAAGTTAATTTTGAGATTTGTATTAATTGGTTAACTAATATTAATTTGAGGTGGATACCCAAATATCTAGAGGAGGCTCAGAGGCTCCTCTTGACATATCTCATCTAAGTTGGAATATTCAATGCTAAAGGCCAAGAAAAAGGGACTGTTTCAAGTCCTTTGGTGTCAGGAATTACCTGGCCACTCCAGTGGTGCTCAAGGACCTCCAGGATTACACATGTGGTGTCAGGGATTTACCAGGGTCACCTGCAGTCAAGCATGATACTTTATAGCATCTTGCCTCTATTAATTTTATTTTTAACACTTTTATTTTCCCTGATATTCAAGTATGTAATATTGATCATTTATGTCTTGCCCAGGAACCTTACTTAGTGATGCTTAGGTAGCATGGTTGTTGATTGAACCCAGGACTTAATACATGCAAAGCATGTGCTTTAACTCTTGTGACACATCCTGGTTCCTGAATAATAAAGTTCTAGTTATTCACTACTTATTTATAAAATGTGAACCTTTGGCCTCAAGCCCTATGACCTTGCTTACCATGTGTATTAATTCTAGTTATTTTTCTAAATTTAATTTGAGTTCTATGTAATATCATAACTTCTACAAATAAAGACTTTGATTTCCATTTTTTTTTATTTTGGTCCACACCTATTAGTGCTCTGTGTTTACTCCAGACTCTGTGCTTAGGGCTCAGTCCTGGTGGGGCTTAGGGGGCCATATGGGGTGCTGGAGATCACCCAGGTTTTCTGCATGCAAGGCAAGCATCTTGTCCATTGCAATACTCTGGCACCAAGACTGTTATATTTCCTGTATTTTAACACTTATGCTTTCACTTAGTTCTAATGAATCTAATTCTGGGTGCTGAGTTGGTTCTTGATATGTTCCCAATTATAAAGAAAATTATACCTATTTTGACCATGAGCTATGATTGTTTTTTGTTTTCCTTTACAAAGTTGATAAGTTCTAATTATTTGTTTTTAATTTTTATTGTGGTTAAAGTGAATTACAATTATTTCACAGAAATATTTAAGGCACATAGTGATAATGAATGAGGGGCATTCCCACCAGTGTTGTCTTCCCTCCACCCCTGTTCCCAGCATGCATCCCATAGCTCCTTCCTTTATCCCCCATAATGTTAGTGTACTGTTCCCCGCTTGTACAGTTTGTTGTAAATTGGGTATTGATTCTGTTGTCATTGACTATGGGTTTGGTGTTTTAGCCTGATCATTTTTATTTCTACTAAATGTGCATTCGACTGTCTGGTGTTGGTACTATCCATTTTCCCCCTCTCAAATTGTGAGACTGAAAGAGATGATTCCAGTAATGTGGTTCTGTTGTAGTTATATGAAAAGATAAGGAAGAAGAAAAGAAAAACAAAAACAAAAGCAAAAGGAGAAAGAGAAAAAGAAAAGAAAAAGGGAACAAGGGGGGTCTGTCTAGATGTTATAAAATTTCCTTTAGAAAGAGAAAGGAAAAAAAAGAAAAGGGATAGTTCTAATTATTATCATGTATGGGTGAGGATTTTTTTTTTGTTTGTTTTTGGGCCACACCCAGCAGTGCAGGGGTTACTCCTGGCTGTCTGCTCAGAAATAGCTCCTGGCAGGCACTGGGGACCATATGGGAGCCAACCACCTTTGGTCCTAGATTGGCTGCTTGCAAGACAAACGCCACTGCGCTATCTCTCTGGGCCCATGGGTGAGAGTTTTTGAATATTGCTTTTATTTGTGTGAACTTTTCCCTTTTTTAATTGCCATTTAATTTAGCTACTTTTATAGGTGCTTAAAATTCTATTACTCTTCAGTACTTAGTTTTAATCCTTTTGAGTAATTTTATAATGCTTTTGGATTTTATTTAGTTTATTGATGCTTTGTTCAAAGTTTTTTTTGTTCAAAGTTTTTGTATTGAATAATTTTTACTTATCTATTATTAAATTAAATTCCTTTGATCTTTCTGATCTTGAGTTTATGTTAAGTCAGATTTGCTTTGCTTCTTTGAGTGACTACAGTTTTTAACTTTAATATATTTAATTATTTTTTGATAGTTTTAATTTTGAAGTTATTTATTTATTTGTTTGTTTGTTTGTTTGTTTATTTGGTTTGGGGCCATACCTGACATACTTTGATCAGACCTTAAACTCCTGTTTTTTCACTCAGGGATCAGGCAAGTTGGAGGACTTGCTCAGAAATCGCTCCTGGGGCCTTGCCTTGCAAGCGGCTGACCAAGGACCAACGGGTGGTTCGAATCCAGTCATCCCATATGGTTCCCCGTGCCTGCCAGGAGCGATTTCTGAGCACAGAGCCAGGAGTAACCCCTGAGCACAGCTGGGTGTGGCCCCAAACCCGGAAGGAAATAAAAACAAAGAAAAGAAAAAGAGAAATTGCTCCTGGCTTGGGGACCATATGGGATACTGTGGATCGAACCAGGTCTGTCCTAGATTTCCATGTGCATTGCCTACCTCTGTGCTATCGCTCCAGCCCCCAATTTTTCAATTTTATACATAAAATTACTCGTAACAGTTGTTTACCTGCTGCTAGCCCCATTGACTATACACCCACCTAAATAAATCTTGAGAATGAATTGCCATTTCTTTACATCGGGCCAACCAAGACAAAAAGAGGTGAACAGATACCACGGGTGGATTCTCAGAATCAGAAAGAGGGAGTGTGTGGTGAGAATGATGAGGAAAGGTATGGAAACCAGAAGGAATTAAAGGTGTGTGTGTGTGTGTGTGTGTGTGTGTGTGTGTGTGTGTGTGTGTGTGTGTGTGTGTGTGTGTTTTGTGAAATTACAGCACGAAGATCAATCTATTATCTTAAGAAGGAATTCTCTTGAGCCTCTTAGAACAGTCAAATTTGTAGTTGAATTGATTTGCCAGGAAGTAGTCACTGCCACGTCTGACCCAGACACAAGCTTCTCATTGGTTTATAGGTTTCCTTCTCATTCTAGTCCTCCTCCAAGAATTTTACTTTCACTTTCACTCCACTTCTCTGATTCTTTGCTCTGAGCAGGCCTTGTTAAGGTGAGCGAATCCTGAGCACTTCTCCAAGGAATCACAACTTCTCTCTCGAGTCAGAGGTATGTTCTATAGTTGGTAGAGTAGAGACTTTGGGAGACTTTTAACAAAACCAGAATTTTATTGGGTGATATAATTTGACCACTGTCTCCAGTGCTCAAGAAACTGTTCTCCTTGTTACAAACCTGGCTGCTTTCAGACTTTCTTTTGTTTGTACAGACTGAACTAGTTTAAGGGAGTGGGGAACAGCTAAGTCTGGAGAAAAAGTATCATTTCAAAAAATGGTAAATTTGTGGCCAGAGCAGATAGGGCTGACCTTGTAGGTTGCTGACCTGGGTTCTAAGTCTAGCACCACATATGGTCCCCACCCCTAGGAGTGATTGATCTTTGAGCCTAGAGCCAGCAGTAAGTCCTGAGCACAGCCTCACAACAATAACAACAACAACAACAACAACAACAACAACAACAAAACCCAAAAGAATAAAACAAAACAACCCCAATTAAAATGTTTGAATAAGTGAAAGATTTTATTTCACTAAACAACTGGCATTTATTTCTTTAGCCTATTTGTACCAGATATCCTGCTTTTTCAATAATTTTAAATTGCATCTTCCCAAAGACAGATTTCTAGATTTCTCAAATTTTCAGTGATAGAAGAAATCCCTTCCCTAAACAATATGGACAAAGTAGGTGAATTTTGGAAGATGGGTGTTTGTTTATGGGTCACACTCGGCTGTGCTCAGGAATTACTCCTGACTTTGTATTCAGGGGTCTTTCCTGGCAGGCTGAGGGACCATATAAGATGCTAGGAGATTGAACTGGATCACCCCTACCCCCATAATGCAAATGCTCTCCCTGCAGTGCTGTTGCTCTGGCCCCTAGGTGGATCTTTTAATTTTAGTAGTTTAATGACTAACTTGTAAAGGTTTATACTCCTGCATGACTATTAATTCTTACTAAGCTGGCCAGTGCATGCTTAAGGAGACTACAGACCCTAAGCTTTGCAGCCTCGGCTATTCAATTGGACTCAACACAAAAAAATTACTGTAGTTTTGTAGACACAAAAACCTTGTTCATTCTTCTTTGGCCTTGTCTATCATAAAAAAACAGATCAAAGAAAGATGAGAAGCAAGAGAAGCTAGTGGAAAACTTATCTCCTTCCTGTTGATTTTTAATTCAGTAATTTAGTTGTTAACCAATTATATAACCAATTATAAATTTCTGCTCCCCCAAAATCTGTGGTCTCCAGGGTCACAGGAAAAAGAGGGGCTATAGGAAAAGAACTGGAAAGAAAAGTTAAATGATTGCAGACTAATGAGTTCTAGAAGGAACACACTGCCACACTGTTTTCATTACAAATCCAAAGGTTAAGATTTTAGGCGGGGGTGGGTGGTGGGGTGTGGGAGTGGTGGTGGTGAGGTGAGGGGGTGGACAACAGAGTAGAGAAAGAGCAACTGAACTAGCTGCCAAAATTGTATGGATCTTTGGGGACTTTTCAAAGGCATAGAACACTTATATGGAGGACAGCGGTCAGATCTTTTTTTCTCAGATGCCTTCTCTCCTTTTTACCAAATCTTACGCATAATGACTGACTTTGGAAGTATACTAATTTGTCAAGCCTATTTTGACAAAGTTTTAGATTTATTTTTTTACATTAGCCTTTATTTAGGGAATATTATATAGAGAATTTATATTAAATATAATTTGTAGATTGACAAATTAGACATAGTAGTTTCATTTTCCCATCTATTTAGGAAAAGTAACACTCTTCAATATAACATCGAAAAGTTGTGACATTATAATTGGAACAAATAATATCAATTCATTCCCCAAAGAACAAAATAATTTCTCTATGTTCCTTGCATTTTACATAGTTACTGGTGGTAGGGGCACACCCAATTTTGCTCTGGGACTACTATTGGCTCTGTGCCCAGTGGCCACCACCCCAGTGGTGCACTAGAAACCATAGCAGTACCAAATTTCTACCTAGGGTCAAGGTGTTACAATGTTCACAGATTCTTGACATCAAGCAGTCAAAACTAAAAGCAGAAGATGATAAGTGAGATGGGCAAATTCAATAGAATTTGAGGAAAGGAAATGGAGAACTTGAGACTGGTATGGAATCTACCTAAGTCCCTAGAAAGGTGAAAAACCTCTCTTCTTTTATCTTTTTAAATTGTGGGGAGCGAGGAGTGGTGGGGGAAGTGAGTGGTAAAATAAAGTGATTGGAAAAGAGCAGGATGTCTGAAAGGATTGTTTTGGTAATCCTAGCTGCATATCCTCTTAAAGGTAAATTTTCTAGGTTCTTCTTTTTCTAATCTCACCCTGCTTATTGTTCTGCTGTCTCTATATTGCTATGTCAACTTGTTAGACAAGTCTTGCTCTTTGCACTTTCTCTTAGGTCTAGCTACTGTTTTATAGATTGACTTACATATCATAGATAACTTCCATTTGGATGGGTTTAATTAATGCAAATTGCAGCTCTGGAGTCAATATGTTTGTTAGGGTCCATAGTCGAAGGACAAGAACACATAATTGAAATAAAGCAAAGCAAAGCTTTATTTCTTCTATCAACAAAGTAGAAGGCAACCCTGCACACATCATAAGCCAGGTTATATAGGGATAAAAGCAGGAAATTTTGATTTCCTGCTAGTTAGTTGATTGGCTGTTGTCTAGAGAGTTTCTAGAGTGCTTCATCATGCCATTTTATGGCTAGATATCTAGGGTGGTATATATAGTGACTTGTAGGGATTTGGGGTCTGTGTCATTATTGTGGGTATAGAAACTTAGCCCTTACATGGAACTTAGCCTTGTTAGCCTTAAATGGAAAATTAACTGTAAGTTGACAAAATGGAGTCCCTTCTGCTCCAGGCCTCACAATGTTAATGTTTTTGTGTTCTTTATTTCTTTGTTTTTGCCTCTCTTTACCTTTTTTCTCTGGACATTTTCAGTTTGTTTTCTGATAAGCTACAATGTTAGATAATACATGAGTAGGGTGCAATAATCACCTAATTAATACTTATGGCAGCAAGCTGGTCTAGGTATTTAGTAGCTTATTCTACTTATTTTCTGAATTTATTTTCCTTATTATTGTAATGCCCTTGGGACACTGCTAACTTAGTGAAATGATCCTCCATTGAGGGATCTCTGGCCATTTGTACATTCTTTATTCATCTATTGTGGCAGCAACTCTTTGAATTTCAGTTTCTTTGAACCCCACTGTAAAAATAAATTCCATAACTTCAGTTAAAAGTGCCTTCTCTGCCCTTTTTCCTCCTATATAGGTTTTTGTCACAATTACTTGAAACTTATCAGATGATATTGCAGACACCACTCCCAGGTTTTGAATACTATGTTTGACTGGGACTGGAGCAATAGTACAACAGGAAATGTGCCTGCTTTGAACATGACCAAGCCAGGTTCAATTCTTGACTTTCTGAATTTGTCCAGCACAGAGTCTGGGTAAACTCTGAGCACAGCCAGGAGTTACCCTAGAAAAAGAGACTAGAATATAATAGTTGGTGCATTATTATAAACCCTGTTTCTAAATAGTACCATTATTTTTTTTTTGAAAACAATCTATCTAATGGTTACAGCCCATACATTTTTTAAAAAAGATTTGGCATAAAATCTAACACGGCAATTCGGTATGGTCATATATTGAGGCAGATGTTGTAAAATCTTTCCTAATATAATGTTTACTGCCAATCTTGGTGTTATTCAAAGCCTAATCTAGAATGGTATGGGCTTTGGGTAGCTACTGAATATAATCTTTGGACTATATTCAATGCTTATAATATTAGCTGGATTACATTTCCAGTTCATTTTTAACCTTTTTTGTCCCAGTTTTTTGTTTTTTTTTTAGTAGGTAAAGAATTACTTCCATTTATGCTTTTATTATTTTATCACTATGCCATTTATCTTTCCATTTTTTTCAGAAAACTGTGAAAAGGAGAGCCTCAGAAGCCAGGCTAAGAAATACAATCAGTAGAACAATAGTTATGGCTACAGAAATCCTGAAAAACATACAGGAAGAGGTAACCTGCCCCATTTGCCTGGAACTCCTATCAGATCCCTTGAGCCTGGACTGTGGCCACAGCTTTTGTCAAACTTGCATCACTGCAAATAGCCAGGAGGTCAGCTCAGCAGAAAAGAACAGCTGCCCAGTATGTAGAACCACTTACGAACCTGGAAACATGAGGCCTAACCGACATCTGGCCAATGTAGCATCAAAGCTCAGAGAAGTCAAGTTAAGTCCAGAAATAGAAGAGAAGAAAGATCTCTGTGCACACCATGGAGAAAAGTTACTGCTGTTCTGTAAGGAGGACTGGATGTTCATTTGCTGGCTTTGTGAGAGATCTCAAGAACACCGTGATCACCACACCTTCCTCATTGAGGAGGTAGCCAAAGAATGCCAGGTAAGAGACTAAATGGAAGGACAGAACAAAATACAGAACTGATGACCTTGTGAGGATAACCCAGAGGCTGATCGTCTCCTTTTTCCTAGGCTCAGTCTTGATGACTGGAGAACAAGTTTGTGCATTATAGTTACAAAGGGATTAGCCTAGAATTTAGACTCTGCCAGAAATTTGAAAATTGTGCTAGGTAGGGAACTTTGGGTGCCTAAGAAAAGCTCTCATTACTCTTTTGAATAGGAGTGACAAGTGGGGGACAGGTGGATTAATATCTAAATTCTTATCTTATTGCAGGAATTTATAATGTAAGAAACTAAAGTCATCTTTCTTGTGGAGAGATAATGACCTCTCTGATTTCTATGTAAATCTTAACATATTCAGTATGTTGAGTTTTCTGTCTAGTCATAAGTTTCAATTACTGTTCTCAGAGTTTCTATAAACTCTATTAGAAGATTAGCATTATATCTTCCCCTATTTATCTTCTATTCATCTGCTGAGGAATTCTTGTTTAATTATCTTTTGCTTTATTTCTACAGGAAAAACTACAGGCAAATCTGGAGAGTCTGAGGGAGAAACAGCAGAAAGCTGAGGTGTTTGAAACTGCCCTCAGAGAAGAGAAAACTTCCTGGAAGGTAGGAGAGGAAACTTTCTGAGGAAGTCAGACAGAAATTGAAGACAGATTTTTAGAAGCAAAAGCTTCCTTTAATTTTCCTTTACAATGAATAGGCCTTGGTATTCTTTTTTAGTTCTTTTCATAATAGAAGTAAGGACAAAAAAGTGAGCTTTATATATATACACATATATATACTTCATATATGTATTATATTAGAAGACCCTATAGAGGGACTCACTAGTGAAGAAACTACTGATGTGCCTGTCATATTTTCATCCTTCTTTTTTAAAAAACTTTTTTTGGCAAAACCCAGCAAAATTCAGATTACTCCTGGCTCTACACTCAGGAGTCACTTGTGGTATTTGAAGGCCCATCTGGGATGCTGGGGTTTAAACCCAAGTCAGCCACATTTTTTATTCAATATTTCTGGATATACCTCACGGTTTAGTTTTCTATTCAATTTTGGGAGAGGGTGATAGCAGGAGTAATTCTAGACAATTAACTATCCTGGACGGCTGAGTGAAACTTGAGGCATATCTAGGCACTCATTTTTGTTTTGACTCAGGATTGGATTCAATATTATAGACAAGAAGTCACGGTTTTTTACTAGAATGTAATGAAGTGATAGGTAAAGTCTGTATCTCCAAGAATGGTTTGTGTCATTTTGAATTTCTTTGTGAGAACTTACCAAATAGTATAATTATTTGCTACCTTCTATTTAAGACTCTTTCCTTCATCTGTTATTGCCTGGAGGTGTTATGCAGCCCATCTTCGAGCTCACTGATTCTCTCCTCAGTAGCTATTTGGCCAGGCCTTCCATTAAGATTTTCATTACAACTACCAAGTTTTTCAGTTCTGTCATTTCTGTTATAGATTTTTCATTACTATCCTCATATCCTCCAGGGTCTTTTTTGGTAACTTAGAAGTTACCATTCTCATATCCGCTGGAGTCCATTCCATAGTTTCTTTGAATTCCTTTAACATCCTCCACATTTTCTCTCTAATGCCCTTACCAGAGAGGCTTATAAGAGTTGAGTCTCCAAAACTACCAACTTCACCTACTAAATGTGATGGGGTTCTGTGTTGCTTTCCCACTGTGACTTTTGCTGTGTGTGTGTGTGCATGTGTGTGTGTGTGTGTGTGTAATATATTTTTCTAAATGTATTATAGTATGGCTCATTGACAAAAAGAAACACTTCTTCAGGACTACAGACCTAGGGTGAAAAAAGTTCTTCTGTATCACAAAGAGGACTTCATTGCTGGTCTGTCTGCCTCCATTTCATGGGACTACAGAAAAGTTAATTTTTTCCAGCTCCTAGTCTTTGCATTATATCCTGAGTACCCTTATTTATTTCTCATTTATTCAGAAACAAATAGAAATTGAGATACAATGTGTCCAGAAAGAGTTTAAACAACTGAGAGATATTATAGATGTGGAAGAACTAAAGGAACTGCAAAAGCTGAGGCAAGAAGATGAAAACATTTTTCATAACCTGGAAGAGTCTGAGAAAGAATTGGTTCAACAGAAACAGTTATTACAAGACCTCATCTTAGATATGGAGCACACACTTCAAGCATCAATGAAAGAGATGCTGCAGGTAAGACTTGGGAAGAAGCACTAGACTGAGATTTTATAAAAATGAAAATCTTGGGGCTAGAGCGGTGGCACAGGTGATAGGGCATTTGCCTTGCATGCACTAACCTTGGACAGACATCCCATTTCCCATATGGTCCTCCAGGCCAGGGGTGATTTCTGAGCGCATAGTCAGGAGTAACTCTTAAGCATCACCAGGTGTGGCCCAAAACTAAAAAGAAAGAAAGAAAGAAAGAAAGAAAGAAAGAAAGAAAGAAAGAAAGAAAGAAAGAAAGAAAGAAAGAAAGAAAGAAAGAAAGAAAGAAAGAAAGAAAGAAAGAAAGAAAGAAAGAAAGAAAGAAAGAAAAGAAAGAAAGAGAAAGAAAGAAAAGAAAGTAAAGAAGAAAGAAAGAAAGAAAGAAAGAAAGAAAGAAAGAAAGAAAGAAAGAAAGAAAGAGAAAGAAAGAAAGAAAGAAAGAAAGAACGAAAGAAAGGAGGGAGGGAGGGGAGGGGAGGGAGGGGAGGGGAGGGAGGGGAGGGAGGGAGGGAGGGGAGGGAAAGGAAGAGGAGGGAAGGAGGGAGGGAAGGAAGGAGGAAAGGAAGGAGAGAAAGAAAGAGAGAGAGAGAAAGAAAGAAAGAAAGAAAGAAAGAAAGAAAGAAGAAAGAAAGAAAGAAAGAAAGAAAGAAAGAAAGAAAGAAAAGAAAGAAAGAAAGAAAGAAGAAAGATAAAAGAAAGAAAGAAAGAAAGAAAGAAAGAAAGAAAGAAGAAAGAAAGAAAGAAAGAAAGAAAGAAAGAAAGAAAGAAAGAAAGAAAGAAAGAAAGAAAGAAAGAAAGAAAGAAAGAAAGAAAAGAGAGAGAGAAGAAAGAAGAAGAAAGAGAAATAAAGAAAGAAAGAAAGAAAGAAAGAAAGAAAGAAAGAAAGAAAGAAAGAAAGAAAGAAAGAAGAAAGAAAGAAAGAAAGAAAGAAAGAAAGAAAGAAAGAAAGAAAGAAAGAAAGAAAGAAAGAAGAAATAAAGAAGAAAGGAAGAAAGAAAGAAAGGAAGAAAGAAAAAAAGAAATCTCTTTTTTTTCCCTTCTATATTGTTGTGCTCTGCGATGGTTCTGAAATGACATGAAGATTCTTTGTCCCTATTATACAGTTTCCCTGAATCTACTGCAAAGGTTATTGAAACAGTTAAAAGCTTGAGTAAAAAGGGGAAAAAAAAACTCACTTATATTTAGTTATCAGGTATAGGACAAAAATTAGACCACAGATCCAGTTTGTTTTTGTATCTCTGTTATCTGTGAACTAGTGTAAAGTATCTATCAGATAGATTAGGTCCCAGTATTTGCCACATTTAAATGCTCTTTTTGAGTTATTTTTCTTTTTCTTTTTCTAATTTCTTAAAATAATTTACAATGACAGTTTTAATTTTTTTATTTAGCAGAATTTATCATGCAAGGAATTCATGTAATATAGGGATTATTTTAAACACTTAAATATGCTTTTTTCTACACTAACAACTATCATGACAATGGTAGTGAGTGAGAGAAGTAGTATGCCTGTCTCGAATACAGGCAGGCGGTTGGGGGAGGTGGGAGATAGGAGGCAATGGTGGTGGGAAGGTTGCACCTATGAAGGGGGATATTCTTGTTTTATAACTTAACTCCAACTACAAACATGTTTATAATCATGGTGTTTAAATAAAGATATTATAAACAAAGCAAAACAAAACACTGAGCTGGGAGTAGCCCTGAACCTGCTGGGTGTGACCCCCAAACAAAGCAAAACTACTGCACTTGGGGCCAAAAGATAAAATAAAATAATATTTTTTTGTTCTTGTGTCAGGTTAATATTTTTTTTGCTGTTTGTGAGTCCAATTTTGTCAGTATTCCCTTTGTAGGCATTTTTGCAGTTGCTTGAAATGAAGAAATAAAATTAGTCTAAAAATTCCTTATTATCTCTTTAATTTATACAGAACCCTTAGTAAATAGAACCAGAGAAATATTACAGTGAGGAAGGTATTTGCTTTGCACACATCTAACCTGAGTCTGATCTCGAGCACCATCCATATTTGGTGACAGGGCTGGAGGACTATATATGGTGTTGGAGATGAAACATGGGTCAACTGATTTGGAAGGCAATCTTTTTATCCCTCCAGTCTCTTAATATGGACAATTTTTTTACAATTTCTACTTTTATTATTATTATTATACTTTTTTAAAATTTCATTTTATTTTATTGAAAACATTGTGATTTACAAAGTCCTTTATAGTTGGGTTTCATATATTCAATAAATCAGGGCCAATTCCACCACCAGTGTCCACTGCCCTCCACCAATGATCCCTAAATTATCCAGTACCACACTCCTTACCCCACAGACTGCCAGTGTAACAGGCCCATTTTAAGTTTAGATAGTTAAATTTGGATCTCTTTATTCCATTGGTGTTGTCTTTGGCTTGAATATTTAGTTATGTCCCTTTTTTTAACACTACCAATGTACCTAAGACCGCTTGACTCCTGGCCCCACATCCTTTCATATTTGTGTTTTTTCCACTTCCTTCTCCTCGCTATACTATGGGCCAAGGGTGTTTAAGGCAACTCCCATTTAGAAAATTGCATTTTTCATGCAGTTATTCTAAGTACCACATATAAGTGCTATCATTTTGTATTTATCCTTTTTCTTCTAGCTTACTTATTTAACATAATATTTTATAGTTCCATCCATGTTGTAGCAAATTGCATGATTGCCTCATTTCTTACAGCTATGTTGTAATCCATTGTGGATATGTACCACATCTTCATGATACATTCGTCTGTTAAACATCTAGATTGATTCCAAGTCTTAGCTATATAATATTGAGAGCTGCAATGAATAGTGAGTGTGCATACATCCTTTTGGATGAATATTTTTCTCTCCTTCCTGGGTATAGATACTCAAAGTAGGAATGCTGGGTCGTATTGCAGTTTAATTTTGAGCTTATTGAGAACCCTCCAAATGTTTTCCATAGATGTTGGACCAGGCAGCATTTCCACCAGCAGTGGATAAGTGTTCCTTTCTCACTATATCAACTACACCAACAGATAATGTTACCATTATTTTTTATATGTGACATCCTTACTGGTGTAAGATATCTCATTATTGTATTAATTTGGATTTCCCTAATGATGTTCTGATAAGCATTTTTTCATATGTCTATTGACCATCTGTTGATCTTCCTCGGAGAAATGTGTGTTCATTTTCACTCCCCATTTTTGATGGGATTTTTAGGTTTTGTAGAGTTAACTTTTGTGAGTACTTTGTATATCTTAGATATCAAATCATTATCTGATGTGTTAAGTACAAAAATTTTCTCCTTTTCATTAGCTGTCTTCTAATTTTAGCCCATGTTTCTTTAGCCATATAGAAACTTTTTATTTTTTATGTAATTCTATTTATTCAGATTTAATTCTATAGTTCTTACATTGACATCATATTATTGAAGACTTCTTTGGAGTTTAAGTCTTAGAGTGTTCTATGTTTTTTCAATGAAATCTTTGGATTCAAGTCTAATATCAATGTCTTTGATCCACTTTGAATTGACTTTTGTGTAAGGTGGGATATATGGATATATCTTTAACTTCTTCCATATAGTTATACAACTGTTCCAACACCATTTGTTGAAGAGGCTATCTTTATTCTATTTCAAGTTCTTGGCTCCTTTATCAAAGATTCATTGATTATATAGTTGGGGGTTTGCCATCTATTAGATTTTCTATTCTGAATCATTGTTCTGAAAATCTGTGTTCCATTACTCTGCTGTTTTGGTCACTATGGATTTGTAGTAGAGCTTCAAGTTAGGTAATGAGATACCTCTCAGTTTCTTGCTTTTCAATATGGATTTTGCTATCCTAGGTCTTTTATGATTCTACACAAAATTTATACTTGATTGTTCTAACTACTTGAAGATTATTGTCTAAATTTGAATAGGGATTGCATTAAATCTATATAGTAGTTTTAACATTGATTACATAGATAATGTAGATTAACAGAGATAACATTGATATTTTCGATCCATGAGCATGGAATGTTTTTCCATTTCCTTAGGTCTTCTTTAATTTCTTAAGTGTTTTGAGTTTATGTCTTATAGGTCTTTAACCTCTCTTGTTAGGTTAATTCCAAGGTACTTGATAGTTTTGAACACTATTTTAAATGGGATAGATTCTTTGATCTCTTCTCTGAGTCATTATTTGTATAAAGGAATGCAGCCCTCTTTTGTGTATTGACTTTGTAGCCAATACTTTGATGTATTGGTTTATTGCTTCTACGAGTTTTTTTTTTTTTTTTTTTTGGTGGACTCTTTAGGATCTTCGATGTATATCATCATGTCATCTGCAAATATACTTTGACTTACTCTTTTCTGATTTGGATTTGTTGATTTCCTTCTCTTCTATGATTGCTATTGCTAGGACTTCTAGTACTATATTGAATAAAAGTGGAGACAATGAACAACTTTGCCTAGTGCCTGACCTTAGTGGAAATGTTTTCAGTTTTTCACTATTAAGAATAATGGGGGGTGGGCGGCAGAGTGATAGCACTGTGGTAAGGCATTTGCCTTGCACATGGCCAACACAGGATGGACCCTGGTTTGAATCCTGACATTCCATAATTGTCCCCCTAGCCTGCCAGGAGCGACTTCTGAGTGCAGAGCCAGGAGTAACTCCTGAACGCTGTCAGGTGGGGCCCCAAAATCTAAAAAAAAAACATAAAAGAATAATGTTGGCTATGTGCTTTTTATAGATAGCTGTTATTATTCTGAGGACATTTCCTTCCACACCTGTTTTACTGAGGGTTTTAATTATAAATGGATGTTAGATATTGTCAAGTGCTTTCTCTGCATAGATTGATATGATCATGTGATTTAAATCCTTCCTTTGACAGATGTGGTATATGATGTTCATTGTTTTGCTTATATTGAATCATTCTGGCATTCCTGGGATGAAACCCACTTGGCCATGATATATAATTTGTTGATGTATTGTTGGATTTGGTTTGCTAAGATTTTATTAAAGATTTTTTGCATCAATGTTTATTACTGAGATTGGTCTGTAGTTTTCTTTCTTGGTAGTATCTCTCAGTTTTGGAAATAAGCATACTGCTCACTTAATAGAAGGTATTAGGGAGGATTCTAATATCTTTAATATTTTGGAAGAGTCTAAGGCTCAGTGGTAGTAATTCTTCTCTGAATGTTTGAAAAAACTCACCTGTAAACTCATATGGGTCTAGGACTTTTATTCTGGGGTAATCCTTAATTACTGTTTCAATTTCCTTTCCTGCAAATTGACCTGTCTAGGCTTTCTATTTCATCCTCATTCAGTTTTGGGAAATTCTGTGTTTCCAGAAATCTGTGCATTTAGTCTAGGTCTCTAGCTTAACAGAGTACAGTTGTTAATATTAAGCTTTCATGAGTTCCTTGATTTCTGGGAGTTCTGTAGTAATTTTCATTTTTTATCAAATTTATTCGAGAATTTTCTCCTTATTCCTTGTTAGTTTTGCCAATGATATGTCTTTTTTATTCTTTCAAAGAAACCAGATCTTTCATTTTCAATTCTTTGTATTATTTTCCTTGTTTCTATAGTGTTGATTTCTGCTTTGATTTTTGTTATTTCTTTTCTTCTGTTTGTGTGGCTTGTGTTTGGATTCCTTTTTGTTGGTTTTCCAGATATATAAAGTGTACTTTAGGTTGTTTATTTGTCTTTTTCTTCTCTACTTATATAGGCCTGCATTGTTATGAGATTCCCCCTTATTACTGATATTACTGTATACAATAAATTTTGTTTTTTATATATATTTTATTTAAACACCTTGATTATATACATGATTGTGTTTGGGTTTCAGTCATGTAAAGAACACACCCCTCACCACTGCAACAGTCCCATCACCAATGTCCAAATCTCCATCCTCCATACCCAACCCCTGCCTGTATTCTAGACAGGCTTTCTATTTCCCTCATACATTCTCATTTTTAGGATAGTTCACAATGTAGTTATTTCTCTAACTAAAGTCATTCCTGTTTGTGGTGAGCTTCATGAGGTGAGCTGTTATGTCCAGCTTTCCTCTATTTTGTGTCTGAAAATTATTATTGCAAGAATGTCTTTCATTTTTCTTAAAACCCATAGATGAGTGGAGACCATTCTGCATCTTTCTCTTTCTCTCTGACTTATTTCACTCAGCATAATAGATTCCATGTACATCCATGTATAGGAAAATTTCATGACTTCATCTCTCCTGACAGCTGCATAATATTCCATTGTGTATATGTACCACAGTTTCTTTAAGCCATTCATCTGTTGAAGGGTATCTTGGTTGTTTCCAGAATCTTGCTATGGTAAATATGAATATAGGTGTAAGGAAGGGATTTTTGTATTGTCTTTTTGTGTTCCTAGGGTATATTCCTAGGAGTGGTATAGCTGAATCCTATGGGAGTTCGATTTCCATTTTTTGGAGGAATCTCCCTATTGCTTTCCATAAAGGTTGAACTAGACGGCATTCCCACCAGCAGTGGATAAGAGTTCCTTTCTCTCCACATCCCCGCCAACACTGCTTGTTCTCATTCTTTGTGATGTGTGCCAATCTCTGGGGTGTGAGGTGGTACCTCATAGTTGTTTTGATTTGCATCTCCCTGATGATTAGTGATGTGAAGCACTTTTTCATGCGTCTTTTGGCCATTTTTATTTCTCTTTGTCAAAGTGTCTGTCCATTTCTTCTCTGCATTTTTTGATGGGATTAGATGTTTTTTTTCTTGTAAAGTTCTGTCAGTGCCTTGTATATTTTGGAGATTAGCCCCTTGTCTGATGGGTATTAAGTGAATAGTTTCTTCCACTCAGTGGGTGGTTCTTGTATCCTGGGTGCTATTGCCTTTGAGGTGCAGAAGCTTCTCAGCTTAATATATTCCCATCTGTTAATCTCTGCTTTCACTTGCTTGGAGAGTGCAGTTTCCTCCTTGAAGATGCCTGTCGTCTAATGTCCTGGAGTGTTTTGCCTATGTGTTGTTCTATATATCTTATGGTTTCTGGTCTGATATCTAGGTCTTTAATCCATTTGGATTTTACTTTTGTACATGATGTTAACTGGGGGTCTAAGTACAATTTTTTTTGCAAGTGGCTAACCAATTGTGCCAACACCTCTTATTGAAGAGGCTTTCTTTGCTCCATTTAGGATTTCTTGCTCCTTTATCAAAAATTAGGTGATTGTATGTCTGGGGAACATTCTCAGAGTATTTAAACCTATTCCACTGATCTGAGTTCCTGTCTTTATTTCAATACCATGCTGCTTTTATAACTATCACTTTGTAGTAAAGTTTAAAGTTGGGGAAAGTAATTCTTCACATATTTTTCCCCCAATGATTGCTTTAGCTATTCTAGGGTATTTATTGTTCCAAATGAATTTCAAAAGTGCCTGATCCACTTCTTTAAAGAATGTCATGGGTTTCTTTAGAGGGATCACATTAAATCTGTACAATGTGCGGGAGTATTGCCATTTTGATTATGTTAATACTGCCAATCCATGAGCAGGGTATGTGTTTCCATTTCCACATGTCCTCTCTTATTTCTTGGAGCAGAGTTTTATAGTTTTCTTTGTATAGGTCCTTCACATTTTTAGTCAAGTTGATTCCAAGATATTTGAGTTTGTGTGGCACTATTGTGAATGGGGTTGTTTTCTTGATGTCCATTTCTTCCTTATTACTATTGGTGTATAGAAAGGCCATTGATTTTTGTGTGTTAATTTTGTAGTCTGCCACCTTGCTATATGAGTCTATTGTTTCTAGAAGCTTTTTGGTAGAGTCTTTAGGGTTTTCTAAGTAGAGTATCATGTCATCTACAAAGAGTGAGAGCTTGACTTCTTCCTTTCCTATCTGGATTTCCTTGATATCTTTTTCTTGCCTAATCGCTATAGCAAGTACTTCTAGTGCTATGTTGAATAGGAGTGGTGAGAGAGGACAGCCTTGTCTTGTGCCAGAATTTAGAGGGAAGGCTTTTAGTTTTTCTCCATTGAGGACAATATTTGCCACTGGCTTGTGGTAGATGGCCTTAACTATATTGAGAAAGTTTTCTTCCATTCCCATCTTGCTGAGAGTTTTGATCAAGAATGGGTGTTGGACCTTATCAAATGCTTTCTCTGTGTCTATTGATATGATCGTGTGATTTCTATTTTTCTTGTTGTTGATGTTGTGTATTATGGTGGTAGATTTACGGATGTTAAACCATCTTTGCGTTCCCGGGATGAAACCTATTTGATCATATTTTACATCTTCATCTACAAACCTCAGGTTTTTGGTGGGCTTGGAAATTTGCCTGGGTTTCTCTGCATATCTCCAATTGAAATTGTAGCTGTCCTCTGAGTTTCCCCATTTTTCTTTGCATTTAGTGGGTTAGATTGATGGGGTTTCAGAATCACAATTATTTTATTTATTTATTTTGGCTTGGGGGCCATACCCAGTGATGCTCTGGGGTTACTCCTGGCTGTGCACTCAAGAATCTCTCCTGGCTTCTGGGACCATATAAGACACTGGGGGATCAAACGGCGACCTGTCCTAGGTCAGACGCATGCAAAGCAAATGCCTTACTGCTACACCATTGCTCCTGCCCCCAGATTCACTATTATTTAATAAAGTGATCTGAGAAAGGACGGCAGATGAACTGTGTATCAGCATGAGTTGTGGGCTGAGGCAACAACTTTGAGAAAGAATTTGGCAGTGGCACTAGCATCCTGTCAGGCCCAGTTTATATCAGGGACCAAAAAGTCCCACTCTCAGATGATGCACCTAAAATGGAATGGCAGAGGAGCTGGATGTTAAGGTGTTAAGGGGTATTAGGGGATAGATCAGGGAAGATCTTGGGGGGAAGAATTTGTTGGTGGCACTGACAGCATGGAGGGGCCCAGTTGATATCAGAGACTACAATGTCCTCTTATATAAAAAACCTGAAAAAGGACAGCTACAGCTGGGGTGCCAGGATAGGCCAATGGCTGAGGGAACACCTTGGGTAAAAACTCTGGTCATGGCCTTTTTATTTTTATAATGACTTTATTTAGGGACCGGAGTGATAGTACAGTAGTAGGGCTTTTGCCTTGCACACGGCTAATCCAGGATGGACCTGGTTTCTATCCCTGTCTCATATGGTTCCCCGAGCCAGGAGCAATTTCTGAGTACATAGCCAGAAGTAACGTTGAGTTTCACAGGGTGTGGCCCAAAAACAAAACAAAACAAAAATTATCTTCATATAATGAATTTATTTAACCATTGTGCTTAAAAAAATTGTTTGTGATTGAATTTATATCATAGAATGTACACCACTTTTTCTGCTACCAATGTGGCCGGTATTCCTCCCATTCACCTATCCTGCTTGTTTCTGGGGCAGAATTTTTTTAATATAATTTTTATTTTGATCGTAGTGGTTTACATATTATTGACAATAATATTATAGGTTCACATTTACATAAAATAAGGGGGGTTCCCATCACTGATTTGTCCTCCTTACACCTCTGTGTTCATCCTATCACCCATATCCTCCACCCTCACCCCGGGGCTGTGAGAATATGTGGTCCCCTCTGTACCTAGCTTACTACTTAGTAGTCTTGGTCTTGGTGCCTCCCTTATTTCCTCCTCTAACTGGGAGGAAGGACTACATAGTTCAAGTTATGTGGTTTTATTTGAAGAAGAGAAAAGTAATAAACTGTGGTAATAGTCTAATATGCCAAAAATGGGGGTAATCCTTTTAGAGGCTCTCATCGTCAGTTTGAGAGATGAAGGAGAAAAAGAAGGTGAAATACCCCAATAGTACAAAAAGAAGTGTCAAATATCCAGTGAGCACTCCAGTGATAACGATAGGCATCACAAAAAAAAAAAAAAAAGCCATAGTCTTGAGTTAAGAAACATGGCAGAGCACCTAAAGAAAGAAAAGAAAAAAAAACCAATATAAATATAAATGGGGACAACAACTTTAATAACCACACCAAAACAAAGAAATCAACAAAAAGTGGATAGGTAAATAAAAATAAAAGAACAACTCAAGGAAAAAATCAAAAGATTCCTTAAGACAAATGATAACGATGAGACAACTTGTCAAAATTTGTGGGACACAGCAAAAGCAGTAATTAGGGGGAAACTCATAGCAATACAGGCCTATGTCAAGAAACAGGAAAATGAAAAAACCAACAGTTTAAACGATCACCTCAAGGAATTGGAACAGCAGCAGAGAAATCCAACCACAACCAGAAGGCAAGAAATAATAAAAACCAGAGCAGAAATAAACAACATAGAAACTAAGAAAACTATACAAAAAATCTATGAGACCAGGAGTTGGTTTTTCAAAAAAATAAACAAGATAGACAATCCACTGGCAAAACTCACAAAAAAAAAAAAGGGAAAACACCCAAATTAGTAGGATCACAAATGAAAGGGGAGAGATTACAACAGAACCCCAAGAAATACAACATACCATGAGATCATATTATAAACAGCTGTACTCAGCTAGGCTAGAGAACCCAGTAGAAATCGACAGATTCTTGGAAAAATACCATCTTCCGAGACTGGAAAAGGAAGACCTAGAAAGCCTAAACAGATGAATCACCTCAGAGGAAATTGAAGACGTAATTAAGAAACTCCCTAAGAACAAAAGTCCAGGCCCAGATGGATTTACAGGTGAATTCTACCAAACATTTCGAGAAGACCTACTACCACTTTTCCATAGGCTCTTCCGAACCTAGAAAAAACAGGAATCCTCCCCAATTCCTTTTATGAGGCTAATATCACACTCATTCCCAAAGATGGCAAAGACACCACCAAGAAAGAAAACTACAGACCATTCTCACTAATGAACATCAATGCAAAGATACTCAACAAAATCTTAGCAAACCGAATCCAGCACTTCATCAATAAGATCATACATCATGACCAAGTGGGTTTTATACCAGGAATGCAAAGTTGGTTCAACATACGCAAATCAATCAACATTATACATCACATCAACAATAAGAAAGACAAAAACCACATGATCATATCAATCGATGCAGAGAAAGCATTTGACAAAATCCAACACCCTTTCATGTTAAAGACACTCAGCAAAATAGGATTAGAAGGAACCTTTCTCTAGATAGTTACAGCTATCTATGAAAAGCACAGCCAACATTATACTTAATGGTGGGAAGCTAGAAGCATTCCCACTAAGGTCAGGAACTAGACAAGGCTGTCCACTCTCTCCACTCTTATTCAATATAATCTTAGAAGTCCTAGCAATAGCAATCCGACAGGAGAAGGTAATCAAAGGAATTGAAATTGGAAAAGAGAAACTCAAACTATCTCTATTTGCAGACGGTATGATGATATACATTGAAAACCCTAAAGAGTCCACAGTAAAACTCCTAGAAACAATTAACCAATACAGCAAAGTGACTGGATACAAAGTCAATACACAAAAGACAGTAGCGTTTCTATACACAAACAACGAAGTCGAGGTGAGAGAGATTAAAAATACAATTCCATTTAAAATAGTATCAAAAAAATATCAGGTACCTAGGAATCAGCCTTACAAGGGAAGTGAAAGACCTATACCAGGGAAACTTCAAAACACTTCAGAAAGAAATTGAAGAGGATCTAAAGAAATGGAAGAAAATTCCATGCTCATGGATAGATAGACTTAACATAGTCAAAATGACTATCCTACCCAAACTACTATATAGATTTAATGCAATCCAATCCAAATTCAGACATCATTCTTTAAAGAATTAGAACAATCAATCACAAAATTCATCTGGAACCACAAAAGACCCAGGATAGCCAAACAAATACTGAAAAACAAGAAGCTGGGTGGCATCTCCTTACCTAACTTGAAACTATACTATAAAGCCATAGTGATCAAAACAGCATGGTACTGGAACAGAGACAGGACCTCTGACCTGTGGGTCAGAACAGAATTCCCAGACATAAACCCCAAGATATACAGCCAACTAATATTTGATAAAAGAGGCAAGAACTTAAAATTGAACAAAGAAAGCCTATTCAACAAATGGTGCTGGTACAACTGGAAAACGACATGTACGAAAGTGAAAATTGACCCAATACCTCACTCCTTATAAAAAAGTCAACTCAAAATGGATCAAAGACCATGAAATCAGACCCAAATCTATAAAGTTTATCGAGAATAAAATAGGCAGAACACTCGAAGACCTATATATCAAAAAGGTCTTCGAAGGTGGAGCACCAATGGCAAGAGCTTTAGCGTCAAACATAAACAAATGGGGCAGGATTTTTTCTCTCTTCTTTCTTTCTCTTTCTCTTTCCCTTTTTACTTTTTTTTCTTTTGGGGCCACACCCAGTGATGGTCAGGGGTTACTCCTGACTATGCGCACAGACATCACTCCTGGCTTGGGGAACCATATGGGGCACCAGGGGATCTTACCATGGTCCATCCTAGGTTAGTGCATGTAAGACAAATGCCCTACCACTTGTGCCATAGCTCTAGTCCCTTCTTTTTTACTTTTTGACACTGTGATTTTCACTTGTTAATGAAGGGGTACTGTGAATGTCACTTTATCCCTTTCAGCACCTAGTTCTTATCCAGAATGATCAGCTTCAATTATCATTGTAATAGTGAACTCTTCTCTATGCTAACTGCACTCACTGCTCTTGTGGCTAGCTTCCTACTATTGACTGTTTCTCTTGGCCCTAGTCTTTCTTGTTTCTGGATATTATTGCCACACTATCTTTTATTGCTCTTATTTCTCACAAATGAGTGAGATGATTTTGTCTATCCCTTTCCCTCTGAATCATTTCACATAGCATAATAATCTCCAAGTACATTCATGTACAAGCAAATTTCATGACTGTAGTTTTTTTCTAATGGCTTCAGTTTTTCATTGTCTGAATATACCACAGTTTCTTTAGCCAATATTTTTTCCTCAGGCACCTGAGTTGTTTCCAAATTCTGGCTATAGTAAATAGTCCTGTGAAAAACATAGAAATGCAGAGGGCTTTTCTACATGGTATTTTTGGGTTCCTAGATTATATTCCTAGGAGTCGATCATATGGAAGCCCAATTTTTAGTTTTTTGAGAAAAATTCATTTAATATAGACTCGTACCCTAACAAAAGTTAATGCCATGCAGCCTCAGATTTTTATTATAATTTTTAATAATTCTTTGGGGACATACTCGGTGACACTCAGGGGTTACTCCTGGGTATGTACTCAGAAATCACCCCTGACCATATGAGATGCTGTGGATCGAACTGAGGTTCATCCTAGGTCAGTCACGTGCAAGGCAAACAAATGCCCTACCACTGTGCTATTGCTCCGCCCCCCATTTTTTTTAAAAATAAGTTTTTTAGAATTTATGTCCTTTATGAACAAAAAATAAAGTTACTGCATCTATTCTTCCTTATAAAGCAATAGTGAGAATATCCTTGTAAGTGGGGTAAGCTTATTATTTTTAGACTCATCTTTTCTCTTTTCTCCCTAGAATGTGAATGGCATCATAAAAAGGTATGTATGGGAGACTTGAAATCGTCCTTTGGTGATGAATTAGAATAAAATATAATTTGTGTCGTTTTATACCAAATCCTGACTTGGATGTTTGTAACTATTATAAGTGGTATAGATTGTATAGAAAGGAATTTGGATGGTAGGTTATTACAGAGTTTGAGTGCATGTCTCTTTTAGAGAGATATGACCTCAAAGCATCTCTGATGGTTCAATTAGTATTTACTTTGTCATATCTATCTAATTTCAAGGATACCTTACTTAGAATAGGAACATATTTGGATTTTATGCTAGATATCCAGAATCAGAGACAACTCCCTTATATTTAATTTAATTTATTTCATTGGGAGCCACACTGAGTATTGCTATGGGACTTTTGACTCTGTTTTCAGACTTGCTTTTGATAGTCCTCAGTACCAAATAGAGCACTCACTATGGATTGAACTTGGGTGGCAGCAAGAAGGCAAGCACTCTATATCTGATACTTTCTTTCACACTTTTTGTGTGTGGTTGGGTAGAGAGATGGTTGTGTTCATGAGGCAGAGTTCATGCTTAATCCTGACTCTGTGCTCAAGGATCACTCCTGGTGGATTTTGGATAATATGGAATGCTGGAATTGATCTCAGGTTGCCTCCATACAAGGCAAATGCCTTTCTTGCTGTACTAATGCTCTGTTTCTCCCAACTCCCACTATCTTCTTGATCCACCCTTTTATATTTTAATTTCTTCCCTGTAAATGGAAGAGAGTATGTTTTCCTGTAAGGTTCTCTTTACCAGTATATGTTATTTCTGCTATTAAGATGTTATCCATTACAATCACAAACTTGATGTAAATGCAAAGGAAAGGCGCACTACACAATTTCACTTATATGGTATAATCAGTATTTTTTCAGGCCACAAAGCAGTAAGAGTTTATAATAATATTATGCGTTAGGTATGTATAGTTATTTTCAGAGAAGCTAAATTCTAAGTTGCTATTCTGAGTATCTTCCTACTAGGGAGCCATTTTTGAAGATTTTGATTCTTCCCAATCTGTATCCCTCCTATACTTCCTATTTTTTTTTACTGTCTGGGCCGCACCCTGCAGCACTTAGGTGTTACTCCTGGCTTTGTGTTCAAACTTACTTTTGGCTGGCTCAGGGGACCATATGGGATGCTAGCTACAGAACCTGATTCAGCTCTGTTCAAGGCAAATATCCTAAACAGTGTGCTATCACTCAGCCCCAACTTCTTGTGTTGCAAACCAGAAGCCAAGTTTCATAACCTCAATTTCTGTCATCACTTTTGAATGCCACATCACATAGAGATATTTTTATAAATTTTTTGTCTTGATTTATTAGGTACATTATTTCATATAAATTCTAGAAAATAGAAAAAAATAAATACATTAATTTTTTTCTGAAAGGGAGTAAGTACTGAACACTGCTTTTGAAATGTCTTCACATTCATACATAGGAGAACTAGAAAAATTATATATGTGATCTCATTTCTTCCACTTCAAGGTCAGGAGTTTGTTTTATCTCAGATTCTTCCAGAGAAAATTTCAAGTATATCACTGGAATGAAAAGCAAAAGTCGGTGGTTATAATGGGATTATATGGCACAGGTCTGGCATTGTTTTTTTTTTTTTTTTCACCCTTAGGAGTGAGACCTTGACTTTGATAGAGCCGAAATCTTTCCCCCTGGAAAAACGCAAGGTTTTCCAAGCACCTAATCTGGGAAGCATACTGCAAGAACTTAATGGTAAGGAGAAGCAGAGTGGGTGACTGAGGTTTGTAATGATGTGAACTAAATGGTATGAGGATTCAATTTTTATTGAGAACAGATGACGCAAGAGAAAGATGGAGGCCATAACTGAGATATGGCCAGGTGTTAGTCAATTTTCAGTCAATTTACTATATCACTACTCACAAACTATGAAAAGAGAATAAAGTTCAGTATTGAATCCTTTTCTTAATTTAAATCATTTTCTTAATTTAAATATTATTTATGTTTCCAATTTAGAACTGAAAGATGTGCAGCGCTACTGGGGTAAGGAAAGATTACATTATCACCAAATTTATCCTCACAATACTTTATAATTTTTTATTTTCTGGTAGATCTCATGTTTTCAGACTCATATTTACCATTTACATATGCATATATATTGTTTTTTCATTGTTATTTTCCTCAAGAACAAAGTAAAATTTCTCCTAGTTCCACTTCAGTAATTTTCAAGAATCTTCTTAGAGTCTTTAATATGAGCATCTCCATCACCCAATCTTATAATTTTTCTACAGTTCAAATGGACCTGAAAGATCCTGGAAATAACCCAGCTATTGCCATTTCTTCAAATGGAAGAGAAGTGAAACTTGTGTCCTATCAGAATACTTCCCATCAGAAAATTTCATGTAATAGTTGCAATAATTATGTCCTGGGCTCTCAAGCTTTCAAATCAGGGAAGTATTACTGGGAGGTGGATGTGTCAAAAAAACAGGAATGGGTGGTGGGGGTACATCAAATCACTCCACAAATAACACCCTTTCAATTCCAGAAACAGTTTGATTCAAGTTCATCTTTAAGATACTTTCAACCCCAGATAAATATTACAGGTAATCTAGATTTGGGTTTCAACGTTCGTTCAAGTTTTTATTCCCAATCACAATTCTCTGAGCCTTATGTGGCACAACATGTTTGCTCTACATATGCGCCTAACTGTGGCTACTGGGTTATAGGGCTACAGAATCATTCTATGTATAATGTTTTTGTGGATTCTTACACCTCTAATCCTGGGGTCTTGACTCTTTCCATGACTGTTCCTCCCCGTCGTATTGGGGTTTTTGTTGACTATGAGGCACGCACAGTCTCATTTTACAATGTCACACACCATGGGTTTCTCATCTATCAGTTCTCTTCATGTTGCTTTACTCATGAAATAGTTCCATATTTTAATCTTAAGAACTGTCTTGGCCAAATGACGTTGTGTTCACCAAACTCTTGAACTACCATAAACTCTCACATTTTCCATATAACATTGAAGGCTTTGGATGTTTCTAATTCACTGAACTTACCTATGCATGTGTAATCCTTTCTGTTCTGTCTTTTCATATCTTTTGATTTGCACATATGTCACTGATTAATAATTTTTCTTCCATGTGTTATAGATATACTGTGTTGCTTTAAGAAAAATCTTACCTAGCTTACCATTTTCACTGCTCAAAATGGTGAGGCCTTATTAAAAAAAAGACTACTTTTTTTTGAGATTTGAGGGCATATATCTTTTTTTTTTTATTTTAATTTTGATCATAATGGCTTACATATCTTTCACAGTAGTATTTTAGGTACATATTAACATTGAATCAGGGGAATACCCATCACCAAATTTGTCCTCCTCTCATCCCAGTTCTCTTTTTGCAACCCATATACCCCACCCCAACCCATCCCCTGTGGTGCTAAAGTAGATGGTCCCCTCTTTTTCTAGCTTACTATTAGTGATCATATATCTGTTTGGTCCTGGTACCCTCTCTTTTATCCCCCTCTATTTAAGAGGCGGAGCTAGATAAATTGAGTTATGTAGCTTTGTTTGAAGGAAAGAAAAGCAATAGATTGGGGTACAAAATAAGAACAAATAAAAAAAGGAAATCAAATACACTGAAAATGGACGAAGTTCTTCTAGAGGCTTTTAGCTTAGTTTGAGAGAGGATGTGAAAAAGGTAATTGAAACACCACAACAATACAGAAAGAAATATCACATTAAATATACAGTGAGCACTACAGCACTAATCAAGCACCACACAATATTCTCGGTTCTGAAATCAAATCATGCTGAGTGCAAAAAGAAAGAGAAAGATAAGATAAAATAAAGTAAAATAAAATAATATAGGTGACATCAACTTCAATCTCTACACCAAAAAAATACGTCAAAAAATTGATCAATCAATAAATATGTGGAAAATGATTGTTTTATGCTTTTATTTTCCTTTTCTTTTTCTCCCTATTTGCAAATCAATCAACATCATACATCACATCAACAACAAGAAAGACAAAAACCACATGATCATATCAGTCGATGCAGAGAAGGCATTTGACAAAATCCAACATCCTTTCATGTTGAAGACACTCAGCAAAATAGGGTTAGAAGAACCTTCCTCAAGATAGTTATAGCAATCTATGAAAAGCCCACAGCCAACATTATCCTTAATGGTGAAAAACTAAAAGCATTTTCACTAAGGTCAGGAACCAGGCAAGGCTGTCCACTCTCTCCATTCTTATTCAATATAATCTTAGAAGTCCTAGCAATAGCAATCTGAAAAGAGAAGGGAATCAAAGGAATCCAAATTGGGAAAGAGGAACTCAAACTATCTCTTTTTGCAGACAATATGATGATATACATCAGAAACCCTATAGAGTCCACAGTAAAACTCCTAGAAACAATTAACCATTACAGGAAAGTGGCTGGCTACAAAGTCAATACACAAAAGACAGTAGCATTTCTCTCTACAAATAACGAAGTAGAGGAGAGAGAGAGACTAAGAATACAATTCCATTTAAAATAGTATCAAAAATATTAAGTACCAAAGAATTAACCTTACAAGGGAAGTGAAGGACATATACCAGGGGAATTTAAAAACACTTCATAAAGAAATTGAAGAGGATCTAAGGAAATGGAAGAACATCCCATGTTCATGGGTAGGAAGAATCAACATAATCAAAATGACTGTCCTACCCAAACTTCTGCATAGATTCAATAAAATCCCCATCCAAATCCAGGCATCATTCTTTCAAGACTTAGAACAATCAATCATAAAAGTAATCTGGAACCACAAAAGACCCAGGATAGCCAAACAGATACTGAAAAACAAGAAGCTGGGTGGCATCTCTTTACATAACCTGAAGTTATACTATAAAGCCATAGTGATCAAAACAGCATGGTACTGGAACAAAAACAGAGCCTCAGACCAGTGGGTTAAACAGAATTTCCAGACATAAATTCGCAGATATACCGTCAACTAATATTTGACAATAGAGCCAAGAACTCAAAATGGAACAAAGAAAGTCTCTTTAACAAATGGTGTGGTACAACTGGAAAACAGTCTGCAAGAAACTGAAAATTGATTCATACCTCACTCCTCATACAAAAGTCAACTCAAAATGAATTAAAGACCTTGAAATTGGATCAGAATCTATAAAGTTTATTGAGAAAAAATAGGCAGAACACTCGAAGACCTATATATTAAAAAAGTCTTCGAGGATGGAACACCAATGGCAAGGATTTTAGCATCAAACATAAACAAATGAGATTACATCAAACTAAGAAGCTTCTGCATGGCGAAGAAAACCCAACTTAAAACAAGAAGACAACTAAATGAATGGGAAAAAATTTTTGCACTCAACACATCAGATATAGGGCTGATAACAAGACTATACAAAGCATTTAGAAAGCTGAATCCCCCAAAACCAAATAAAGCCATAGAAAAATGGGGAGATGAAATGAATAGACACTTCTCCAAGGAAGACCAAAAGATGGCCAACAAACACATGAAAACATACTCACCTTCACTTATCATTAGGGAAAATCAAATCAAGACAACAATGAGGTACCACCTTACACCAGTGAGAATGGCTCACATCAAAAATAATGGGAACAATCTGTGTTGGTGGGGATGCAGTATGAAACGCACTCTCATACACTGCTAGTGGGAATGCCCCCTACTCCAACACCTATAGAGAACAGTCTGGAGAGTGCTCAAGGAACTCAGAATTGAGCTGCCATTTGACTCAGCAATTGCTCTCCTAAGTATCTACCCCCAAGTTGGAAGGACATTCATCTCAAAGTATGTGTGCACCCCACTATCGCAGCACTCAGTATAATAGCCAAGTCTTGGAACCAACCTTGATGTCCAACAACAAATAAGTGGATCATTAAGATGTGGTATCTATACACAATGGAATACTACATGGCAGTCAGAGATTATACAATCACAGACTTTGCAGCAACGTGGATAACCTAGAACATATTATGTTAAACGAAGCAAGCCAGAAGATGAAAGATAAACACAGAATGATAGCACTATTGAAGTACCTAGAATATACACCAGGTATACAACCAATAACCCACGATTAAATTACAGGGTGTAACAGGATAGAAAGCTCAAACACTGTAATAATCACCATATACTGGGGAGTAGAGCCCAAAACAAAGGGAAGAGAAACAACACAAAGCCCGGCTACACTTTAAATCATAAAGAAACCAGCAACAGCAGAAACAGCAGTGTAGAGAGAACAGGTATGTAATTATCATTTTACTAAAATGGCCCATAATAATTTACTAGGGATCTTATACAAGATTACAGGTAAAGAATATGATGGGAAATTACTGAGTCCAAAGGAAACACTTCATAACATATATTTGAATGCCTTAACCTTACCACATTTAAAATAACCTCTCAGTTTTTCTGTCTAAAGGGGTTCCTGGATAGAAAGGGTGAACATCCTATGATGGTACCTCGGTGCTCAGTCACAAGAGGCACCACACTCTGCTTGAATCATGAAAATGGCCAGATAAAACTCTTTAACATACCCTTTATTTCTAGAGTATTCCTTCTTTTAGGACCTGAAGCACATGACCAGCCTGATCACCAAAGCAACAACCATGACCTACAGATTTTTACCACAGGGCCTAAGCATCGAACACGTTCAACCAAATTAATATGCACTTGCTCTTATACCCTACTTCTCATTACTTCATATTTTGTTGTTGTTGTTGTTTGATTGTTGGTTTGTTTTGTTTTGTCTTATTTTTCCTATTCTCTCTTCTTGTCTCCCTCTTCTTCCACCTTCTCCTCCTCACTATCATCAATTCAATCTATGTCAAATAAAAATCACATGGTTACCTCCTCTATAGGAAAGGAAAGCTGACATATAGGGTGCTGTGGACAATACTGCAGAGAGGAAACACCTATAAAATAGACCTCACTAACACAATAGTCAGTACTCAAGACACGTCACCTATACATATCCAAAAGTTGATCTATTAGTTTCCTTTCCTTTCAAGTACTATACTTACCTATCTTTCTGTACTCAACGAACCTCTTGCCCTCCTCACCTCTCTACATTAATATACACCTAAGCTAATTTCTACATGTTTATATGTGGGCAGGAGCACACAGAGATAGGAATCCTCCTTAAGGATGAAACCTAAACCACAAACAACACATACCTATACCCTATAAAACCCCTCCCATATACTATTCCCTCTCCCTCCAGAAATCCGACTATCCCTTCATCCCTCAATTCCACCCCCGATATCCCCACCACATTATAACTCTTCACCCTCAGTTCTTTATCCATTAGGCATCAAGACCGACCTTCTACCCCCCAAAAAAGACCACTTTTAACACATTTGTTTACTATTTCGGTATGGGAGTTAAGTCATTCACTAATGAGTGAGAGCCCCTAATGGTATGTTAGAAACCCAGGAAGGTCCTCATTTATTAGTGTGGAAAACCATATGATAAATATTATGTACTAGAGCAAAGTATTATATGTCTATTGTGTCTGAACTCAAATATTTTGTCTTCATATACTAATGGTGTAATATTGAATAACATATTGTTTATTTGCCTAAAATAATCCTGTTAGAAAAACTGCCAAACTTGTTTGTATTTATGACAAAATAAATGTTTTTTTGTGAAGCATTTGCATTTTAAATGAATAATAAAAAGTTCCTATATTTACTGGAATATATCACCTTATTAGTGTCTCACAAAACTACTTATTGCCTTCAGAGGTTCTGGTTTTACTTTTAATCAAAGTTTCATTTTTAGAATCATGATGCTATTAAGCCTACTTTAATTTTCTCTGGATAAATATTCACGTGTGCATGATTTGTTTCTATGTTTCTATGTATTAAAGAATTACACTCTAATTCAACTAAATTGTGAGAAATTCTGTTTTCTCTATGAAAAAATAAAATTTATTTTCTGTACTCTTGTTAAAATTAAGGAACTGTTTTTAATATGTTACTATATTATTTTAACAACAATCCAGTTTTGATTCAGCTTTTACTTTCTCATTGTGAACAAAATAAATACATATTAGGTTGGGGCTGGAGAAATGATGCAGTGGGTAGAGTGCTTGAGGCCAACCTATTTAATTCTTTAATGCAGAGTCCGGAATAATCCCTGAGCCCAGCAGAATGTGGCCCAGAACAAAATGCATGTTAGTTTTTATTCAACAAATGAACTTTTGTTTTTTCAGGTACACATGAGGGCCTGAGAGATAATATAAGAGGTAAAACACTTGACTTGCTGATGTGGCAAGTCACCACTTTGAGACCTGGCATTAAATATGGCCTACAGAACACCTCCAGTAGTTATTATTGAGTACTTATATGGAAAAAGCCCCTGAGTACTGTTGGCTGTGGATCAACTTTCACCATCCCCACCCAATGAAAACAACAGAAAAGAGAATGATTTATATTATTGTATAATTTTTAATTTTTAATTATTTTTATCAACTGTTTATAACTATTGCTCTTTTCACATATCTTTAAAATTTCATTTTTTTAAACTTAATTTTAATTTGGGCTTTGTTAAGTTTTTTGGGGGGTAACCCCAGTGACATTACTCCTGACTATATGCTCAGAAATCACTCCTGGCTTGGGGACCATTTGGGACACTGAGGATTGAACTGAGGTGTGTCCTGGGTCAGCTGCATGCAAGGCAAACACGCTACCGCTGTGCTGTCATTCCAGCCCTGAGCTTTGTCCATATTTTAAAGTTTTTGTTTCAGTCATTCATTAAAAATTAAGATTGTGAAGAGCATAGCCATGAGACAGAAATTACTGGCAACAGCAGCAATGGATGGGTCTAGAGATAGCTAGAGGTTTTTGGACTCAAAGAAGCTATTTTGAACTGAATGCACACATATAAGAGCACGGATGCTTTACTCTGTAGTTTTACATACTTTCTATTTAAGGAGTCCACAACAACTTATAAAAAGTACCACCGTCTGCAAATGTCACAAAGTGAAAGCAACACAGAACTGCATCACACTTAGTGAATGAAGATGGTTGTTCTGAAGACCCAATGGGCTTGACATGACAAGATTCTGAGGAGAAAATTTTGTGTGTATATATACTTGTATATATACTTAGATTTATATCTAATTTCCCATAGCGCTTTGTAAAGTTGACCTAAATTTTCATTTAGATCCTCGCCATCCTGTATTCCATTTCCCTATTCTACAAGGTTATTATCCATTGAAAACATCTGTGTTCTTTAATTATTAACAAAGTATTCTCCAGGGATACTTATCTTTGCACATCTTGAGATGCCCAGTCCTTCAATTCTAGATAAGATATCTAGTTATAAAGAAATAAATATCTGAATTTATATGCACAATATAAAATATATCCATAGTGTAGGACTTCCAATCCTTATAGTAGTTCCCAGATCAGATGAAATATTCTGCTAATATGTATATTAAACATAGGTTTCCTCTCACTTCTTTTTCTTTTTATTTCTTCAAAAACTATTATCTTTATTTAAGCACCTTGATTACAAACATGATTGAAGTTGGGTTTCAGTCATAAAAAGATACCCACCTTCACCATTACAACATTCCCATCAACAATGTCCCCAATCTCCCTCTTCCCCCCCTCACCCATATATATATTTGAGATAAGAATTTTACTTTTCTCACTCATTAACATTGTCACCATCGATGTCAATTTAGTTATTTCTCTAACTGCACTCACCACTCTTTGTATTGAGCTTTATAACATGAGTTTGTCCTTCCAGCCCTCATTGCTATTGCAATGAGCAGGGTATATGTATCTCCATTTTTGTGTGTCCTCTTTTATTTCTTGAAACAAGATTTAGTATTTTTCTTTGTATAGGTCCTTAACCTCTTTAGTTGAGTTGACTCCAAGATATTTGAGTTTGTGTGACACTAATGTGAATGGGATTATTTTTTAATTAAAAATATCATTATTGGTGTACAAGAAGGCCATTGATTTTACTTATTAATTTTGTCGCTTGCCACTTTGCCATATGAATCTATTGTTTCTAGAAGCTATTTTGTAGAGTATTTAGAGTTTTCTAAATATAGTATCATGTCATCTGCAAACAGTCAGCGATTTATTTCTTCCTTTTCTATCTCTCAACAAAACAAACAAACAAAAAAACTCACCTTATTTATGGGGCCGGTGAGGTGGCACTAGAGGTATGGTGTCTGCCTTACAAGTGCTAGCCAAGGATGGACCGAAGTTTGATCCCCCGGTGTCCCATAAGGTCCCCCCAAGCCAGGGGTAATTTCTGAGCACTTAGCTAGGAGTAATCCCTGAGCATCAAATGGGTGTGGCCCAAAAAACCAAAAAAATAAAATACTCTATTTGGATGCCCTTTATATCTTAATCTTACCTAATCTGACAAAAAATTCCAGCAGTATGTTGAATAGGAGCAATGAGAGGAGGCAGCCTTGTTTTGTACCTGATTTTAGAGGAAAGGCTTTTAATTTATCTCCATTGAGAATAATATTTGTCATTGGTTTGTGGTAGATGACCTTGACTATATTGAGAATAGTTCATTTCACTTCATGTTAATGGAGAGTTTTATCAAAATGTGTGTTGGACCGTATCGAATGCTTTTTCTGTACCTATTGATATGATTATATGGTTTTTATTTTTCTTCTTGTTGATATGGTGTATTATATTTATTTATTTACAGATGTTAAACCATCCTTGCATTCTTGGAATAAAACCTACTTGGTTGTGGTCTATGAGCTTCTTGATGAGTTGTTGGATCCTATTTGCTAAAATTTTATTGATGAACCTTGCATCTGTGTTCATCAGGGATATTGGTCTGTAGTCTCTTTTTTGTGGCATCTCTGTCTGGTTTTGGTATCAAGGTGATGTTAGCTTTGTAAAAACTATTTGGGAGTGTTCCTGATTCTTCAATTTCTTGAAAGTTCCTGATAAGGAAGGATCTTACTTCTTAGTAAACCACCAGAAAGATTTCTTGGACTCAAAGTGGTGGATAATTTTCAAGTGTGTATCTGTTCTCACCAAAATCAATTAGAGGATTTCTTTTCCCTAATCTCCTGTGGACCTGCAGATAACAGCCATGTTAGTTTGTATTTCTTAGTCAGATGTATATTCACTTTAAAATATTTGATAGGTCCAGACATAACTTGACAATGTGATAATTTCTTACACAATATATAATTATAAATTTAAAAGATATTAAGCATAATATTTACAAAGTTACTTGTTGGGGCTAGAGAGAAAGCACAGTGATCGGGAGTTTGCCTTGCAAGAGGCCAACCCAGGAGATGGTGATTTAGTTCCCAGCATCCCATGTGATTCCCCAAGCCTGCCACGGACAATTTCTGAGCACAGAGCCAGAATTCACCCCTAAGTGCTGCCAGGTGTGATTCCCACCCCCAAAAAAACCCCAGATAAAAAAATTAATGTTGGGGCTGGGAAGATAGCACAGAGGTAGGGCATTTTCCTTGCATGCAGCTTATTCAGGACTGATAGTGGTTGGAATTCTGGCAGCCCAAATGGTCCCTGGAACCTGCCAGGAACGTTTTCTGAGCATAGACCAGGAGTAACCCCTGAGCGCAACTGGGTGTGACCTAAGAGAAAACCAAAAAGTAAAAAATTACTTGTTGCACTTGTGTTGTCGTCAACAGCTTGTCACAATTTTGCAACAATCTAAAATGAATTTCATACATGTACTAGTTACAGCATTGTATTATAAATAAGTCACTATAAAAGCATATTTCTGCTAATACTGGAGATGCATGCTTGATTTACCAATAATGCTCTCTTAACATGCTCACCTGCCAACACTTGACTATTAAGACCTGTCAGTGTACGTTACTACTGATGATTTAAATTTTTAATTTGTGTATTTAGTTGAAAAATTAAGTGACCACTGTTATTTTAGACCTCTGTTACACAACAGATGAAAGTTTATAAATGGTTTTCTCTATAATTCCTTCTCTTGGAGATAGTTAAAAGGCTGGAGCAAGAATTGCATACCAGAGACCCAGTTCAGTATTTATTACTGCATGCTCCCTAGACTACTGCCAGAAGCAACCCAAAGTACGGAACTCAGAGTGCCCTAAGGATAAAAGTTTGGTTCAAAATCCAAAGTAAAATCATTTTTATTTTAATTTTTGGCTTTTGGGTCACTGGAAGCAGTGTTTAGATATTATTTTATATTATTTGTTCAGCTAGCAATAAAGCAATAATAGAAGATAAGAGAAAAGAAAGCATTCATATAAATTTGCCAGAGAATACATGTTAAAGACACAGTCTCCTATATAAACTAATATATAAAATTTGCCAGAGAATACATGTTAAAGACACGGTCCCCTATATAAACTAAGTTCTACCTTCATCACTGAGTTTCTAGAGATTTATTTATTTTTGGTTTGGGGGATACATTTGGCAATGCAAAGGAGTTATTCCTGGTGCTCTGCTCATAAATAATTCCTGGTGGTATTCAGGGAACCAAATAAGGTATCCAGGTTGTTTGCTAGGCAAATATCCTACCCACTGTATTTTCTCCCTAGATCCAAGAGTTATAACCATGTTCTTTTCCTGGTGTTGAAATAGAGACACATTTGCAAATAAAATTTCATCATAAATATAAATTCTTACAAAATTAAATTCTAATAAAAGAGTAACTTTCCTTAGTTTTCAGACTTTATTTTAACAGGTTAGAAGTTAAGGAGGTCCAGAGGAAGTAGCTAGCCAAGTATTCTGATAGCTGTTTCCTCCTTATCAAACAAACCTCAGTTTGTTTAAGCTGTAACTGCTTACCCAGTAAATGGGCTCATTGCAGAAGAATGTGGTGTTTATACTAGATGTAACCCAAACTCGGGTGTTCATTGATACATTGTTCCACTTGTACACAACTGCCCTGGCATCTACTATTCACGAGCATGATTTATCCAGTGCTATATCCTGGAACTGACAGGCCAAAGATTAGAGCTAAACCCAGATGAAAGCCGAGGCAGTGTGTATTTCTAAAACAAATATTTAGTATCTGACAAGCTCTGGTTAATATTAATTCATGATAGAAAGCAGTCAATTTCAGCTGAGTTTATGCAAAAATCTATTTGGGTTTTGTAAATCGTTTTATTCAGGATTATAGTGCAGAGAATCAGACCAAAAGGAGGCTTCTCTAAAATAAAAATTCTGTAAATCTATATGGAGTGTCAAAAATAAATAAATAAATAAATAAATAAATAAACAAACAAACCCAGCCTGTCTGGAGCTACCAATGGGCAGCTTGTATTCAAAAGATAGGTTTGAAATAGTTACTACATCTGAAGTTCTGAGTGGCTTTTGTTGTTATTGTAGTTGTTTGTTTTTGTTTTTGTTTTTTCAGATATAGCAAGACTTAGTTTAGGTTCCCACCAGAACTAGAGTTACATGCATGTGGTAATTACCAATAATCTAGTTGAAAAAAAGAATGAGTTTGGATATCCTTACCTGAGGCAGGAATTATTCTATTCATTCTAAGAGCAAAGAAATGCAAAATGAGATTAGTAATACATTTTAAGATGCTTTGGGTAGGTGGACTGTTGATCATGGAGGTCAGTTCTTATAGACCGGTGAGCTTAACAGGGGATAGATTGTAGATGGTTTGGGGCTGATACCAGAGGAAGTTTCTTTAAAAAGAATCATATGATCCAGAGTTTGAGAAAATAGCTCAAAGGGCAAGTGTGGATGCTTTGCATGCAGGAGGTTTATTTGATCTTAAAAACATTACAAGAAGAGATATTAGAGAAATTCCCTTACTGCTCTTAAGAACAACTGAGTGTGATTCAAAACTAAAGAAATAATTGTTTCTGATATTTTAAACTCCTTTTCTTTGCTTTTGTAATATGAAATTTAGGCACCCTAATTTATAAATTTCACCTAAACAATGTTTGAACTCCACACCACTACCAGTGTCAGAATTTCTCCACCAACAGCCTTTCTAATCCTCTATCCCATCTATTCATAAACTTAAAAAAATTACTGTAAATTGTCTTAAAAGTTTAAAATAGTGTTAATGTCTATGGTTTTGATACTTGAAGTAAACTAATCACTCACTCATCAAAATTTCCCAATGCAGGGGCCAGAGAGATAGCATGGAGATAAGGCATTTGCCTTTCATGCAGAAGGTCATTGATTTGAACCCCGGCATCCCTTATGGTATCCCAAGCCTTCCAGGAGCAATTTCTGAGCCAGGAGCCAGGAGTAATCCCTGAGCTGCTGGGTGTGACCCAAAAACAAAAAAAAATTTTTTTTTCCAAATGCAAATAGTATACTGATGTCAAAGATATTTATTTTGGATGAATTTAATATGATTTCCAAAGAGACATATTTTGAATTAAGATAAAACCTTTACTTTTTTTGTTTTGGAGGGGGCACACCCGGTGATACTCAGAGGTTACTCCTGGCTATGAGCTCAGAAATTACTCTTGGCTTTGGGGACCATATGGGACACTGGGATCGAACTGAGGTCTGTGCTGGGACAACCTCATGCAAGTCAAACACCCTACTGCTATGCTATGACTCCAGCCCCAAGATAACACTTATATTGTGGACTGGGGAAGTAGCAAGTATGGCTCTTGACTTCTTTCAAACAAGATCTCCAGGAGTGACTTCTGAGTGCAGAGTCAGGAGTAAATAGCTTCTGAACCTTGCCAATACCAGAAAAGAAAAAAAAAGAAAGAAAAACCTGGAGCCAGGGTGATCCCTAATACAGAGTTGGGAAAAATCAGGGAGCACCACTGGGCATGGCTACCCACAAAAACAACACCCACCTATCCCTTTACCCGCCAAAAAATAAAGAGTTTAATTCAAGTTAAACATTAATTTCATGGGGTCCTTGCTTATTTCCTAGATTGATTTGGGAGTCTCGGACTTGAGATTCATAGATTTCCTTGGCTCAAAGTCTTTCTCAACTGATTGAGCTTTTACTCCTGGCACCACATATGGTACCACAAGCACCACCAGGAGTGATTCTTGAGCACAAAGCTAGAGCCAGTCAGCTGGAGAGAGTACAGTAGGTAGGATGCTTTTATGTTTTGGCAACTTTGTGAAATAAGGATATTGAATAGAAGGTCAATTCTGAGTTCTATTGCTCTACCCAAAATGTTTCTTAAGTTGTTCTGAAAGCCAACACATATATTTTAATTTATAAAAATGTAAAGGTAGAGCATAAAAACCGGCTAAGCTTTGCAAAAGCCGGCTCCCTGTGTGTGACACCAGGTGGGGAAAATCCGCGAAAGTACACCGGCCCAGTGGGGCTCAACTGTGAAAGACTGTGAGTGTGACCTGTCTATGTCTGTCTACTGTCCTCTTGCGTGAAACTCTTGCGAGTGGGGCAAAAAGAGCCTCCAGAAACCTCGCTCGCCCAGACGCCATTTTCAGGGAGGGACTTCAGAGCATAAAAACCGGCTAAGCTTTGCAAAAGCCGGCTCCCTGTGTGTGACACCAGGCGGGGAAAATCCGCAAAAGTACACCGGCCCAGTGGGGCTCAACTGTGAAAGACTGTGAGTGTGACCTGTCTATGTCTGTCTACTGTCCTCTTGCGTGAAACTCTTGGGAGTGGGGCAAAAAGAGGCTCAGAGAAGCACGGCCACTCCGCTTCGCTACGCGGCCGTGCACTCTTTCTAAGGAAAGAACTCCATTGCAACAAGAAGGAAAAATCACACTAAGAACGGCGCTATATCACAGAAGCAAACATTTCTCTCTGGACTGTCTTCTCTGTTGCATGCTCGGGCCTAAGATTTGACCCAGTGTGAGGCTTCATCCACGGAGGACTCCCCTCCCTTAGAGGCAAGTCAGCCCATCCAGAAAGGGAGGAGCCAGAGGAGTGTGCTGCCTGCATCATATAGACAATAAATACCACCACAACACGTAGAAAAATCCACAATACAAGTGTGACAATGGGGAAACAACGCAGGCCAGCATCAGACATAGGGAATGAAGATGACAATTCTGAGGACCAGATAATGACTGAACAACTAATCAACCTCTCAGATAAGGACTTTAGACTAGCAATATGGAAGGTGCTCAACAGACTCCAAGAAACCATGGATCGAGTTGAACAGAACACTAATAAGAAACAAGAAAATATGAAGGCAGAAATGACAAAACTCCAAACTGAAATAACATGTCAACTAACAGGACTGAAAAAGTCAGTAAACGAAGTGAATGACAAAATGGATAAGCTCTGGGACAGGGTATCAGAAGCTGAGAATAGACTTGGTGCTGTGGAAGATGAGATACATAACAATTCCATACAGCAGGAGAGATTGGACAAAAAACTTAAAGCAAATGAGCAGACAATGGAAAAATTAGTCAAAGAATGGGAACAGACGAAAATAGAAGTCTATGATAAGATCAACAGAAACAACTTAAGAATCATTGGAGTCACAGAGACCCAGGAAGAAAATTTCCAGGAAGAATCAATGGTCAAGAACATCATTAAAGAGAAACTTCCAGAGCTAAAAAATATATGTGATCAAATCCTGCATGCCCGAAGAGTACCAACCAAAAGAGACCCCAGAAAAACCACCCCAAGACACATCCTAGTCACAATGACAAATGCCATAGATAGAGACAGAATTCTGAAAACAGCAAGATCAAAAGGGGAAATCATGTTCAAGCAAGCTTCCCTGAGATTTACAGCAGACCTGTCACCAGAAACACTCAATGCCAGAAAGCAGTGGTGGGATATTGTGACAAGACTGAATGAAATGAATGCTTCACCCAGAATACTATACCCAGCAAAACTCACTTTCCGGTTTGATGGAAGAATACATGGTTTCACAGACAAAAAACAGCTCAGAAACTTCACAGACACAAAACCAGTCTTAAGAGAAAAACTGAAAGACCTAATCTAAGACAAGACTACCCAAAAGACACACCAAATTTTGAAATAAAGATGGCGTTAAATCCCAGGACAATTCTTTCTCTCAACGTCAATGGACTAAATGCACCAGATAAGAGACACAGAGTGGCTAAATGGATCAAAAAACTCAATCCAACATTCTGCTGCCTACAAGAAACGCACCTGAATAGTCAGAACAAACATAGACTCAAAATAAAAGGCTGGAGAAAAATTATCCAAGCAAACAACACCCATAAAAAAGCTGGAGTGGCCATACTAATATCAGATAATGCAAACTTTATACTCAGGAAGGTTGTAAGGGACAAAGACGGACATTTTATATTAATCAAGGGGTACGTAGAGCAGGAAGAATTCACTCTCCTAAACATATATGCACCGAATGAGGGGCCAGCAAAATATTTAATACAACTGTTGACAAATCTGAAAAATAATATCAACAACAACACAATAATTGTGGGGGACCTTAACACGGCTTTGTCAACACTGGACAGGTCAACCAGACTGAAACCCAACAAGAATATACTAGACCTGAGGAGAGAAATGGAAGAAAGAGGCCTAGTGGATATATATAGGACACTCCATCCCCAGAAACCTGGATACACATTCTTCTCCAATGTACATGGGACATTCTCCAGGATAGACTACATGCTGGCACATAAAACATACCTCCATAAGATCAAGAGGATAGAAATTTTGCAGACTACCTTCGCTGACCACAAGGCTCTGAAATTATTTGTGAACTCCAAAGGGACTCAGAAGAAACACTTTAACACCTGGAAGTTAAACAGCCTCATGCTCAATAACCAGTGGGTCCGAGATGAAATCAAGGAGGAAATAAAAAGGTTCCTGGAAACAAATGACAATAAAGACACAAACTCTCAGAACTTATGGGACACAGCAAAAGCAGTACTGAGAGGAAAATTTATAGCTTTGCAAGCACACATCAGGAAGGAAGAAGGAGCTTACCTGAGTAGCTTAATGACACAGCTAATAGAACTAGAAAATGCTCAACAAAAGGACCCAAGAATAGGAAGACAGAAGGAAATAACAAAGCTGAGAGCAGAAATCAACGAAGTGGAAACTCAAAAAACAATCCGAAAGATCAACGAAAGCAGAAGTTGGTTCTTTGAAAAAATAAACAAGATTGATAGACCACTGGCAAACCTAACAAAGAAAGAGAGAGAGAGAAACTTGATAACTCGTATCAGGAATGAAAAAGGAGAGATCCCTACTGATATGACAGAGATTCAAAGGGTAATCAGAAACTACTTTGAAAAACTCTACGCCACTAAAAATGAGAACCTGGAAGAAATGGATAAATTCTTGGACTCTTATAATCTTCCACGGTTGAAGGAAGAGGATGTAGCATATCTAAACACCCCCATCACCATTGATGAAATTAAAACAGTAATCAAATGTCTGCCGAAAAACAAAAGCCCAGGTCCAGATGGATTCAATAATGAATTCTATCAAACTTTCCAAGAGGAACTACTGCCAATCTTGGCAAGACTCTTTCATGAAATTGAACAAACAGAAACACTTCCAAATAGCTTTTATGAAGCCAACATCACCTTGATACCTAAACCAGACAGAGACGCTACCAAAAAAGAAAATTACAGACCAATATCACTGATGAATGCAGATGCAAAGATCCTCAACAAAATCCTGGCAAATAGGATTCAATGCCTCGTTAAGAAGATCATCCACTACGATCAAGTAGGTTTCATCCCAGGAATGCAAGGCTGGTTTAACATCCGTAAATCTATCAACATAATACACAACATCAATAACAAGAAAAATAAAAACCACATGATCATATCAATAGATGCAGAGAAAGCATTTGATAAGGTCCAACACCCATTCTTGATCAAAACTCTCAGCAAGATGGGAATGGAGGGAACCTTTCTCAATATAGTGAAGGCCATCTACCACAAGCCAGTGGCAAATATTATCCTCAATGGAGAAAAACTGAAAGCCTTCCCTCTAAATTCTGGCACAAGACAAGGCTGTCCTCTCTCACCACTCCTATTCAACATAGCACTGGAAGTACTTGCTATAGCGATTAGGCAAGAAAAGGATATCAAGGGAATCCAGATAGGAAAGGAAGAAGTCAAGCTCTCACTGTTTGCAGATGACATGATACTCTACTTAGAAAACCCTAAAGACTCTATCAAAAAGCTTCTAGAAACAATAGACTCATATAGCAAGGTGGCAGGCTACAAAATTAACACACAAAAATCAATGGCCTTTCTATATACCAATAGTAATAAGGATGAAATGGACATTAAGAAAACAACCCCATTCACAATAGCGCCACACAAACTCAAATATCTTGGAATCAACTTGATTAAATATGTGAAGGACCTATACAAAGAAAACTATAAAACTCTGCTCCAAGAAATAAGAGAGGACACACGGAAATGGAAACGCATACCCTGCTCATGGATTGGCAGGATTAACATCATCAAAATGGCAATACTCCCCAAGGCATTATACAGATTTAATGCCATCCCTCTAAAGATACCCATGACATTCTTCAAAGAAGTGGATCAGACACTTTTGAAATTCATTTGGAACAATAAACACCCTCGAATAGCTAAAGCAATCATTGGGAAAAAGAATATGGGAGGAATTACTTTTCCCAACTTTAAACTGTACTACAAAGCAACAGTTATCAAAACAGCATGGTATTGGAATAAGGATAGGTCCTCAGATCAATGGAATAGGCTTGAATACTCAGAAAATGTTCCCCAGAGATACAACCATCTAATTTTTGATAAAGGAGCAGGAAATCCTAAATGGAGCAGGGAAAGCCTCTTCAACAAGTGGTGTTGGCACAATTGGATAGCCACTTGCAAAAAATTAAACTTAGACCCCCAGCTAACATCATGTACAAAGGTAAAATCCAAATGGATTAAAGACCTCGATATCAGCCCCAAAACCATAAGATATATAGAACAGCACATAGGCAAAACACTCCAGGACATTACAGGCATCTTCAAGGAGGAAACTGCACTCTCCAAGCAAGTGAAAGCAGAGATTAACAGATGGGAATATATTAAGCTGAGAAGCTTCTGCACCTCAAAGGAAATAGTGCCCAGGATACAAGAGCCACCCACTGAGTGGGAGAAACTATTCACCCAATACCCATCAGATAAGGGGCTAATCTCCAAAATATACAAGGCACTGACAGAACTTTACAAGAAAAAAACATCTAACCCCATCAAAAAATGGGGAGAAGAAATGAACAGACACTTTGACAAAGAAGAAATACGCATGGCCAAAAGACACATGAAAAAATGTTCCACATCACTAATCATCAGGGAGATGCAAATCAAAACAACGATGAGATACCACCTCACACCCCAGAGAATGGCACACATCACAAAGAATGAGAATAAACAGTGTTGGCGGGGATGTGGAGAGAAAGGAACTCTTATCCACTGCTGGTGGGAATGCTGTCTAGTTCAACCTTTATGGAAAGCGATATGGAGATTCCTACAAAAACTGGAAATCGAGCTCCCATACGATCCAGCTATACCACTCCTAGGAATATACCCTAGGAACACAAAAATACAATACAAAAACCCCTTCCTTACACCTATATTCATTGCAGCTCTATTTACCATAGCAAGACTCTGGAAACAACCAAGATGCCCTTCAACAGACGAATGGCTAAAGAAACTGTGGTACATATACACAATGGAATATTATGCAGCTGTCAGGAGAGATGAAGTCATGAAATTTTCCTATACATGGATGTACATGGAATCTATTATGCTGAGTGAAATAAGTCAGAGAGAGAGAGAAAAACGCAGAATGGTCTCACTCATCTATGGGTTTTAAGAGAAATGAAAGACACCCTTGTAATAATAATTTTCAGACACAAAAGAGAAAAGAGCTGGAAGTTCCAGCTCACCTCAGGAAGCTCACCACAAAGAGTGATGAGTTTAGTTAGAGAAATAACTACATTTTGAACTGTCCTAATATTGAGAATGTATGAGGGAAATGTAGAGCCTGTTTAGGGTACAGGCGGGGGTTGGGTGGGGAGGAGGGAGATTTGGGACTTGGGTGATGGGAATGTTGCACTGGTGATGGGTGGTGTTCCTTTTATGACTGAAACCCAAACACAATCATGTATGTAATCAAGGTGTTTAAATAAAAAAAATTATGCATTAAAAAAATGTAAAGGTAATAGTGGCTATTATAGACATAGGAGTAAGTGTACCAGAGTAGAGAAAGCTATATGGGTAAACTCAGTTATAATTTCTGAATTTTGAGGGCAATCATGCAGATAAACAATCATACTTAGTTGATGAAGGGTCAATGCTTTTGATTTTTTGAATATTTTATTATTGTAAAGTAACATGTTACAGTAGTGTAGCATGTATGATTTTGATATATAACCACCAACTTCACAACCTCTTAGTACCTATGACTCCACCAATTTTTGATTTAATTTTACAATATTCTTTTCTGACCCTTGTCTTAATCATAAATATTCATGTCTTAGAAAGGGAGCTGAAGGGGAATATTTACATGGACAAAGTCAATATTGAGAGAAATAAAGACAAGTTATGTATTACCATACATCTTAATAAAATATTGGGCGGTGCAGAGCAATATCATAGCAGTAGGGCATTTATTTGCCTTTCACGCAGCAGGGATGGACCTGGTTAGATCCCCAGCATCCTATATGATCCCCTAACCAGGAGCAATTTCTGAGTGCATAACCAAGAGTAATCCCTGAGCATCAACCCCCCCAAAATAATAATTAAGGACTTCTCTGTTTCATGCTGGAGAAGTTAAAGCATACAATACTACTATAATTCATTGTAATATTTCTAATTGTTAAATAGTTGTGAAATTAATCATATATCTTTAAATAAAGTATGATAGTATGTTTCCTCAGAAGAAAATATTACCTAATATGCTGTGTCGAATTAAAAAGAGATACTAGTGAATTTAAGTTAATATATACTTACTTTCAACAGGGAATTTTCAACAAAGAATGAAAATGTAAAGTCATAAACTTTATATTTTCTTTTTAACTCTGAAAAAAGTTAGGGAAGGTGTTCCTAATTTCCCATGTAGAATTACATTTATCCTTCTAGACTCTTTCATTGTTACATGCATGTCTTTGTATTTACATGTCATATAATTTTATAGTATTTAAATACTAAATTTAAATATTTAAATAAGCCAGTTTTTATGATTTATTTTGTATTCTAGATTTGAACTATAGAAATCTACCATGAACTGTTTTGAGACTATTAGAATTCACATTTGATGGAAATTAATTGTATGATTAGAATATGAGTGATTGGGTTATCAGTAGAATTTTAATAATATAGGTAACTGGTGGAAATTTGTGGATTTTTTTTTTTATCAGAACTGATCATGACTAGAGAAATTAAAGAAGCAGACATGAAATCCATTTTCTTAAGTTTTATAGTTAATTTAGTAAACAATAAATACAATAAAATAAGTAAAATAAAATTTAGATTTTCTAGTAAGTGCTCTGACCACTTAATATGGCATACCACTAGTGTACCTTGCAATATCATCTAATTTTTATATTGTTCAAGATTGCTTTCTTTCTTTTACACATATTTAACTTACCTCATGTGTATTATATGAAGGCAAGTGGATTAAGATGATAGAATAAAATGCTCAAAGTAGTTCAACATGAGTCAGAGTATTTCCAATAGCTGGAAGTTAAACTAGATGAAATATATCTGTTGGATTACTTGGCATTTGAACAGGAGAGATTATGTGGTTTTTTTTCACCTTATTATTTTCTTCCAGGATCTGGTGTTCTTTATTTTTATTTTTATTTTTATTTATTTATTTATTTATTTATTTATTTATTTATTTATTTATTTATTTATTTTGGTTTTTTGGCCAGACCTGGTGATGCTCAGGGGTTACTCCTGGCTATGCGCTCAGAAATTGCTCTTGGCTTGGGGGACATATGGGATACCGGGAAATCAACCGCAGTCTGTCCTAGGCTAGCGCTCGCAAGGCAGATGCCTCACCACTTGCACCACTGCTCTGGCCTCTGGATCCAGTGTTTTTTAATATAATGGTTGTTCAGGACCAGAAAAGGATAACATTCAAAGTCTTAAAGTGTAGTTAAGAACATACATGCTAGGGCCAGAGTCATAGTACAGTGGTAGGGCATTTGCCTTTCAAACAGCTGATTCAGGACGGACCTCGGTTTGATCCCTGGGATCCCATATGGACCCCCAAACCAGGAGTAATTTTTTTTGGCCACACCCAGTGATGCTCAGGGGTTACTTCTGACTTTACATTCAGAAATTGCTCCTAGCTGGGGGAACATATGGGATGCCAGGGGCCCCATAAAACAGATAAATTAAAGATGCTGACAGAATTAGTGGAAGAACAGTTAAAATTAGGACATATTGAGCCTTCGTTTTCTCAATGGAATTCGCCTATATTTACTATTAAAAAAGAAATCTGGAAAATGGAGATTGTTAATGGATCTGAGAGTTGTGAATTTATCTGTGGTACCTATGGGAAAATTACAGACAGGTTTACCATCACCTGTAGTAATCCCTAAGGAATGGCCATTAATTATAATTGATTTGAAAGACTGCTTCTACCATATTCCTATTCACCCAGATGATAAACAGCATTTTGCGTTCTCAGTTCCTTCTATCAATAATACCCATCCTTGCAGACCATTTTCAACGGAATGTTCTCCCTCAGGGCATGTTAAACTCACCAACTATGTGTCAATTTTTTTGTTGAGAAGATTTTGAGCCCTGCTTATAAAAGATTTCCCCAGGCCATAATTTATCATTACACCAATGATATTTTAATTACAATGAATAATGAAACAGATTTACAGAAATTATACACTTATGTGATTATTTGCAAACAGCAGGACTGAAAATAGCTTTAGAAAAAATACAGACCATGCCACCATATCAATACTTGGGTTTTATTTTGGACAGGACATCAATATGTCCACAAAAATTTTCCATCAAAAAAGAAAACCTTAAAACACTTAATGACTTTCAGAAACTTTTAGGTGACATAAATTGGCTCACCTGGCACTAGGAATCTCGAATGCAGAGCTGTTTAATCTGTTTAAAACTTTGGAAGGTAATCCTGCGTTAGATAGTCCCAGAAATTTAACACAAGCTGCCAAAAATGAATTGGACATTTTCTTGAACAGACTACAAAAATCATTTCTCTTAAGATTCATCCCAGGAGAGAAGGTATTTTTATTAATTTTCCCTACAAAAGAAACATCCCTGGCAGCTTTAATGCAACAGGCTGGTCCTTTGGATTGGGTGTATTTACATAACAAACAGCCTTGGTCTGTGATACCTTACCTGCAATTAATCTCAGAATTGATTATCAAAGCAAGACTCAGATCAATATCTTTGTTAGGTTTTGATCCAGATTTAATAATACTGCCAATAACAAAAAAGAAATTGAGTTAATATTGCCTCTTAATGAATCTCTACAAAGGGCCCTCTCAGATTTTACAGAAGAGATTTCTTCTCATTATCCAAAAGGAAAGACCTGGGACTTTTTGAAAAAGACTCAGTTTGTTATTTCTTTGTTTGTAAGGAATTTTCCTATTCCCAATGCAAAAGTTTTTTTATGTAGATGGATCTAGCGGAGGAAGGGGAGGAATAACCAGAGAAAATATGAATATAATGACAGATACCAAGTATAGGTCTGCACAGAAAGTTGAATTAGCAATGTATATTTACCTATTAGAAAATGTATCTGAAGCCATGAATGTTGTTTCTGATTCTTTATATGTTGTAAATTTATGCCCGGTGATAGCCACTGCCTCCCTCAATTCTCATAGTCCAATTATACAGAACTTACTGAAAAATTACAACAACTTATTCAAAAACGAACTGAACCCATCTTTTTCACACATATTAGAGCCCACTCAGGTTTTCCAGGGCCAATGGCTCAAGGAAATAAAACTGCTGATTTGTTGACAATGCCTATATTTAAATCACCTGTAGAGGAACATTCAGCTTTACACACAAATGCTCACCGTTTACATGTTAATTACCAAATTCCATGGATGCAAGCTAGAGAAATTATAGAAAGATGCAACATGTGTGTCCCGTTAGCACAGAAGACTCATATAGCAGGAGCAAACCCAAGAGGCTTACAGTCTAACGAATTGTGGCAAATGGATGTAACTCAAACAGACTTATTTCCAAAAAAAACCTTATCTTCATATGGTGGTGGATACCTATTCTTGATTTATTTGGGCAACCCCTATGTCTTCCCAAAACTCTAAGGCGGTTTGCAGTTTTCTTTTACAATGTTTTTCTGTTATGGGTATTCCTTATTCCATTAAAACTGATAATGGACCCGTCTATATAAGCAAAACTTTTGAATATTTTTGTAAAGAATGGCAGATAAAACATCTTAAAGGAATTCCTCACAATTGTCAAGGACAGGCCATTGTGGAAAGAGCCCACAGAACTCTAAAAACTCAATTGCAAAAGAATAGAAAAAGAGATTTAATGCCAACTGAGCTGTTAACTTTGACTCTTATCACAGTATATTACCTAAATTTACCCCAAGGGGAGAGCTACACAGCAGGGGAAAGACTTTTTTTTGTTGTTGTTTTGTTTTTCGGACCACGCCCTCGCTGGCCCCAGGGGAAAGACATTTTAAGGAAGTTATTCAGAGACAAGAAACAACAAATATTCCAATTTGGATAAAAGAGGATAAAAAATGGATTGCTGGTTATCTCCTCTTGAGAGGGAAGGGTTATGCTTATGTTTCTACAAATGACAACCCTCCCAAGAAATTTTGGGTCCTTTTACGCCTCGTTAGAAATCAGATTAGCACAAATGATCAAAATCAGGTTGCTGGGACTATAAACTCCCCCCCCCCCATTCAAATACAAAATGCTCAAAACACTTACAATTGTAATACTGCTGAGTTGACTGGGAAAAAAATAAAGGATTAACTTTCAAATCCCATATACAAATATGCAAATACATACTATACAAAATCATGGGAATAACACTCACTCATAATTACCAAAATATCTATTGGGAAGGAATTAAAATAAAGCCAAAGAAAAAATTCAGCTGAATCAACAAAAAATGCTTTAAAAATACAATAGCAGGCAAACTGTATAAAAACTGTATAAAACAGGATATATGCTGCTGTGGATTTTACTGATGTAATAAGGATTTTCTTTTTCTTTTTTTTTTTTTTTTGGTTTTTGGGCCACACCCGTTTGACGCTCAGGGGTTACTCCTGGCTATGCGCTCAGAAATCGCTCCTGGCTTGGAGGGACCATATGGGACATCGGGGGATCGGACCGCGGTCCATCCTACGCTAGCGCTCGCAAGGCAGACACCTTACCTCTAGCGCCACCTTCCCGGCCCCAGGATTTTCTTGATCTTCTTGTCATCAAAATTGATTCAATATTGTTCTGTGGTAATTTTACAATATGAAGTACAGTGTCCATAGTAAACTTGACCAAAATGATTTGTTACTGATGATAAATTGTATTTTTTAATCTTGTTATTATCTTCCTGAGTAAATTCTGCTAAGTTGAGGTCTTCTAAAGGAAAGTCTACATAAGTGTATAGTTTTCTAATTTGTTTTCCATCAAAAGCAAAATGTTTCAAATGAATTATCAATACAGAAGGTATTTTCCATAAATATGTTTTCTTTGAAAAATCCCTTTTAGTGTTGCAATTATTACAGTGAATTCTATTGTTATCTCTGAAATCATCTTCTTTAAAAAATTCAATGAGACATTCCTGTAAAGTACACTTATCTGCAGACTTGACAGCCAGGGACAACTCAACAAATGTTTCATAAACCTCAGACTTTTGGTAACATGTAAGACACTGTTGTATAGATTTAAACTGTCCTTGAAAGAGATCGTAAATAATAGATTCACGACCCCTAAATTGTTCATATTTTTCATTGTCTATAAAGTGTATATATTGCATGTCTATCTGTCTTGTATGTTTTGTATATGGCTCTCTTTTCCTGACATTTTATCCCCTAATTTATTATTCCTCATTATTCCCTCTTTCTTCATAGTCCTTAACATTTTATTTATAGAAATCCCATCACATGTGCGGATCGCCTCCTTCACCCACAATTGCAAGCCTCCTGATCTCGGACTGAAGAATACATCATTAACTGTTCCAGTGCTGTATCCTGTATCAAGTTACAACTTGTCTTCCCTGATTCACTAAATGCATCTGGTTGGACTTTTGGGAGTTCTATACTCCCTATCTTTTTAGAGTAATTTTGGACTTGGTAAAAATTTTTAGCTTATGTATTTGTATTTTTTATGATTGGAATCCTTTAAAGTATAATTGATTCTATATTTTTTGATTACTGTAATTAATGGTTTTATATTTTAGTTTTTAATCTTATAAAATTGATATATTTAATTAAAGTTTTGCTTTTGTAACTATGGGTTTGGGGTTAGATATTGTTACATTATTATTATTATAGTTATTGTTATTATATTGTACATTATTATTGTTTGCTTACTGAAAAGGGGGAATTGTAGTGTATGCTAATTGCAGTATATGCTATAGGAAGGTTTTTTGCCTGTCGTTCCAGCTGGATCTTCCAGGTTGGGGTGATAAAGGAGGAAATAAACAGCTTGTTGGGGAGGTGTATGGGGCTTTTTTGGCAGAGCTGAGGGCTGGTTAGGTTTGCTTTTTGGAGCTGGCTTCAGACTGACAAAAGACTCTCTTTGCCTAACCTTTGTTCCCCTAATCTTTTGTCTGTGTTGATTTTTACTCCGGATATTATTACCAAGGTCTCCCCCAAAAGGGGGGACGGAAGAATGGGATTTAATTTATCTTTCTGGGAACTATTTGTGGACTCAGAAACAATCAACAAGGAGTTCAAAATCCACCAACATTTTTTATTAAAATTTAAGTTGGAATTTAAAATATTCTTAATTTTTAAGAATATCATGCATATTAAATATTTCAACATAAAGCAGCCATGTTTGTGTCCCACTTCTTAGGATTAATAAAATTAATTAAACTAACTCAATGTCCTGTGCAATACATTTGTGCTTTTTAGAGGAATGATAATTGGAGTCTCATTTTTTTTCTAACTTACTAGACTATCTTCAAGGTCACTTCAATTCCAGACTTACTTTGCAAAGATCCTATAGTGGGAATGATTCAGAAAATTACAATTGTGAGTGTTCAGAATTTGGTCAGTAGGGGGAGCCATGTTTAGAGACTGCTTGGCTTGTATTTATGACTTTTTGATACATGAAGCTATTAACAGCTCAGGTCACTTCGTGAGATGCTGGATTTGGGGTAGAGGGTTGGGGTTAAGGGGTGGGGTGTTTGGATACAATTTTTTTGGGTAGAATCTGCAGCATACAGGGCAAGGCAAGCACCTTAATGCCTATGCTGTTTCTAACCCTGGGCAGCTATTCCTTCTATATACATTTTCATAAAGTCTATTAAATACATCTATAGTAATTTTTAATTTTGTTGAAACCTTGTGATTTATGAAGTCCTTCATAGTTAGTTTTCAGACCTGATGAATCAGGGTCAATTATCTTTACATCTTAAGATAGCATTTTTACACTTTTAAAATGGACAATCAAAAGATTGGCTTAAAGATCTTTTCCTTATGTACAACTCTTAAACATATCAATATCAATATCAATATCAATATATATATACACACACACAGCATTTGATGGTTTTTTTTTCTTTCTAAAACGTTTAAAAATCAAGATAATTCCTTGCATGGATCTCACCCAGGTTCAAAATTCCACACCACTTATAGTTCCCATTATGTGCTGCCAGGAGTGACCCTTGACCACAGAGCCAGAAGTCCTGAATACTGCCAGGTATGATCACTAAATAAATTAAACTGAATTAAGATAAAATAAAAATTTAAAAATGGCCAGAGACATACCTCAATGAGGAGAATAATATGCTTAGTATTCTTGAGAAAAGTCCAGGTTTGTTTGATCCCTGGCACCACATGGTCCTTGGAGCACAGTTACAGAATCAGAAGTTGCCACCCAATACAATGGGTGTGGACAAAGTGAGAATGATTAAACTTAGGATAGTAAAAATGACACTTTTATTTAGAAAGTTAGGATCATAACTTATACAGGCCACTGCAAAGAAATTGCATTCCTTTAGAGAGAAGAAGAAAAAAAGGGAGAGATATTTCTTTATCTCAGATAAATGAAGACATTTCTATTAAATATTTAAAAGATCATATAAACCCAGAGAGAATTCCCCAGCATTCCATGGTTTATGACAGTATGGAGATAGAATCAGAGTTGAGTCTCTTTATTCCAACATAACTGCTCTCTGCAACACAAGAAATTCAACTGATAGCCTAGTCTTGAAATTAGAATTTCATTACCATAGTGATGCTGCATTTTATGGACCTCCTGAAGTAACTTTAATTGAATTTAGTTTCTCCTCAGAAAGGACAGTAAGAAAGTTACAGCTGGCTCTGTGCTGCAGGCTTACTCCAAAGTGTTCAATGTCTAAAAAGGCAAATTTAAAAAAATAAAGAAGGGACCTGATAAACAAATGGAACTATATTAAATTTAAAAGCTTCTGCATTTCATAGGAAATGGTGATTAGCATACAGAGATTGTCCATAGATTAGAAGAAATTATTTACTCACTACCCATTTAGTAAACAGTCAATTTCTAAAATATGTAAAACACTGGTCAGAAAATATACAAAAATAAAAATAAATAAGCCCATCAAAAAGTGGAAAGGAGAGATGAAGAAAATATTCAACATCTTAGTCATCAGGGTGATGGAAGTCAAAACTCTAATGAGTCAAAATTTTACCCTATAGAGTATTGTTTTCAACCTTTTTTTTTGCAAAGGCACTTTTCATGAAAAAAAAATTAGAGGCACACCACCATTAGAATATGTTAAAAAAATTCAACTCTTCCTATATTAACTATTTATAAAGTAATTATCTTGAATAGGAAACATAAAGAAGTTATTTTATAATTACTTTATTATGAAATAAAGTATTTTATAATTGTTCATATTTATGTTTACTTACTCAGTGCGAAACCTAGGCCTGTTTGGCTGAACACAAAGCTGATATTCTGGCAGGAATCAAAGAAAGACAAACAGGTAGCTCTTCGTCAAAAGCTCTCTGGGTCTCGATCTTTAGTTTGTATAGCAATCGGGCTTGAAAAGCTCATCTCACATAGATATGTAGTTGACAATGGGAGCCATGTCAAAATAGCTTTGTTTGTCAGAATGGGGAACTCCTTGGCAAATCTTAGCTTGAAACCATAATTTTGTCTCAGTTCAGTTAGTTCCTCTTGCTCCTGTAAAGTCATGCCCTCTGCACCAACTGATGCTGAGCTATAAGGGTCCCTAACCCAGCCAAGCATTCAGTGGAGACTGAAGAGAAATAAAGTGACAACTTCTCTTCTAGAGTTTTTAAATGTTTAACTTGCCAGGTATGACAGCCTTGCACACCACTCATCACTTGTAAGCAGCTTTGCATAATCTGATCTTTCATTTGTCAGAAACACTTTTAAGTTCCTTCAGAGTCCAGATCCATAGGCGCTCTTCTGCGCATAGGAGATGTACAATCTACTGCGATGTCTCCTCCTGTCAATGTAACAGTGACACCGGAGCAATTTATAGTCCGTAAAATGAGCTTCATCTCACATTCACAATCACATTTAAATGATTGGTCTATTGTGAGGTGAAGCCGCAAGTTACGGATGAAATTGGAAATTTTCTCACGGCACACCTAACAATATCTCATGGCACACTAGTGTGCCGCGGCACAGTGGTTGAAAAACACTGCTATAGAGACTGGAACACACCAAAAGGAACAAAGATGACCACTGCTGGTATGGATGACGAAAGAAAGGCACTCTAAATCTATTTCATGGCTGGTGGGATTATAAACTTGTTTGTAAAAATATAAACATTAGGCATCTGCACTCATATATTCATTGTAGCACTATTTATAATAGCCAAAATCTGAACACGCCCAAGGGCTGAGAAGAGATAAGTGGGTAAATAAACTATGGTACATCTATGCAATAGTATATTTTGCAGCTGTTTTGAAAGTCATGAAATTTGCTTATACATGAAGAGTATAGTGTATTATGCTGAGTGAAATGAGACAGGGAGAGGGATAGACATGGAATGGTCTTTTGTGGAAAAGAAAAAGGATAGTATGGGAACAATATTCAAAGACAATAGAGATGAGACAAAGAGTTGGGGTGTATAGTTAGGGCAGCAAAGAGACAATGATAGAAATGATCACTCTGGACAAGAATTGGGTGCTAAAAGGTGGTAAAGTGATATGCATGTTAGCCTTCAGTAACAGTATTGCAAACCACAGTGCCAAAAAGGAAAAAAAGACAGAGACACTCTCCCTCGCCCCCCTCCCCCACAAAGTGAAAGAGAGAAGAAAAATGTCTTCCATAGAGGAGGTTAGAGGGAAACTGAGGACATTGGTGGCACTGGTGATGATAAGGGTGTTTGAACATTGTATAACTGAAACTCAATCATGAACAACTTATAACTATTTCTCAGTGATTCAACTAAAATTTTTTTAAAAAATTAAAAAAAATTCAACATGGAAAACCAGGTGAACTATGGATGAATTACAGCTTCATATATTCATTATGATTCATTCTCATGATTAAAAATATCACACCAGCACTGCTAATACAGTTTACAATTGCCCTTACAACTTCATTAAGTGGTAGATATGGATTAGTCTGGGTGAACTGTAACTCTGGGAAATCATAATGACCAAACCCTCCTCTGAAATGCCTTGCATATTTCACCCCTCTATAAACTAGAAATCTCTGTTTAATGGTCCTAAAGTCTCTGATGTATACCCAGAGCCTGGCTTTTTGTATGAATAATATTAAATAGACAAAATGCTTTTATTTTGATTCTCAGGAGTTTTCTATTATCTAATAAAGTTTTTCTATTATTTATTACTCTGACTTGTGTTTTCTTGCGCAGGTCTCATAAATGTGGTCCTGGGATCTGCTAATGACTTACCTTGACCATTATTTCCTGCTGTAAGAGCATAGCATGAGTTCTAATCTCAATAATTTCTTTTAAGAGCTGCTATCCAAAGGGTGTGGTGTAAAATCTCATTTTTTAAGATAAATAAGTTCTAAGATCTACCACCTTCTGTTATTGTTAATAATTTACTTTGCACATATCATATTTCTTCATTGTGAACAAGAAATGTTTTATCTTCATTGTGATAAAAAAATAAAATTCTTAGTGCTCCTCCAAGGTATTTAGTCACCTAACATATTAACATCAGGTTTATCCTTATAGCTTATTTTAATTACCATTCATAACTAAATTTAAGAAAAATGTTTCAAAATGCTTTTGAAGTTAAATAGATTTCAAAAATCTTTAAAACAACAGATAGGAGCTGTGCATGTCAGAAACCTGGTTTGATTTTCAATATCTCATAAGTTCCTGAGCACTATTTTTCATTCTTTTGTTTTGTTTTTAGGAGGAGGAAGTCACACTTGGCAGTTGCTCAGGAGTTACTCCATGCTCTGCACTCAGTAAGTATGCCTGGCAGTACTTGGGGGACTATATGGGCTACTGCACATTCAACCTGGGTTAGTCATGTGCAAATCAAGCATACTATTCCTTGGTCTCTTCTTCTTCTTCTTCTTCTTCTTCTTCTTCTTCTTCTTCTTCTTCTTCTTCTTCTTCTTCTTCTTCTTCTTCTTCTTCTTCTTCTTCTTCTTCTTCTTCTTCTTCTTCTTCTTCTTCTTCTTCTTCTTCTTCTTCTTCCTCTTCTTCTTCCTCTTCTTCTTCTTCTTCTTCTTCTTCTTCTTCTTCTTCTTCTTCTTCTTCTTCTTCTTCTTCTTCTTCTTCTTCTTCTTCTTCTTCCTCCTCCTCCTCCTCCTCCTCCTCCTCCTTTTGGGACCCTGAGTATTTTGGAGTAATCCTGCAGCACAGAGCCAGCTATAGCCCCAAACTGCTAAATACAGTCCCAAAACACATACACATACAAAGTGAAAAAGAAAAAAAAAAAAACATGTGGTATACCACAGAGACTTCCTCTTTTTTCTATCCACAAATAGATGACTTTCTTTGCAAGAGAATAAAAACTTTAGCTCCCAATTACATTGCTTTTCAGAAAAGAAAAATACCCTGAAAGGTGGATAAGAGTTTTGCGTGTATTTAGAACTTTCTCTTTAATTACCTTTGAACCTCTGAGTGGTAGTTACCTTATATGATATTTCTGGGATTAAAGTTTGCTAGACTATTTTGGAGGAAAGATGGGTATCCATAATGGGGACATGGAGATTTGAGAGAATCTCTTAACAATCAGGCTTCCCTCTTCAGGTCATTCCATGGATAATGATCTGGCAGAGGGAAATAAGGTCATCACTATATTATGTCTATTGGTGTCTACATACTGGAAACATGAAGTTTGTTTGTTTTTTGGAAATAGATTTGCTCTCAGTGACATGAGTGCCAATGTCCATCCATTCTGTCCAAAGATGATGATGGGCCACTGGAGGGTGTGTAACTGCTTCTGATTCCTAATCTCTATGTTGTTTAGCATTTTCTCTCATACCTACAGCAACTCTTCTGTATCTCCTAGGTCAATGTACCCATTAGATCCAATATAAGAGTAAGAAGGGAAGTACTATTTATCTCAGGGAAGTTAATTATGAGATTTGTAGTAAATGGGTAATATTAATTTGAGGTGGATACCCAAATTTGTCAGAGGCTCCTCTTGACAAATCTCAGCTAAGTTGGAATATTCGATGTAAAGGCCAAGAAAGGGGAACTGTTTCAAGTCTTTTGGTGTCAGGGATTACCTGGCCACTCCAGTGGTGCTCAAGAACCTCCAAGATTACACATGTAGAGTCAGGGATTGACCAGGGTCACCTGCAGGCAAGCATGATACTTTATAGTCTCTAGTTTCTATTAATTTTATTTTTAACACTTTTTTCCCCTGATTTTCAACTATGTAATATTGATCATTGTGTGGGGCTCAGAAACCCCACTTAGTGATGCTTAGTCAGCATGATTGATGATTGAACCCTGGACTTCATACATGCAAAGCATGTGCTCTAACACTTGTGACACATCCTTGGTTCAGTACTTATGTATAAAATGTGTAAATGTATAAAATTTGTATAAAATATATAAAATGTGAATAACTTTTGGCCTCAAGCCCTATGACCTTGCTTACCATGCATGTTAATTCTATTTATTTTTTCTAGATTAAATTTGAATCCAATGTAATCTGTCATAACTTCTAGAAATAAAGACTTTTATTTCAATCTTTTTTTGTTTTTGGTCCACACCTCTTAATGCTCAGGATATACTCAAGACTCTGTTATTAGGGCTTAATCTTGGTGGAGATCACCCAGGTTTTCTGCATGAAAGGCAAGCATCTTGTCCACTGCATTACTCTGGCCCCAAGACTGTTATATTTCCTGTATTTTAACACTTATGTTTTCACTTAGTTCTAAAGAATCCAGTTCTGGGTGCTGACTTAGTTCTTGATATGTTCCCAATTGTAAAGAAAATTATACCTATTTTGACCATGAACTATGATTGCTTTTTTGTTTTCCTTTACAAAGTTGATAGTTCTAATTATATTTTTTTAATTTTTATTGTGGTCAAAGTGAATTACAATTATTTCACAGAAATATTTAAGGCACATAGTGATGATGAATGAGGGACATTCCTACCATTAGTGTTGTCTTCCCTCCACCCCTGTTCCCAGCAGGCATCTCATATCTCCCTCCTTTATCTCCCATAATGCTAGTGTAACTGTTCCCCACTTGTACAGCTTGTTGTAAATTGAGTATCTATTCTGTTGTCATTGACTATTGGATTAGTGTTCCAGTCTGATCATTTTTTATTTCCACTAAATGTTTATTAGACTGTCTGGTGTTGGTACATCTATTTTTCCCTTCAAATTGTGAGGCTTAATGAGATGATTCCAGTAATGTGGTTCTATTGTAGTTATATGAGTTGTAGTTATATGTAGTTATAAGGGAGAAGAAAAGAAAAAGAAAAAGAAAAGCAAAAGAAGAAAGAGAAAAAGAAAAGAAAAAAAGATAACTAGGGGAGTCTGTCTAGGTGTCATAAATTTCCCTTTAGAAGGAGAAAGGGGGGGGGGCGGAGTGATAGCATGGAGGTAAGGCATTTGCCTTCCATGCAGAAGGACAGTGGTTCGAATCCCAGCATCCCATATGTTCTCCCGAGCCTGCCAGGAGCAATTTCTGAGCATAGAGCCAGGAGTAACCCCTGAGTGCTGCCAGGTATGACCCAAAAACAAAACACCAAAATAACAAAAAAAAAAAAAAAAAAAAGAAAGGAGAAAGGGGAGAAAAGAGAAAAGTGGTAGTTCTAATTATTATTATCATGTATGGGCAATGGTTTTTGAAATTTTCTTTTCTTCATTTTATGAACTGTTTTCCTTTTAATTGCCATTTAATTTAGCTACTTTTATAGGTGCTTAAAAAGTTATTATTCTTCAGTTCTTAGTTTTAATCCTTTTGAGTAATTTTATAATGCATCTGGATTTTATTTAGTTTATTTATGCTTTGTTCAAAGTCTTTGTATTAGATATTTTTTACTTATCTTTTGATAAGTAATTCCTTTGATTATTCTTTCTGATCTTCAGTTTCTGTTAAGTCAGATTTGATTGCTTTTTTGAGTAACTGCCGTTTTTAACTTTAATATATTTACTTATCTTTGAGAGTTTTAATTGTTGAAGTTATTTATTTATTGGTCTGGGGCCATACCTGACAGTTATCATAGCTTACTCCTGGTTTTAACCTCAGGAATCAGGCAAGTTGGAGGACCATATGTGCTCAGAAATCGCTCCTGGGGCCTTGCCTTGCAAGTGGCTGACCCAGGACCAATGGATGGTTCGAATCCCGGCATCCCATATGTTCCCTGTGCCTGCAGGAGCAATTTCTGAGCAGAAATCCAGGAGTAACCCCTGAGCACTGCCGGGTGTGGCCCCAAAACCGGAAGAAAATAAAAACAAAAAGAAAAGAAAAAGAGAAATCGTTCCTGGCTTGGGAGACCATATGGGATCCTGGGGATCGAACCAGGTCTGTCCTAGATCTCCATGTGCATTGCCTACCTCTGTGCTATCGCTCTGACCCCCAATTTTTCAATTTTATACATAAAATTATTCGTAACAGTTGTTTTCTTGCTGCTAGCCCCATTGACTGCCCACCTAAAGTAATCTTGAGAATGAATTGCCATTTTTTACGTAGGACTAACCAAGATAAAAAGCGGTGAACAGATACTACGGGTGGATTCTCAGAATCAGAAAGAGGGAGTGTGTGGTGAGAATGAGGAGGAAAGGTATGGAAACCAGAGGGAATTAAGGATGTGTGTGTGTGTGTGTGTGTGTGTGTGTGTGTGTGTGTGTGTGTGTGTGTGTGTGTGTGTGTGTGTGTTGTGAAATTACAGCACTAAGATCAATCTATTATCTTAAGAATTCTCTTGAGCCACTTAGAACAGTCAAATTTGTAGTTGAAATAATTTGTCAGGAAGTAGTCACTGCCACGTCTGACCCAGACACAAGCTTCTCATTGGTTCATACATTTCCTTCTCTTTCCAGTCCTCCCCCCAAGAATTTTACTTTACTTTCACTTCACTTCTCTGATTCTTTGCTCTTAGCAGAGGTGTTATAGTTCCTTCTAATCCTGGCCACATCTCCAAGGAATCACAACTTCTTCCTCGGGTCACAGGTATGTTCGGTAGTTTGCAGAGTGGAGAGTTTGGGAGACTTTTAACAAAACCAGAATTTTATTGGGTGATATAATTAGATCACTGGAGAACTCAGGAAACTATTCTCATTGTTACAAACCTGGCTGCTTTCAGGCTTTCTTTTGTTTGTACAGACTGAACTAGTTTAAGGGAGTGGGGAACAGCTGAGTCTGGAGGAAAAGTATCATTTCAAAAAATGGTAAATTTGGGGCCAAAGCAGATAGGGCTGGCCTTGTAGATTGCTGACCTGAGTTCAAAGTTTAGCACTACATATGGTCCCCACTCCTCCATCCAGCACTACTAAGAGTGATTGATCTCTGTACCTAGAACCAGTAGTAAGTCCTGAGCACAGCCTGACAAAAACATCAACAACAAAACCCAAAAGAATAAAACAAAACAACCCCAATTAAAATATGTTTGAATAAGTGAAAGATTTTATTTCACAAAAGAACTCGCATTTATTTCTTTAGCCTATTTGTACCAGATATCCTGCCTTTTCAATAATTTTAAATTGCATCTTCCCAAGGACAGATGTCTAGATTTTTCAAATTTTCAGTGATAGAAAAAATTCCTTTTCTAAACAATATGGACAAAGTAGGTGGATTTTGGGGGTTGGGGGTTTGTTTTGGGGCCACACTCAGCTGTGCTCAGGGATTACTCCTGAATTTATATTCAGGGGTCTTTCCTGGCAGGCCCGGGGACCATATAAGATGCCAGGAGATTGAACTGGGTCACCCCTACCCCCACAATGCAAATGCCCTACCTGCAGTGCTGTTGCTCTGGCCCCTAGGTGGATCTTTTAATTTTAGTAGTTTAATGACTAACTTGTAAAGGTTTATACTCCTGCATGACTTAAATTAATTCTTACTAAGCTGACCAGTACATGCTTAGGAGATTAGAGATCAGCAAGCTTTGCAGCCTCTAGGCTATTCTGTTGGACCCAACACTAAAAATTAGTTTTATAGTTTTGTAGACACAAAAATCCTTTCCATTCCTCTTTTGCCTTTTCTGTCATAGAGAAACAGCTCAAAGAAAGATCAGAAGTGAGAGGAGCTAGTGGAAAACTTCTCTCCTTCCTGTTGATTTTTAATTCAGTAATTCAGTTGTTTACCAATAATAAATTTCTGCTCCTCCAAAATCTGTGATCTCCAGGGTCACAGGAAAAGGGGAAGAGGCTAGAGAAAAAGTAATGGAAAGAAAAGTTTAATGATTAAAGACTAATGAATTCTAAAAGGAACTATAACACTTCTGCAACACACTGCCACACTGTGTCTTCATTACAAATCCAAACAAAGATTAAGATTTAAGTGGGAGGACAGAGTAGAGAAAGAGCAACTGAGCTAGCTGCCAAGATTGTATGGATCTTTAGGGACTTTTCAAAGGTATAGAGCACTTTGGTCATATAGAGGATAGCAGTCAGATCTCATTTTCTCAGATGCTTTCTCTCCTTTTGACCAAATCTTACTCATAATGACTGACTTTGGAAGTATTACTTCTGATTATTTCTTATCTCCCAGTATGAATCAATATAAGGCAATCCTAATTTGTCAAGCCTATTTTGACAAAGTTTTAGATTTCTTTTTTTACATTAGCCTTAATGTAGGGGATTTTCGATAAATAATTTATATTAATTATAATTCATAGATTGACAAATAAGACAGGGTAGTTTCAAATTTCCCATCTATTTAGGAAAAGTAACACTCTTCAATATAATAACATCGAAAAGTTGTGACATTATAATTGGAACAAATCATATCAATTTAATTTAAAAAGAAAACAAAATAATTTCTCTATGTTCCTTGCACTTTTATATACTTACTGGCTTTTGGTGGTAGGGGCACACCCAGTTGTGCTCTGGGACTACTATTGGCTCTGTGCCTAGGGGCCACCACCCCTAGTATTGTGCTGGAAACCATAAGCAGTGCCAAAATTCTATCTAGGGTCAAGGTGTTACATTGTTCACAGATTCTTGACCTCAGGCAGTCAAAACTAAAAGCAGAAGATGATAGGTGAGAAGGAAAAATTTAATAGAATTTGAGGAAAGGAAATGGAGGACTTGAGGGTGGGTTATGGAATCTACCTCAGTCCCTGGAAAGGTGAAAAACCTCTCTTCTTTTATCTTTTTTAATTGTGGGGAGAGAGGAGCGGTGGGGAAAGTGAGTGGTAAAATAAAGTGATTGGAAAATAGCAGGATATTTGAAAGGATTATTTTGGTATATCCTACCTGCATATCCTCTTAAAGGTCAATTTTTTTAGGTTCTATTTTTCTAATTTCACCCTCCTTATTTTTCACCTGTCTCTATTGCAATGTCAACTTGTTAGACAAGTGTCTTGCTCTGTGTACTTTCTCTCAGGTCTAGTTACTGGTTTATAGATTGTCTTACATATCATAGATAACTCACATTTGGATGTGGCTTAATTAATACAAATTGAAGCTCAGAAGTGAATGTGTTTGTTAGGGTTCGGAGACGAAGGACAAGACCACATGATTGAAATAAAGCAAAGCAAAGCTTTATTTCTTCTATCAGCAAGCTGGAAACAAAGCATGAGGCAACCCTGACAGGTCACAAGCCAGATTATATAGGGCTAGAAGCAGGACATTTTGACCATTAGTTGATTGGCTGTTGTCAAGGGAGTTTCTAGGGTGTTTCATCATGTCCTTTTCTGGCTAGATATCTAGGGTGGTATATATAGTGACTTGTAGGGACTTGGGGGTCCATGTCATTAGTGTGGGTATAGAAACTTAGCTCTTTCATGGAACTTAGCCTTGTTAGCCTTAAATGGAAACTTAACTGTAGGTTGACAAAATGAAGTCCCTTCTGCTCCAGGTTTCACAATGTTAATGTTTTTGTGTTCTTTGTTTGTTTTTGATTCTCTTTATCTTTTTTCTCTGGACATTTTCAGTTTGTTTTCTGATAAACTACAATATTAGAGGATACAAGAATAGGGTGCAATAATCACCTAATGAATACTTATGACAGTCTTATTTAGTGCCTTATTCTGCTTGTTTTCCGAATTTATTTTCCTGATTACTGTAATGCCCTTGGGACACTGCTAACTTAGTGAAATGATGTTCCATGTGAGGGGTCTCTGGTCATTTGTACATTCTTTTTTATCTATTGTGGCAGCAACTCTATGAATTTCAGTGTCTTGTAATCCCATTGTGAAAATAAATTCCATAACTCCAGTTAAAAATGCCTGTTCTGTGTTTTTTCCTCCTATATAGGTTTTTGTAATAATTACTTGGATCTTAAAATCAGATGATATTGCAAATAGATGACATTGCAAACGCCACACCCAGGCTTCGCATACCATATTTGACTGGGGCCAGAGCAGTAGTACAGCAGGAAATGTGCCTGCTTTGAACATGACCACGCCAGGTTCAATCCCTGACTCTCTGAGTCTGTTCAGGAGTTATTCCCTAGCACAGAGTCTGGGGTAAACACTGAGCACAGCCAGGATTTACCCTAGAAAAAGAAACTAGAATATAATAGTTGCTGTATAATTTTAACACCCTGTTTCTAAATAGTACCATTATTTCTTTTTTAAAAAGATTTATCTAATAGTTGCAGCCCATATATTTTTGTAAAAATATTTGGCATAAAATCTAACATGGTAATGTGGTGAAATTCAGTATGGTCATATATTGAGGCAGATGTAAAACAGGGGTCCTCAAACTTTTTAAACAGGGGGCCAGTTCACTATCCCTCAGACCATTGGAGGGTCTGACTATAGTAAAAACAAAACTTATGAACAAATTTTTATGCACACTGCATATATCTTATTTTGCTATGAAGAAACAAAACAGATACAAATACAATATGTGGCCTGTGGGCCATAGTTTGAGGACCACTGTTGTAAAATTTCTCCTAATATAATTTTTACCTTCAATCTTGGTATTCTTCATAGCCTAATCTAGAATGGTATGGGCTTTGGGGAGCTACTGCATATAATGTTTGGACTATATTCAATGTTTATAATATTAGCTGGATTACACTTCCAGCTCATTTTTAACCTCATTTTTTTTAGGGGGGGGTCACACCCGGCAGCACTCAGGGGTTACTCCTCATGCTCAGAAATCGCTTTTGGCAGGCATGGGGGACCATATGGGATGCCAGAATTCAAACCAATGACCTTCTACATGCAAGGCAAACGCCTTACCTTCATGCTATCTCTCTCGGCCCCTAACCTCATTCTTTTCTTTTCTCAAGTATCATTGCATTATAACATTTATATAGTTTCAGATAGTAATAACTAAAAATGACTATGTGTATCCTCTGCTTTTTTATAAGATTGTCCTCTAAGCCTTTTTTTGGTCAGTTCTGTTATCACAATATAGTTTCCATGTATATAGAAGGTATATATGTTATTATTAAACTATTTTTTCTTTTGTCTATATTCCCAGGTTGATTACATTAGCTGCCAACTCTCTATTTAGGAAAAGAGGAAATCTCTCTTTTCTTATCATCTGTTTTACAAATTGTCATATTATTCTGGACAACTGGTCTTACATCCCAACTTCTCTTCACTTTTCCACACAAATTTGTCTAATCTTTTACCATTGAAGTACAGAATTATCTCACTCTTTGATGGGAAAACACTGATAATTTTTCCTTGCTCTAAAATGCAATCCTAAATGTTGCATGAAAACCAGAGTAGGGCTATTACACTATTTTACCTTGAATCTAGGAAAGTTAAAAGAAGGTTCACTTAGTACCTGAAAAGAGATCTGGAGATCTCTGGGGGCAGGACTTGATTATAACAAATATAACTATTATATTACACCTTATTTTACCTATAACAAATATTATCCCTGGGTTCCTTTACATGTTTTTTTTACAACTTAGATTTACCCCAAAACAGAGATTGTCTTACTTATAAACCTGGGTGGGACAGGCTCAGGATAGCATGACCAATCTGTTCTTACATTGTCTTTATTGTTCTCAATAAAAACAGCAGTTTTGGCAGGCAGCTAGAGGGAGATATGTGCTAGAAGACTGCCAGACTAGATGTGTTCCATTTTCAGCTTGGTTTGGATTATTTCATGCACAACCTTGATTCAGACTTGTTCACCTGGGATTGGAGATCTGGTGCATGGTGTGTGAGGTGATTTTACAACAAGCAAACTGGACTTATAAGCATGCTCTACAGCTTTATTTGCTCTAAACTTTTGCTTTGATTAGATAAGGGTTAAGTATTTTGAATAAACATGGAATAAATATGGATAAATAAAATGTCTGAATTCTGCTCTCTTTAACATACACTTTATCTCTAGGTTTACCTTCTTTTAGGGTTTCAAGCACGTGACCAGTCAGACCACCAAAGCAGTAACAGCGACGTACAGACTCAAACTAGATGCTCTATTCACTGAACACATTCAAGCAAACTAGCATTCCCTTGCTATTCTCTCCTCTCTTCTCACCACTTTCTTTTTTACTTTTTTCTTTTCTATTCTGTTCTTTACTTTCTATCCTTTCTCTTCTCCCTTTCTTTCTAATGTATTTTTCTCTTTTCTCCCTCCCTACCCCTTCCATACACCTTACCCTTTCCCCCCTCAGGAAATCCAACTATCCCTCCACCCCTCAATCCCATCCAGACCTCCCTCTATATTAAAACACTGCACCCTCAGTCCTTAATCTATTAGGCAACAAGATCGACCTCCTACCCCAACGAACCAGTACCCAGCACCCAAGAGAAGGGACACCCAGTCAAACCCACACCTCGTCCCGGGCAAGAAATGACAGCCAACTCCCCTGCGGACTCATGCTGCGAGGCCCTCCCTACCAACTCCCCCTAACGTGGACTGTTTCTTGAAACCGGACCTAGGTCCAAAAGTATCCCCAATGCGAGAACTCTTCCAAGACTTGCCGCAAACTTTTACCAACCTGAAGAAGGTCAGGGGGTGTGATAGGAAGATGCCTGGGAACCCACATATCACAAGAAAAACCCAAAAGACAATGGGAAAAACTGTACTTCCAACATAGGCATAGGACCTGTTATACACCATTTCGTTACCTGCTCTCCCCTAAATGTAAGGTAGTCTTTTGCACCACTTTGGTCCTTTAAAAACTTCGCTAACTCATTTTATTTCTTTTTTTTCTTCTTTTCTTAAATTTATTTCTTTATTTTTTTAAATGTTGGTCCTACATATACATTTGCGAGCACATACATTTTTCTTTCTTTCTTTTTTTTTTTTTATCATTTTTGGGTATGTGACCTGTGTCTGTTATCCTCTCTGTCCACCCCCAACTACACCGACAATATAATGTAGCACCACTTCCCCCTGCAAAGACACACTAAATAAAGGGGAAATCTTACATATAAAAAAAGAGCTCTTATCTACTAGAGATAGGAACTCATAGTTGTTTACAATACAGGGATATCTCCTACCTTGAAAATATGTCATGTGGAATCAACTTAGACCTCAGGTGATTAGATACCATTCATCCAGCCTTGAACCCTGGATCCCAGACATAGAATTGGCACAGCTCTTCACAACAGCTGCAGGAAACAAACTCCATCTGGGACAGCCTTAATATTGCGGGGTCAACAACAAGGGCCAGCTCTAACATGATATCCTGACATTGAGGAAAATGTGAACAACTTGACCTGAGAGCAGAATAGCATACCTTACCAGCTAACGACAAGACAAAACCAGAAGACTCGGCACCCTTTGGTAGGTCCAAAAGCCAAGATCGTGACTTACAGATGACTGGCTACTAGAACCACGACCAGACAGTATACATCTTGGGCCCAATAAAAAAGCCCTAGTTTAGGGTTTGAACTATGACTTGCACAATAATCATGATCCCTAGTCCCAAAGGTCTGACAGAGACAACTGCAACAGAATGGGGCTTCTGGAAGCACAAAGAAAGACGCTATCCTAGATGCCATCCTAGGTTCAGTGCAAAGACCAAGATCACCAACCACAGAAGATGGATTAAAATGACACTGAGGTAACAGAACCTCTAGAACCACAAAGACTGACTTCATCATAAGTCCCACCTCAGGATCTGTGCAGATACTGAGACCTCTAAACACAGAGTTCTGATTGTATCACCCTGGACAGAGCAGTAGTCTTCCACATACCAAAAAAAGCACAATCGGGAGAATAAATGATCCTGAGCAAAGTCTAGAGCTGATCCCATGACAGTATACTCCAAGGACGGAGAAACCCCATATTTCTTAGGCCAAGTGAATTCCTTTTTGAATGACCCCAATATTTACTGTGCCAGAGCAGGAGGGGAAAAAACAAAAATACAAAAAGCACAAAACCTTGGTTATTTTATATATATATATATATTTTTTACCTTCATTTATTATTGTTATTATTATTTTTATTTACCTATCTATTTTGGTCGATTTCTCTGTTTGGGTGTGATTATTGAAATCGTTGTCCCCAATTATACTTATTTTTTTCTCTTCTTTTATCTTTTTTCGTTATGTGCTATGCCATGTTTCTTATTTCAAGACCATGGCGTGTTTTTGGTTTGTTTGTTTGTTTTTGTTTGTCTTTTTTGTTTTTCGTCTATTTTTTGTGGTGCTTATCGATATAGCTGGAGTCCTCACTGGATAATTGACACTTTTTTTTGGTACTGGTGGAGTGTTTCACCTTCTTTTTCTCCTTCATCTCCCAAATCGATGATGAGAGCCTCTAGAAGGATTCCACCCATTTTTGGAGTATTAGACTCTTACCCCAGTTTATATATCTTCTCTTTTTCCAGCAAAACCATGCAACTTGAACTAGCTAGTCCTGCCTACAGTTAGAGGGGGAGATAAGGGAGGCATCAAGACCAAACAGGTGCAAACTACTAAGTAGTGGGTTGGATACAGAGGGGACCACATATTCTAGCCGCCCTGGGGGTGAGGGAAGAGGAAATGGGAGGTAGGACAAAAATGGAGGTGTAGGGAGGACAATTTGGTGATGGGAATCCCCCTGATTTTATGTAAATATGTACCTAAAATGTTATTGTCAACAATATGTAAGACACTATGATCAAAATAAAAATCATATTAAAAAAAAAAGAAGATGTAGGGGTATTGGTGGAGTGGTGTTGCAAGGGGTAAGGCATCTGCCTTGCTCACACTTGCCTAGGATGGACCGCAGTTCCATCTCCTGGTGCCCTATATGGTCCCCCAAACCAGGGGCAATTACTGAGCTTATAGCCAGAAGTAACCCATAAGCGTCACTGGGTGTGGCCCAAAAACAAAAACAAAGCAAAACAAAACAAAAACATGTAAAAGAGTAAAAGAGAGTTTGCTGAAATATAAAAATGAGTCATTTGATATCCACAACGTTGAAGATATATATAAGCTTAGATTTAAGTGATTGGGTTCTTTTAACATTGATGATGTATTTTGGGCATGGGGAGGGAAAATGTGGAGTAGATATGGTTCAAACATTATCTAGGTTTGTCCTTCTGTTCAGTAAGAGCAAAAAACATTAAATATTTAAACATATAGGAATGGGATTTATTGTGATACAGGAATTGAAGATTACGCAAAATTTTTATGAAAAGTGCTTTTTGGAGCTGAAGAGATAGCACAGTGGTAGGGCATTTGCCTTGCATGTGGCTGCTCCAGGACGGGTCTGGTTTCGATTCCCAGCATCCCATATGGTTCCCCAACCCAGAAGTTATTTTGAGCTCAAAACCAGAAGTAACCCCTGAGCACTGCTGGGTGTGGCCAAAAACACAAAAAAAAAAAAAGAAAAGAAAAGAAAAAGTGCTGCTTTTCTCAGGTCATCACACTCCTATGTTTGTTTCAATCCTTTCTATTTTTATTGCTTAGTACTTTGATTTTTGTTTTTCATTGTTGTTGTTATTGATTTTTGTTTTGGGGCACAGAAGATAGTGCTCAGGGGTAACTCCTGACTCTGTGCACAGGAATTGCTCCTGGAGGTCTCTGGGGACCCTTTAGGATGCCAGGAATAAAACTCTGGTTAGTCTTGTGCAATGTAAATGCCCTCCCCACTGTGCTATTATTCCAGTCCCGGTTTTTTGTTTTTTTGGTAGGTAAAGAATTACTTCCTATTATGCTTTTTTTTTTTATCACTATGCCATTCATCTTTCCAATTTTTTCAGAAAACTGTGAAAAGGAGAGCCTCAGAAGCCAGGCTAAGAAATACAATCAGTAGAACAATAGTTATGGCTACAGAAATCCTGAAAAACATACAGGACGAAGTAACCTGCCCCATTTGCCTGGAACTCCTATTAGAACCCTTGAGCATGGACTGTGGTCACAGCTTCTGTCAAACTTGCATCACTGCAAATAGCCAGCATTTCAGCCAAGCAGAAAAGAGCAGATGCCCAGTGTGTAGAACCACTTATGAGGCTGGAAACATGAGGCCTAACCGGCATTTGGCCAATATAGCGTCAAGGCTCAGAGAAGTCAAGTTAAGCTCAGAAATGGGAGAGAAGAATGATCTCTGTGCCCACCATGGAGAAAAGTTGCTGCTATTCTGTAAGAAGGACTGGAAGTTTATCTGCTGGCTTTGTGAGAGATCTCAGGAACATCGTGGTCACCACACCTACCTCATTGAGGAGGTAGCCAAGGAATGCCAGGTAAGAGACTAGATGGAAGGACAGAACAAAATATACAACCGATGACCTTGTCAGGATAACCCAGAGGCTGTTCCTAGACTCAGTCTTGATGACTAGAGAACATAACATGTATGTGCGTTATAGTTACAAAGGGATTAGCCTAAAGTTTAGACTCTGCCAGAAGTTTGAAAATTGTGCTAGGTAGGAAACTTTGGGTGCCTAAGAAAAGCTCTCATTACTCTTTTGAATAGGAGTGACAAGTGAGGGACAGATAGATTAATATGCAAATTCTTATCTTATTGCAGGAATTTATCATCTAAGAAAGTAAAGTCATCTTTCTTGTGAAGAGATAATGACCTCTCTGATTTCTATTTAAATATTAACATATTCACTATGTTGAGTTTTCTGTCTAGTCGTAAGTTTCAATTACTGTTCTTAGAGTTTCTATAAACTCTATTAGAAGATTGCATTATTTCTTCCCCCCTTTATCTTCTATTCATCTGCTGAGGAATCCTTGTTTAATTATCTTTTGCTTTATTTCTACAGGAATATCTACAGGCAAATCTGGAGAGTATGAGGGAGAAACAGCAGAAAGCTGAGGTGTTTGAAACTGCCCTCAGAGAAGAGAAAACTTCCTGGAAGGTAGGAGAGGAAACTTTCTGAGGAAGTTAGACAGAAATTGAAGACAGATTTTTAGAAGCAAAGAGCTCCCTTTTATTTTCCTTTACTATAAATAGGCCTTGGTATTCTTTCTTAGTTCTTTCCATGATAGAAGTAAGGGCAAAAAGGTGAACTTATATATACTATATATAATAAGTATAACATATATATGTATTATATTAGAAGTCCCTATAGAAGGACTCACTAGTGAAGAAACTACTGATGTGCCTCTCATATTTCCATCCTTCTTTTCTAAAAAACTTTTTTTGGCAAAACCCAGGAAAATTCAGAGAATACTCCTGATTACACTCAGGAGTCACTTGTGGGTGGTTTTTGAAGGCCCATCTGGGATGCTGGGGTTTAAACCCAGGTCAGCCACATTTTTTATTCAAAATTTCTGGATAAACCTCATGGTTTAGTTTTCTATTCAATTTTGGGAGAGGGTGATAGCAGGAGTAATTCTAGTCAGTTAACTATCCTGGACAGCTGAGTGAAACTTGAGGCATATCTAGGCATTCATTTTTGTTTTGGCTCAGGATTGGACTCAATATTGTAGACAAGAAGTCACTATTTTTTACTAGAATGTAGTAAAGTGATAGAAAAGTCTGTGTCTCTAAGAATTGTTTATGTTGTTTGAATTTCTTTGTGAGATCTTATCAAATAGTATAATTATTTGCTACCTTCTATTTAAGACTCTTTTCCTTCATCTGTTATAGCCTGGAGGTGTTATGCAGCCCATCTTCGAGCTCACTGATTCTCTCCTCAGTAGCTATTACACTGCTGGCCAGGCCTTTCATTAAGATTTTCATTTCAACTACCAAGTTTTTCAGTTCTGTCATTTTTGTTGTAGATTTTTCATTACTATCCTCATATCCTCTAGGGTCTTTTTTGGTAACTTAGAAGTTACCATTCTCATATCTGCTAGAGTCCATTCCATAGTTTCTTTGATTTCCTTGAACATCCTCCACATTTTTCTTTCTAATGTCCTTACCAGAGAGGCTGATAATGGTTGAGTCTCCAAAACTGTGAACTGCATCCACTAAGTGTGATGGAGTTCTGTGCTGCTTTCCCACTATGACTTTTGCCATGTTTTTTTGTTTTGTTTTGTTTTTGTTTGTTTTTGTTTTTAAGGTATTATAGTATGGCTAATTGACAGGAAGAAACACTCTTCTTCAGAACCACTGACCTAGGGTGAAAATAATTTTTCTGTATCACAAAGAGGACTTCATTGCTGGTCTGTCTGCCTCCATTTCATGGGACTACGGAATAGTTTAGTTAATTTTTCCAGCTCCTAGTCTCTGCATTATATCCTGAGTAACCTTATTTCTTTCTCATTCATTCAGAAACAAATAGAAACTGAGATTCAAAGTGTCCAGAAAGAGTTTAAACAAATGAGAGATATTATAGATGTGGAAGAATTAAAGGAATTGCGAAAGCTGAGGAAAGAAAATGAAAACATTTTCCATAACCTGGAAGAGTCTGAGAAAAAACTGGTTCAACAGAAACAGTTATTACAAGACCTCATCATAGATATGGAGCGCACACTTCAAGCATCAATGAAAGAGATGTTGCAGGTAACACTTGGGAAGAAGCACTACAGTAGTCTCTGAGACTTGATAAAAATGAAAATCTTTTTTCTTTCTCTTCTTGAAACAGAAGCTTGAGTAAAAAGGGAAAATAAAACTCACTTATATTTAGTTATCAAGTGTAGGGCAAAAATTAGACTGCAAGGGCTGGAACTGTGGTGCAAGCAGTAAAGTATTTGCCTTGCAGGCATCTGACCTAGGACAGACCGCTGTTTGATTTCTTGGCTTTTCATATGGTCCTCCAAGCCAGGAACGATTTCTGAGCATATAGCTAGGAGTAATCCCTGAGAGTCACCAGTGTGGCCCAAAATAAAAAAAAAAATAGACAGCAGATTCAGTTTGTTTTTGGATTCCTGTTATCTGTGAACTAGTGTAAAGTATCTATCAGATAGATCAGGTCCCAGTATTTGCCACATTCAAATGCTCTTTTTATTTTGAGTATTTTTCCTTTTTCTAATTTCTGAAAATAATTTACAATGGCAGTTTTAATTTTTCTTTATTCAGAAGAATTTATTAGGCAAGGAATTCATCTAATATAAGAATTATTTTAAACATTTAAAGTATGTTTTTTTCTACACTAACAACTATCATAACAATGGCAGTGAGTGCCTGTCTTGGATACAACAGGGGGCTGGGGAGGAGGGAGATAGACAGCATTGATGGTGGGCAAATTGTACTGGTGAAGAGGGTGTTCTTTTTTTTCTTTTATAACTGAAACCCAGCTACAAACATGTTTATAATCATGGTGCTTAAATAAAGATATTATTTAAAAAAAAAAAAAAAACACTGTCCTGGGAGTAGCCCTTGAGTCTTCTGGGTGTGACACCCAAACAAAGCAAAACTGCTGCTCTTGGGGCCAATAAATAAAATAAAATAAATATTTTGGGGCCAGAGAGATAGCATGGTGGTAGGATATTTGCCTTGCATGCAGAAGGATGATGATCTGAATCCTGGCATCCCATATGGTCCCCTGAGCCTGCCAGGAGCACTTTCCGAGAGTAGAGCCAGAAGTAACCCCTGAGCACTGCTGGGTGTGACCCAAAGACCATAAAAAAATGTTTTTTTTTTTGTTCTTATGTCAGGTTAATATTTTTTTGGTGTTTGTGAATCCAATTTTTTTTTCGCTCAAGGGAACTTTATTCATGATACTACATTTCCCTCCTCAAACATCAACCCATGATTTGTCTTCATAATAAAAGATGAAGTTTAAAATTGGATCACTTGTCCCTTTCTCTTTTTATCCCCCCCCCCCCCCAAGTTCAAAATGCTTGCATCTCTTAATGACTAGCATTCTCTTAGCTCTGCAGTTGGGCTTGACACACTCAAGCAAGCCTCAACACAATCTTCTTTGTAGTTTTTGCCTTTTTCTGAAAAATTGCCTTAGTCTACCCTCCATAGGCACTCTGTTTCCAATCATAATGCCACTTCCCTGGGCATACTGAGAATCTTTGCCTTTCTTGTACTGTGAGACTTTGTGGGGTTGATGCTTCACACATTTCTTACATTTCTTACGATCACCATGCTTGCGGGAGCAGAATCTGTGAGGAAAGGAAAGCTTGTGAGTCCAATTTTGTCAGTATTTACTTTGTAGGAATTTTTTTCAGTTGTTTGAAATGAAGAAGTAAAATTAGTCTAAAATTCCTATTACCTCTTTAATTTATACAGAACCCTTAATAAATAAAGCTAGAGAAATATTACATTATTTTAAATGGGATAGATTCTTTGATCTCTTTCTTCTCTGAGTCATTATTTGTATAAAGGAATGCAGCCATATTTTGTGTATTGACTTTGTAGCCCTATCCTTTGCTCTATTGGTTTATTGCTTCTAGGAGCTGTTTTTGTGGACTCTTTAGGGTCTTCAATGTATATCATCATGTCATCTGCAAATAGAGATAGTTTGACTTCCTCTTTTCCCATTTGGATTCCTTGATTTCCTTCTCCTCTCTGATTACTATCGCTAGGACTTCTAGTACTATATTGAATAAGAGTGGAGACAATGGACATCCTTGCCTAGTGCTTGACCTTAGTGGAAATGTTTTCAGTTTTTCACCTTTAAGAATAATGTGGCCAGAGTGATAGCACAGCGGTAAAGTATTTGCACACAACCAACACAGGATGGACCCAGGTTCTAATCCCACCATCCTATAATGGTCCCCCTAGCCTGCCAGGAGTGACTTCTGAGCATAGAGCCAGAAGTAACTCCTGAGTGCTGTCAGGTGTGACCCACCAAAAAACAACATTAATGTTAGCTATGTGCTTTTTATAGATAGCTATTATTATTTTGAGGAAGTTTCCTTCCACGCCTGTTTTTACGGTGAATTTTAATTATAAATGGGTGTTAGATCTTGTCAAGTGCTTTCTCTGCATCAATTGATATGATCATGTGATTTTAATCCTTCCTTTATCTGATGTGGCATATGATGTTGATTGCTTTGCTTATATTGAACCATTCTGGCATTCTTGGAATGAAATCCACTTGGTCATGGTGTATAATTTTTTGATGTGTTTTTGGATTTGGTTTGCTAAGATTTTATTAAAGATTTTTTGCATCAATGTTCATTAGTGAATTTGGTCTATAGTTTTATTTCTTGTAATGGGGTGAGCTTATTGTTTTTAGACTCATCTTTTCTCTTTTCTCCCTAGAATGTGAAAGACATCATAAAAAGGTATGTATGGGAGATTTGAAATTATCCTTTGGTGATGAATTAGAATAAAATATAATTCTGTGTTGTTTTATACCAAATCTTGGCTTGGATATTTGTAACTATTAAAAGTGACCTAGACTGTACAGTAAAGAATTTTGATGGTAGATTATTACAGAGTGCCTGTCCCTTTTTAGAAAGACATGACCTCAAAGTATCTCTGATGGTCCTATTAATTTTTACTTTGTCATCTCTATCTAATTTCAAGGATACTTTACTTAGGGTGGAAAGATATTTGGGTTATATGCTAGATATACAGAATTAGAGACAACTCCCTTATATTTTATTTAATTTATTTCATTGGGAGCCACACTGAGTGGTGTCATAGGACTTCTGGCTCTGTTTTCAGACTGGCCCTTGATAGTCCTCAGTACCAAATAGAGCACTCACTGTGGATTGAACTTGGGTGGCAGCAAGAAGGCAAGCACTTTATATCTGATACTTTCTTTTACACTTTTTGTGTATGGTTGGGTAGAGAGATGGTTGTGTTCATGAGGCAGAGTTCATGCTTAATCCTGGCTCTGTGCTCAAAGATCACTCTTGGTGGATTTTGGATAATATGGAATGCTGGAATTGATCTCAGGTTGCCTCCATACAAGGCAAATGCCTTTCTTGCTATACTATTGCTCTGTTCCTCCCAACTCCCACTATCTTCTTGACCCACCCTTTTATATTTTAATTTCTTCCCTGGGAACAGAAGAGAGTATGTTTTCCTGTAAGGTTCTGTTTACCAATATATATTATTTCTGCTATTGAGATATTATCCATTACAGTCACAAACTTTACACAAATGCAAAGGAAAGGCACATTACACAATTTCATGTATGTGGTAGAATCAGTGTTTTTCCAGGCCACAAAGCAACAAAAGTTTATAATAATATTATACTTTAGGTATTTCTAGTTATTTTCAGAACAGGTAAATTTGAAGTTGCTATTCTGAGAATCTTCCTACTAGGGAGCCATTTTTGAAGATTTTGATTCTTCCCAATCTGTATCCCTCCTATACTTTATTTTATTTTTTTGGTGTTTGGGCCACATCCTGCAGCACTTAGGTGTTACTCCTGGCTCTGTGCTCAAAACTTACCTTTGGCTGGCTCAGGGGACCATATGGGATTCTAGCAATTGAATCTGGTTCAGTTCTGTGCTAGGGAAATACCCTACACAGTGTGCTATCACTCAGCCCCAACTTCTTGTGTTGCAAACCAGAAGCCAAGTTTTATAACCTCACTTTCTGTCATCATTTTTGAATGCCACATCACATAGAGATATTTTCATAAATTTTTTGTCTTGATTTATTAGGTACATTATTTCATATGAATTCTAGGAAACAGAAGAATATATTAATGATTTTTTTCTGAAAGGGAGAAAATACTGAACACTGAATTTGAAATGTCTTCACATTCATACATAGGACAATTAGGAAGATTATATGTGATCTCATTTCTTTCACTTCAAGGTCTGGAGCTTATTTTCTCTCAGATTCCTCCAGAGAAAAGTTTATGTATATATCTGGAATGAAAAGCATATGGCACAGGTTTGTCTTTTTTTTTTTCACCCTTAGGAGTGAGACCTTGACTTTGACAGAGCCAAAATCTTTCCCCCTGGGAAAACGCAAGGTTTTCCAAGCACCTGATCTGGGAAGGATACTACAAGAACTTAATGGTAAGGAGAAGCAGAATGGGTGACCGGGATTTATAATGATGTGTACTAAGTGGTATGAGGATTCAATTTTTTGTTTAGAACAGAGGAGGCAAGAGAAAGATGGAGGCCATTTACTGAGATATGGCCAGGTGTTAGTCAATTTTCAGTCAATTTACAATATCACTATACTCCCAAACTATGAAGAGAAAATAAATTTCAGTACTAATTCCTTTTCTTAATTTAAATATTATTTGTTTCCAATTTAGAACTGAAAAATATGCAGCGCTACTGGGGTAGGTAAGATTACATTATCACCAAATTTTTCCTCACAATATTTTATAATTTTTTATTTTCTGGTAGATCTCATGTTTTCAGACTCATATTTACCATTTACATATGCATATATATTGTTTTTTCATTGTTATTTTCCTCAAGAACAAAGTAAAATTTCTCCTAGTTCCACTTCAGTAATTTTCAAGAATCTTCTTAGAGTCTTTAATATGAGCATCTCCATCACCCAATCTTATAATTTTTCTACAGTTCAAATGGACCTGAAAGATCCTGGAAATAACCCAGCTATTTCCATTTCTTCAAACAGAAGAGAAGTGAAACTTGTGTCCTATCATGATTCTTCATGTATTCTGCAATAATTATGTATTCATGCAATAATTATGTCCTGGGCTCTCAACAAGCTATCAGATCAGGGAAGTATTACTGGGAGATGGATGTGTCAAAAAAACAGGAATGGGTGGTGGGGGTACGTCAAATCACTCAACAAAGAATATCCTCTCAATCTAATAAACAGGTACATCAAATCACTCAACAACAAATATATTCTCAATCTAATATACAGGTACATCAAATCACTCCACAAGTAACATCCTTTCCATCTTTATTTGGTTCAAGTCCATCTTCACAATTATTTCAATGTCATGGAATTGTTTCGCTTTTTAGTTCTGGTGGAATTTCATATTCCCAATCACAATCCTCTAAGCCTTATGTGGCACAACATGTTTGTTCTACATATGAACCTAAATCTGGCTACTGGGTTATAGGGCTACAGAATCATTCTAGGTATAACGTTTTTGTGGATTCTTACCCCTCTAATCCTGGGGTCTTGACTCTTTCCATGACTGTTCCTCCCTGTCGTATTGGGGTTTTTATTGACTATGAGGCACTCACAGTCTCATTTTACAATGTCACACACCATGGGTTTCTCATCTATCAGTTCTCTTCATGTTGCTTTACTCATGAAATAGTTCCATATTTTAATCTTAAGAACTGTTTTGGCCCAATGACGTTGTGCTCACCAAACTCTTGAACTACCATAAACCCTCAACATTTTCCATATAAAACTGCAGGCTGTGGAAGTTTTGAATTCATTAAATTTACCTGTACATTGTGTAATCCTTTCTGTTCTGTTTCTTCATATTTTTTGAATTGAACATCTGTCATTGATAAATAATTTTTCTTCCATGTGTCATAGTTGTACTGTGTTGCATTAAGAAGAATCTTACTTAGCTTACCATTTTCACTGCTTACAATGGTAAATGAGGCCTCATTAAAAAAAGACCACTTTTAACAAATTTTTTTACTATTTTTGTATGGGAGTTAAGTCATTCACTAATGAGTGAGAGCACCAAGTGGTATGTTAGTAACCCAGGAAGGTCCTCATTTATTAGTGTTGAAAACCATATAATAAATAATATGTACTAGAGGAAAGTAGTATATGTCTATTGTGTCTGAACTCAACTATTTTGTCTTCATATACTAATGGTGTAATATTGAATAACATATTGTTTATTTGCCTAAAATAATCCTATTAGAATACTGTGCCAAATTTTCTTGCATTTATGACAAATAAATGTTTGTGTGAAGCATTTGCATTTTAAATTAATAATAAAAAGTTCCTATATTTACTGGAATATATCACCTTATCAGTGTCTCACAAAACTATGTTTTGCCTTCAGTGGTTCTGGTTTTACTTTTAATCAAAGGTTCATTTTTAGATCCCAATAGAATCAAGATGCTATTAAAACTACTTTAATTTTTCCTAGATAAATATGTATGTGTGCATGTGTATTAAAGTATTATACTCTAATTCAACTAAATTGTAAGAAATTCTGTTTTCTCTATGAAAAAATGAAATTTATTTTCTGTACTCTTGTTAAAAGTAAGGAACTATTTTTAATATGTTACCTATATTATTTTAACAATAATCCAGTTTTGATTCAGCTTTACTTTCTCACTATGAACAAAATAAATGCTTATTATGTTGGGGCTAGAGAAATGGTGCAGTAGGTAGAGTGCTTGAGTCCAACCTGAGTTTGATTTCCATCATCCCAGGTGATACCTCAAAGACGACCTATTTAATTTTTTAGTGCAGTGTCCGGAATAAGGCACAGGATATGGCCCAGAACAAAATGCATATTAATTTTTATTCAACAATGGAACTTTTGTTTTTTCAGATTCACATGAGGGCCTGAGAGATAATATTAGATATAAAACACTTGAGTTGCTGATGTGGCAAGTCACCACTTTGAGACCTGCCATTAAATATTACCTACAGAAAAACTCCAGTAGTCATTGTTGAGTACATAGATGGAAATAGCCCCTGAGTACTATTGGTTGTGGATCAACTCTCATCATCCCCATCCAATGAAAAACCACAGAAAAGAGAATAATTATTTTTATTTTTCCCTTCCTGGAGCAGGATTTTCAGCCGGCACGGGCTGGCTTTTGGCAGACCTCCTTTTGTGCCAGGGGCCTCTTGGTCCGGCCTAGGGTGGGGGGCCCAGACCTGGGTCACCCGACCCCCCTCTCCCTCTTTCCTCCGGATCTCCAGGTGGGTTCCTGGGAGGACCTGATGGGGCACCGTGGGTTTTCCCCACTTCCAGGCAGGCTCCAGAGATTGGCTTAGGGGGTGGAGTTTGATCTGGGGGTGGCAGATAGTTGCTCAGCTATACTCAGGCTGTCACTGGCAATTTCATACCAGTCTACATGTTGCAAACATATACTCCTCCCAACCATCAGTACCCCAGATTTACCCTTTTTAACTTCAGTAACACACAGTTCTAATCTCAGACCAAAGACATACAGTGGATCTAACAATCACAGAACTATTTAGAAGGACATGAATTGAACACATATTGAACACATATATCTTTTGAATATTTTATGTGTATTTTCTTTAACAGCTGTAACTCTCTATATATTCTTCTACCACGATGTTTCTATCCACTTTTCATCTTGTCTTTTCTTTGTAAGCTGTTCAGTAAGGATTGTTGGTGGAACTGTCCCTCAGTTTAATGCCTATGATTGAACTATGTCATGAAAATTGCTGGTCTTGTTCCTATTGCTTCCAGATGCACCGATTATGCTATATGGCATTGATCCTTGTTTGCATAGACACATTAAAATGGGAAAACACTATACATACAGATAAGTTCTTATCTAATAAATTTCTGTATAATGTACCTTATACCCTGAACATTGATATAATGACCTGGCACAGGCCTCAGAAGAATGGGCATCCTCCATTCACGCCGGAACCAGGCAAGCTATCTACGAAACATCCAAGGTCTTTTATAGCAACAGCTGGAAGCAGTCCTCTACCAGGAAAGACACTACCAAGGGTCTGACATCGACCTCCTAAAAAGAGACTTCCGTTTACACTGAGAAGACTTGACAACAACAATGATCTGCTCTACAGGACATGGTTCTCTCTATTGCCCCTTAAGTGTGAGGTGAAATGAGAGGATGCTCTGCACCATCCTGACTGCAATATGGGATATGCAGACTCCAGGATCTTTAATACAGAAGCATGATACCAACAACAGAGACTATGTGAGGAATGGAGGTGTATTGCCACTACAGACGATGACTTGGATTGGACAAACTAGTTTGCCTGGAGCCTAGAGTCAGTCCTGTGCCAGGAAACTTCAGGGGTAGGGTCTCCTTGTATTTAGGCCATAATTTTTCTTTCCATGTCCCTTATATTTTGGAGGGCCTATGCAAACAAATGCCACTCTAACACCATTTTTTACTACGTTCCCTTGACTCCAATCCTTAAGAAAAACAACCCACTAAAACTTTTGAGGTTAACTTAAACTAGTAAGCATGTGCATGGAACTAGATAAATGTACTTTGTCCTCAATGTTTAAGGAGTCACATAAGTCTAATGTCTTTAGATTATATTGTGTGCTGCTAAGAAATAGTATGTACTACAACTGGGGATTTGAGGGACAAAGTAATTGTATTGTACATGGGTTCAGTTTTGCTTTTCTTAATGTTCTTTGGCTGAAAGTTCAAGGCTGGGATATCATCGATGGGACTACCGAGAATTCTGTTTATGGGTGATTGTGCTTCCACTGTAACTTTACCCTGTCTTCTTTCTTTGCATCTTTGTTGTCATAATTAAAATAATAAAAATAAATAAAAATAAGAAACTTAGTGTCACGTTTTCATGCTTGTTACAACCCACAGAGTAAGCCATAGAGCTCATGTTTTTAAACTGATTTTGTAAAATTTTAGATAAGATATAATGTTGACTAAATAGAAATTTGTTTTTTAGGTATAAGATATATGTGAGATGTTGCACAATTTTTTTACTTTTGTTTAATATTTTAAAATATAAGTTACTTTATTTAAAGTACTTTATTCAAAGACAAAAAATTATTTTTATTTTTAATTATTTTATTAACTGTTTATAACTATTGCTCTTTTCACACATCTTTAAATTTTTATTTTCTTTAAACAATTTCTTTAAACAATTTTAATTTGAGATTTTTTTTTTTTGAGGGACCACACTCGGTGACACTCAGGGGTTACTCTTGGCTATGTGCTCAGAGATCACTGCTGGCTTGGGGGAACCATAAGGGACACCAGGATGGAACCGAGGTTGATCCTGGGCCAGCCACGTGCAAGACAAATGCTCTTCCCCTGTGCTATTGCTCTGGCCCTGAGCTTTGTCCAGATTTTAAAGGTTTCTGTATCAGTTGTGCATTAAAAAATTAAAATTGTAAAGAGCATAACCATGAGACAAATTACTGGGGGCCGGGCGGTGGCGCTAAAGGTAAGGTGCCTGCCTTGCCTGCGCTAGCCTTGGACGGACCGTGGTTCGATCCCCCGGTGTCCCATATGGTCCCCCAAGCCAGGAGCAACTTCTGAGCGCATAGCCAGGAGTAACCCCTGAGCGTTATTGGGTGTGGCCCAAAAACCAAAAAAAAAAAAAAAAAAAGAGAGAGAGACAAATTACTGGCAACCAGCAGCAATGGATGCGTCTGGAGATAGCAGGATGTTTATGGACTTAAACAAGCTATTTTGAACTGAGATGAGTGCACCCAGATAAGAACATGGTTGCTTCACTCTGTAGTTTCACATACCTTCTAGTTAAAGAGTCCCACAACAACGTATAAAAAGTACCACCACATTGCAAATGTCACAAAGAGAAAGCAATGCAGAACTGCATCACACTTAGTGAATGAAGATGTTTGTCCTGAAGACCCAATGGGCTTGATATGACAAGATTCTTTTTCTTTTCTTTTTTTTTTTTTTGACAAGGGAAAAATGCTTTTTAATTATGTATTCAATCCATTTGGTGTATTTCAAAAGGTGCAATACTTTCCATTTATTAGCGAAGTTAGAAATTAACTTCAAGGAGGAAAAGAACGAAAACAAATGGCTAACAAATTTCCTTGAAAGTCATAGTCAACAGATAGTGCATCCTAGAAAAGAGGAGAGGCAAAACAGGTTCCACTTTCATGAGTTTCATCAAATACTGAACCTACTCAGGGGTGGAGAAAAAAGGCAACTTTCAAAAAGGAGTATGTTTATTAAACGAGTCATCTGCTATACTCCTTCCTAAGAGCACCAGGTGGGGAACATATTCTCTAAGCTAGACTTAGGAAGTAGAATGTGGAATCAATTCATCCTCTTCCCCTTAAGGGCTATCCAATGGTTACTGATTTTAAAAATAAAAATAAAAAGGACTAAATAAAAAGACCCCACATATACTCCCCCACCCCCCAAAAAAGAACAAAAACAAAAATAAAAATGACAATACTAGATGCCCAGATAACTCTCCAGAGCAGCTTCGACAATTCGAATTAGTCTGTTACAGAGTCATCACAAGCATGCCTTGCTTTTAAACAAAAATTTTTTGAAACAACAACAAAAAAAACCTAGCACTGATCACTTTTCTGACAAATACACAATTACGCAAAATTAAGTAGTATTTGGAGACCTATAGGCTGGCCTGTCTTGCTTGAGTGTATGTGGGTAGGTGCAGGGCATTTGTCATTATTGCAAAAACGAATTTTAATTTTTAATCTTTAGTTTGATTTAAACATTTCTTTTAGCATGATGCCAACACCAGCTTTGCAGAAAGGACTCTGAAGAGATGTTCATAGCAGCACACACCTGCGGCTCTTCTTCGGTTCTGGGGGCTCCAGGGCAGCCAATATTGCTTCGTCAAATACATTCTTTAGGCCTTTCTGTGTGAGTGCAGAACGCTCCACATACTTAACAGCTTTCAGGTCACGGGCCAGCTTTTCAGCAGTCTCTGGAGTAATAGGCTTCTTTTTGTTCTTGGCAAGTTTCTCAATAGTAGAGGGATCATCTCTAAGATCAATTTGGGTTCCAACAAGCAAGAAAGGAGTCTTTGGACAGTGATGAGTTATCTCTGGCACCCACTTTTCTTTCACATTTTCAAATGAGGACAGAGAGACCACTGAAAAACAGACTAGAAATACATCTGTTTGTGGGTAACTCAGTGGCCGTAATCTATCATAATCCTCTTGTCCTGCGGTATCAAAAAGTCCAAGAGTATATGGCTCTCCACCAATCATAACAGTGACTGCATAGTTGTCAAAAACCGTTTGTACATACTCAGATGGAAATTTGTTTGTTGTGTAGGAGATCAGGAGACATGTTTTACCAACAGCACCATCGCCCACAACAACACACTTAATTGTCTGCATTGCTGAAACAGTTTTATATCCACTGCTTTATTTTCAATGATGAGCTCAGCTTCTCGGCCGGGGCGTTGGCAGCACTCGATTCTTTTTCTTTTCAATGTCTCCAAAACATAATTTATTTTCTATCACAAGATTTTGTTCAACAATTTTAAAAATTTTTCACATATTAGTGGAATAGGTGCAATTCAGTCTATTATTATTATTATAGAAGGAAAATAATCCTAAGTGGTATCCAAAATAAAACCCACAAAACTTCTCTATGTAAACTGTAGACCATTTTATTGATATCTAAGAAAATTATCAGAGATATTAACTTACTTTTAAAATTAGCTTGCTGGACCTTTTTTTAGAGCCTTTAAAATACCTTATAATGTATTGATATATACCACATAAATTCTATACCACAATATATAGGGACTAATTTCAATAATTTAAATGTGGCTAGCAGATACAATAATTTTTTCAGAAATGGTTGTTTAGAACCAGAAAAGGAAAGCATTCAAAGTCTTAAAGTGTAGTTAAGAAAATACATTCTAGGGCCAGAGCCATAGTGCAGTGGTAGGGCGTTTGCCTTTCATGTGGCTGACCCAGGACGGACCTCTGTTTGATCCTCGGCGTCCCATATGGACCCCCAAGTCAAGAGTGATTTTTTTCTTTTTCTTTTTTTCTTTTTTTTGATTTTTGGGTCACACCCGGCAGCTCTCAGGGGTTATCCTGGCTCTATGCTCAGAATTGCTCCTGGCAGGCTCAGGGGAGCATATAGGATGCCGGGATTCAAACCACCGACCTTCTGCATGCGAGGCAAAAGCATTACCTCCATGCTATCTCTCCAGCCCCACCAGGAGTGATTTCTGAGCACAAAGCCAGAAGTAATCCCTGAGCATCACCAGGTGCAGCAAAAAACAAAAACAAAACAAAAACAAAAAGATAAAAGAAAAGAAAATACATGCTAGAAATCGTGTCAACTGTGCCTACATCTCTAATTAGATATAGAATCATAGTTCTATGCAAAAGCTTCAATTTTGAGGTGTGGCAGCAAGAAATCTAAAAATGTTGATACCATTGTCACAATCTGGTAATATATCTTATATTCATTTTAAATAATGGAAATTTTAAAATTAACCTTCAGGGGGCCAGTATGATAGCACGGTGATAAGGCCTTGCACATGGCCAACACAGGACTGATGGACCCTGGTTAGAATCCGGGCGGTCCCCCAAGCCTGCCAGGAGCGACTTCTGAGTGCAGAGCCAAAAGTGCCACCAGATGTGACCCCCCAAAAAATAATTAATCTTTAAAATTATTCTCAAGGATGCTGGATCAGGCATAGCTGGTACAGTACGTAGGAGCATGCCTTGCACAAGGTAAACCTGAATTTGATCCCTATCTCCATGTATGATATGAAGAACCCTGCCAAGAGTGATACCCAGGACTAAGTCTGAGTACTTATGGGTATGGTCCCCTGTAAGGAATCTGTGCTGTTAAATCCTTTGTTGGGTGTTTGTGAATCTACAAACAGTCCAAACAGTCCCCAGAAGAAATTACTTCCCATCCCCTTGTCCCCTTTTGGGGGAGATCTTGGTAATATTTATCGGCAGCAAATAATACTCCACACAGACAAGAAGGTTAGGATGTAAAAGGTTGGGGGGAGGGAGAGAGAGAGAGAGAGAGAGAGAGAGAGAGAGAGAGAGAGAGAGAGAGAGAGAGAGAGAGAGAGAGAGAGAGAGAGAGAAGAGGGAGAGGGAGAGGGAGAGGGAGAGGAAGGGAGAGAGAGGAGAGGGAGAGAAGAGAGAGGAGAGGGAGAGGAGAGGAGAGAGAAGAGAAGAGAGGAGAGGGAGATAGAGAAGAGAGGGAGAGAGAGGAGGGAGAGAGGAGAGAGAGGAGAGAGAGGGAGAAAGAGGAGAGAGAGAGGAGAGAGGGAGAGAGGAGAGAGGGAGAGAGGAGAGAGAGAGGAGAGGGAGAGAGAGAGGAGAGAGAGGAGAGGGAGAGAGAGAGGAGACTGCTCCCAGCTCTCGCAGAGACCCCCCTTTTCCCTGTCCATCAAGCTATTTATTGCCAACTCCACAGCGCCCCAACCTGGAAGGTCTAGGTGGGGCAATAGTCACAGAACAATCCTAAGGAAATATTTTTATATACAATTCCAAAATAATCTTATGGAAATATTTTCATATACTACAGTCCCCAAACAAAAACAAATCTCTAAAATGAGACCAAATAAAGCAAAACACAGCGAAAAATAAATAAGTAAAATTGATTTATAGTTCATGGAGTTGGATATATTGTTGTTGATTCAACACAATTTACTATTCCTTTATCCACTATTCCCCTCCTCTATCAATTAACACAGTTACCAATTCTATTTTCTATTATCTGTGAGCTCAATTTTTAAGCTGTTACATTAATTCATATTTCTATTGCTTCCTAAATTATATTTGTAACCACATGCTCTTGTTTATTTAATTTTAAAATTATTACTTCTTTTGGGGCCACACCTGGAAATGCTAAGGCTATTCCTGGCTCTGCACTCTGAAATTTTTTCTGGTGGTGTTCAGCACCATATTAGATGTTGGAATCAAACCTGGGGTGGCTGTGTGGAAGGCATGCACCCGACATGTTGTACTGTTGATTTCACCCTAATGTTCCTTGTTTCTAGAACAAATATTATAGTATCTGAGAATAAATTAAGAGTTAAAATACACTACTTATTTTTATTTCAAAGCTATCAGTATCTTTTGGTTGGATTCTAAGGATCAACTTTTCTACATGCCTTACCCAGATGTTTTTTCATGACTAAGGTTTTGCTATAGATTCTGCCATTCTGGTAGAAATAGTATCGAATCGCTATGTTGCTATTTTCTTCCCTTTAAGACATGCTACTATCCTCATACAACAAATGGTTATTAAGATGTGATAGCTATTATAATCAGGTATTTCTGTGTCATTCTCTGTTAGGTTACACTTTATTTTACCAAAAAAAAAATCTTTCCTGCTTTCTTTGTATCTGTTTGTTTATAACTTGGTTTCACTCAAAACAAAAGTTGTTTTATAAGTAAACCTGGGCAGGACAGACTCAGAATAGCCTAAGTTATCTACCCTTACTATGTTCTTACTGCTCCACTTCGGGGTGGTACTCTGTACTCAATAAAAACAGTTTTGTCAGACAACTTGTAGGAGATACGTGGTAGAAGACTGCCTCGTGTTTCACCCTCGGCCCAGTTCGGATTATTTTGCGTGCAACCCTGATTCAGACTCATTCACCTGGAGTTGGAGATATGGGAAGATACAATCTTCCCATGTGTGTTTCTGTTAAAGATACTGCCTTTCTGCAGAACTCTCATCATTTCTAATACATACTATGATTCCTATGCAGACTCACCATCAACATCTGGTACAGCTTTGCTGTGTCTGTGATGGGTGTTTTCTCAGACTTAATTTTCACTGGAATTTTCTATATGCTCATTCTTTGGAAATCTTTAAGCTTCCATCCCAAGATGCCTGTCAGAAAGCTCTCAATACTTCTGGTTCCCATGTTTGTGTCTTTTTTTATATTTTATATACCTGTCATATTATCTTTCATTTCCCACCATTTTGGTGATAATATTTCTCTTTCCTACATAGTCTCTACATAGTCAGCCCTCCTGCACTCAATCTAATCATCTATAGTGTCAAGGTCAAGTATATACAAGAAAAAAAACACCCTACAGTTCTTCCTTAAAGGGGCACAGTGAGTCTATTCTGACCCAGTGACTTTAGTCACAAATTTGGGAAAGGTAACTACTAATATTGTATTATACTTTAAGAATAAGATTTTTATAATTGTGGCCAATATATTTCAAAATCTATAATGTAGAACTCAATGGTGCCAAATAAGGAGGTATATGTCAGAAAAAATACAAAAAAGTAATAGAAGAAGGTATGTTTGCATCAGAACAACCCTTTTATTTCATTTTGTTAATTATTTCTTACTTAAGAGAATCAATAACTTAATGTTCCTATCTGTAAATTAAATAACCTTTCATCATTGGCTTGGGTATTTGTATTTTGTGTGGCATTACGGGTGTTTTGGGGTCACAATCAGTGATATTCTGGACTATTCCTAGTCCTGTGCTTGGAGGGGGGATGTCACTCCTAGTGGTACTCAGGAGACCAACTGGTGCTGAATTTCAAACCATCACCAGTTTTATGCAAAGCAATCATATTAGCCAATCTAAAATTCAGCTTTATTTGTATTTGTCTACTTGTATTTTTAACATAATTGTTACTATGCTGTACTTTAAGAAAAAAACATGTGACAAGCTTCTGTATTCAGACTAGTTGAGTTGCTAACTTATAGCCAGAAGGAAATTAATCAATTCTAAGGAAGCACATCAGTGGATAGGAATATCTTTACAAGTGTGAGGCCCTAGGTGAATCCCCAGGAAAAATACTACTCTTAGAAAAAGATTAAAACATTTAGTAATGGTCTAATATTTGGAATAGATTTAAAGAACTATCCTCCAGATAAAAGTTGGTAAAGTTAACTTTAAATAAAGCTATTAAAATAATTATACAGTAGACTTACGTATGTAGTGAAGTTGTTCTCAAGTGCTGGTGAGTATTAAAATTACTGGGAAATTTGATAAAAATGTAGCATCTTGAGTTCTATCTTAATCATTCTTGAGGTGATTAAAGTAATCTTAGATCCTCCATGATTCCAAATATTTTATCTCTTGAATAATCAAAGTTTTAGTTTGTGTAATAATTTCCTGTACTGAATGTACTATACCTCTCTAAAATACTGTCTATCTATCTTAATAATTGCTATATTGTGCTAATCTTCTTTTTAAGTTTTGAATATCATTATTATTTAAATTTTTTCTTTCAATTTTTAAAAAATTGTAACTTCTTTTTTAATTATTTTTAAAATTTTTATTTTATTGAAACAATTGTGATCTACAGGGTCCTTCATAATTGAATCTCAGATATAAAATGAGTTGAGGCCTTTCCCACCACCAATGTCAATCTCTTTACACCAATGGACCTAGGCTGCATCATATCCCATCACCCTTTGCTCCATGGCTTGCCAATGTAACAGGCCCTTTTGAGTTTAGATTGTCAAAGTTTGAGATATTCAAAGATTCTTTGATTCTATTTTTGTTGACTTTGAAAAAGGTGGGAGCCACAATTAAAAAGATGAGAAATAAAAATAGAATAAATAATAATAAAAATGTGTGTGCATGGTCCCCCCCCACACACACACTGGCACAGAAAAATATGGGGAAAATAAAAAAAATACCTTTTTTTCTAAAAAAACAGGGAGAACTTATCCTGGAAGCATTCTGGCATAAGACCAACTGCAGGCTATGGGCATACTAAGTTGTCTAACACCAAAGTCTTTCTCTGTGGTCCCAGTAAAAGCTCTTCACAATTATGGTTGTTGTGGTCAGGTTTCTATAGTTAGAGATTCTGGTTTTTGTACAAATCTAATATCGAAGTCAGGGTGACATGGAGCATCTTCTGGTTTTATCTCACCATTAGGTGACAATGCAGAGAACCCTGCCCTGAAAGCAGGTTGTTGCTGTTATCAAGTCATCAGGGTATTATATGAACCCACTCTGGAGTAATTAGATGCCAGGGAAGCATTAGAGCCTTCCCTAGTAGAAATCTGATTCATGGTGCTGGTGTAGAAAACTGTGCTGTTTCCATAGATAGGATCCAAGGTTCAGGGGTGAATGGCCAATGTCTGATCTGAAGTCTAAGCCAAGTCACTATGACAAGTGTTCAGGGTGTAAAGCCCCACTGCTATAAGTCACTATGACAAGTGTTCAGGGTGTAAAGCCCCACTGCTATATAAAATTTATGTGTTCCTATTAGATAATAACTTGTTTGCACATGTAAAATTTACCCATTTTAATGTGCCTATGCAAAAAGGTACAATGCCACATGGTACTACTGATGCATATGGAGGTAAAAATAGCAAAGTAAACAATCCTGATAATCTGGTTCTAACATGAACTCAGGACACTAGAGAGACTTATCTATTAGAATTTCCTACTAAATAGGTTCCCCCCCCAAAAAATGGGGGAAACTGCCACTACATAAGAATATAGACAATGAGTTATACCTATAAAAATACTCTGTTAGGGAAATAACTACACTAACAATTAACAAGATAATGTTAAAGAATGGGAGCAGAATGCCTGTCACGAATACAGGCAGGGTTGGGGGAGGATGGTGGTGGGAATGTTGCATTGGTGATGGGGGGTGTTCTGTTTATAACTGAAACCCAACTACAAATATGCTTGTAATCATGGTGCTTAAATAAAGATTAAAATACAAGAAAATACATCTAAAGAAATATTCAAAGGAAGTATGCATGTTCCCTTTAAAGCTTTTGAAATGGTACGGGGGAGGGGGTAAAATCCATTGCACAGCTTCAGCCTGCAATATGGTCTGTGGAGTCTGAAAAATGGCAGTCACATATCAGGAAATGTTTTTCCGGGTCCCAGCGTCAATGCTGATTCTTTGTCTCCTGGGGTCAGCCAGGCCTGTGTCTGGGCAGGAACTGGGAAACTCTCTTAGTAATCTTCTTCACAAAGGAGGACCAAAGTAGATTACAAATATTTCACAGTAGTTTTTTAGGTACATAGTGACATTGAATCAGGGGCATTCCCACCACCAATGTTGTCCTCCCTTCACCCCTGTTCCCAGCATGCATCCCATATCCCCTCTTTTGCCCCACCCCACCCCCGGGCTGCTAGTATAAGTGGTTCCCTCTGTGTCTAGCTTGTTGTACCATACCATCCAATTCTATAGAAACCTTTCTTAGGGAATAGAAAGTGCTTCTTATATATGAACATTAAATATGATGGTTACAATCATGAGCACTGTTCTAGTAGGCTTATTATCATTCAGAATCAATTTTAATAGTTGATTTGTCCTCAAGGGTCAAAAATCACTGGATCCCAAACTGAAGAGACCATGTTTAACTTGAGTTGCTACAATCCTGCTTCCTTTACCCTTGTTAAAATTCCTGGCCTGGAGAAGTTCCACATGTGGATTGGGATCCCTTTTGTGTCATCTATATCATGGCTACTGTGGGCAATTGCACTCTCCTCTACCTCATTGCAGTCGAGCACAGCCTCCACGAGCCCATGTTCTTCTTCCTCTCTATGCTGGCTGCCACAGACGTCATCCTATCCAGTGCTACAGTCCCTAAATTGTTCAGTAATCTCTGGTTTGCCTCCCAAGAAATAACTTTCTCTGGTTGTCTCACCCAAGTATTCTTTCTCCACTTCAGCTTTGTAGTGGACTCAGGCATCCTATCGCTCATCTGTTTCCCCTTGATATACCACCATCCTGACTCCACAGGTGATCACCAAGATTGTGGTGAGCATCATTGTGAGGAGCTTTTTTTGTCATCCGGCCAGATGTTTTTCTGCTGAAATAATTACCCTTCTGTGGAACACACATCATCCCACATACATACTGTGAACATATAGGGGTTGCTCGTCTTTCCACTGCTGACTTCTCTATTAATATCTGGTATGGATTTGCTGTGCCTGTTATGACTGTTATCTCAGATGTGATCCTTATTGCTGTTTCATACACATTCATTCTCCGGGCTGTCTTTCACCTCTCATCCCAGGGTGCCCGCCAAAAGGCTTTGAGTACCTGTGGCTCTCATGTTTGTGTTATCCTCATGTTTTACACACCAGCAGCTTTTTCAGTCCTTGCTCATCGTTTTGGGCACAGTGTTACTCGAAGAATACTTATCCTATTTGCCAACCTCTATGTGACTATTCCTCCTGCTCTAAATCCTTTTGTTTATGGAATGAAAACTAAACAAATTCAGGAAAAGTTTATTGACTTATGCACATTGATGAAGAAAACTTGACTAAGAAGTGACAGTAAAAGAGAAATTTAATGAAAGTTGATTTTATTATTTAGTTAATGAAATAGAACAAGACCAATGAAAATGCTTATAAGTAAGTTGTCTTTGCTTCTCTTTTCTATCAAAGCTTAAGAATAAGGCTTCAGGGGGCCGGAGAGATAGCATGGAGGTAAGGCGTTTGCCTTTCATGCAGGAGGTCATCGGTTCAAATCCCGGCACCCCATATGGTCCCCATGCCTGCCAGGAGCAATTTCTGAGCCTGGAGCCAGGAATAACCCCTGAGCACTGCCGGGTGTGACCCAAAAACCACAAAAAAAAAAAAAAAAAGAATAAGGCTTCAGGTTACCCTTTCCCCAAAATTTACCTTGAATTTATAGTTAACATAATGTGCCTCAGGGGACAAGAAGAAGGATACTATCATGATGTCAAAGGAAAGTGGTCAAAGGGATTTCAAAAGTAAGGTGAAGTATTATGCATGAAACTTTAGCAATAACAGTACTCTCAACCACTTTCAAGCCAAAAAGAAAAAAAATACCATTAAAAATCCAAAATAATAAACCAGAACAACAACAACAACAACAACGACAACAAAACTACCTGCCATATATGCAGACTGGTGGGTGGGAGGCAAACTTAGGACATTAGTTAAAGGGAGAAGACATTAGTAAAAAGAATTGGCATTAGAAAACTATATATCTGTAACTCAGTCATATAAAACTTTGTAATTCATGGTGAAAGAACCAAAATCAAGAAAAACAAATGATAGAAATATCTAGGAGCATTTGTTCTCTGAGATCTGTTAGTAACTTAAATTTTTAAAGTTAATTAATGAGTGTAAAGAAAGGAATATGCCAGGATAATGATCCCAGATTGACAACAACCAAATCTTCGAGACTTAGTAGAAGTTTAGAGGACTATTTTATTTTATTTTTGTTTTATTTCCTTTTGTTTGGGGGCCATATTCATTAAGGTTTAGGGTTATTTCTGGTTCTGCACTCAAGAATTACTTCTGGCATGCTTGGGAACATATTGGATGCCAGGGACTGTACCTAGGTTGATCACGTGCAATGTAAGCACCATCCACTGTACTATTGAACTGGCTCCTAGAGGACTCTCTTTTAAAGATATTGCATATCTTTTTCTAAATCTCTTGAGCAAATAAAGTAGTAATATATAGAAATGGGAAGTTAGTGAATATATATAAGTCTGGGGGATTAAATTTATAAAAACTATAGTCATGTGTTTTAAGTAAGCAAAAGTAATACATGGTAATATTTTTGTTGGAAAAAAGAAGGAATTTGTCTTAAAGTAAAACTTTTTTTGAAACAGAATAAAGGAAATTATGGATGTAGTGAATGTAAAGAGAAATGTAGAAGGTCTGAGAATAGTTTTTATGGAAAATTATTTGTAGGTAAGTTGAATAGTATTAAAGAATTGTTAAATTAAATTTTGATGTATTTAGTGTACTTGAATAAAATAAAATATTAACTTTCCTTTACTAAAATAACATTTCAAGACTGGTGAAAATTTTCAGACTGTAAAAATTTAGTTGGTCTATCTAGTAAGTGAAGTCATATGTAATTAAAATAACCACATATGATTTAAGTATTATCATCAGGTCTTAAGTAGCCTAGCCTTGGTTTTAAGATGACTGTTTTACTTATAATTCTAAAATCCCTGCTGAAATTTAATAAAAATTTTTGTAATTGTTTTAGACATTTAATATGTGAGACTAAACATCCAAAATTTTAAGAAATATATGGAAGACATTTATAGGAGATCTCATAAAGAATTCCATAAAAATTACTTTCCTTATAAGAAGAGAAATACCTATGGTTAGATCTATTATGTCAAATCTTTATGGAAATATTGGCACATAAGAAATGTTTAATCTTTTAACATATATAGTAACATATGTGTTCTGAACACTTGAGGACTTATATGACTGACAATTAGGTATTTTAGTATATTTGCATGTCAAAAAATTGAACAAACCTACTGCCAATTAAATAAATAATATACTTACTTGTGAACATTCTGAGGTTTTTGTCATCTACAGAATTGTTTCAATGCATTATGATAAGAAAATACTATAAAAAAGATTGATATATTCTCCAGAGTATGGATTTGAGATAGAATATAAGGTAAGACAGTATGGTAAATTTAGACCCCTTAAAAAAGTTCAGGAAATTGTTATTTTTCTATATGGAACTGAATGAGAATGAATATAAACTTGACTAAAATCTGTTAAATTACCTTTTTGGTAAAACAAAAACAGTAGCTTTTCTCTCTTCTTAACTCTCAAACATTTTTAAAAATGCTTAATGGAAACCAATGTTTTTACATAAATTCAGGAAAGTATATTTTCTCACTCTAGTATAATTGACAACTGGCTATGTTAGTGAGGCAATTTTTTTTGAAATGCCAAAGATAATACTACTTTATAAGTTATTATTAAGCACAGCACAGGTTTTTTTTCAGGTTTTTAGAGTATTTATTATTTTTGAAGTTAACATGTGCATAATAGAAAATGAGAAATAACAAGAAGCAAAGAACATAGTCACAATTACAGTTACGTCTGACATGTCCTTCTAGGTCCTGTTTTCCTATACTACTAAGCATTCGTTGTCTTAAAAATCATAGGATATGTATCCTGCTTCTTTATACAGCATGAGTGTTTATTATTTCAAAGTCCCAAAGCCATATGAGTATTTGGTAAACAAGAATACACAGCACTAATTCAGTTTGGAAGGAAAAAATATAATCTAGTCTTTCTTGGCAATGAAAATTTCTTAGAAGACAAAAACAGTAACAAGGCCTCTAGATAAATATTGGCATAGTTGCAATTAAAATACTGCATTCCCTTAAATCCAAGTAAAAATGAGAAAAGCAATTGAGAAAAGTATAAGCTTCTAAAAATAATTCATTATCCAATCAATCTAATAAAATGTTAGCAAGGAAGCGAAGTGCTAACCAAAGTACCAACACCATAGTCCTATGTGCAGCTACATACATACATATACACACAGAGACACTCACACATACACACACGCACCAATGGCCAACATCAAATGCCACCAATGGGCAACATCAACTGCCACCAATAATAGCCCTTTCTTCTTCTCATCCTTCTACCACTCTGCTGCCAACGCAAGAATAAGGCCTGATGTTTTATTATTCAGAGATGGTTTAATAGTCTATGTCCAAGATGCTCTCTTCCTATCAGTTATAAGAGATAAATATAAATTGGGTTAATTCACTAGTTCTACTTTTTATCATACACTGTCACCTCAGGACATCTAAAGCTTAGATGTTGCAAAGTAATCAATGAACCTTGTCCTCAATAAATACAGGTCCTATAAAAAAGCACACATATAGACCTACAGTTAGAATCAAGAACTGTCTCCTAGCTGAACTAGCAGAGCCCTTCCCTCACCCTTCCTCTTTCTCCACCATTTCAGTGACCAATTACTTAACCATATCTTGTTCCAAGAGTAGATTAACAGACTCTCCCAGAAGATAGTCCTTCCTAAACACTAAAAGGAATTATATATAAATAAAGTTTACTAATATTACTTCTTAAAATATATGGTATTAGCAATTATCCTCTAATATAGTCATATTAACTAAAATGCATATATAAAACAAAAGACAATCTGAATCTGCCTAAAGCCGCGTAGATATAGAACCCTTCTCTGCACTTCCTTCCCTGCAAACCCTTCCCCAACAGTCAGGATTCCTCCAAGAAATCCTTTAATGGTTCCAGATCCAGATAAAAACCTTTCTACAGATTTTAAAGTTGTTTTTTTTTTTTTAATTTTTGGGTCACTCCTGGCTCTACTCTCAGGACCTACTCCTAGCAGGCTCAGGGAACCATTTGGGATGCCAGGTATTGAACCCGGATCAGCTGTCTGGAAGGCAAATGCCCTACCAGCTGTACTATCACTCTGGCCCCCCTTTCTCTACTTTTAAGTTATATATTTTCAAACATCTATAAGACTAGATGTTTCCAACAAAGATTTGTCCACTGTATTCTGAATATCTTCTACATAGGGACTATCTAGGTTTTTTAATTAAAAAAGTTAGGGGATGGGGCCACACCCAGCAGTGCTCAGGGACTGATCACTTGTGGCAGACTTGAGGGGCCATAGGACATGCCATGGATCAAAGCTGGGTTGGCTGCATGCAAGGCAAGCACTCTATCTTCTGTGCTATTTTTACATTGGCTCCTCTAACCTAGAATCTTGTCTCTTCTTAACCCCATCAACCCAGTGGACAGTTTGCAAAACAGATTTAATACCAAGTGGATATTAACAATTTCACTTTCTCAAGTATTTTTCATATTATTTACTTTGATTTTTAAAAGTATACAATGTACTTGTTAACTCTTTTACACTTGTAATCTCTTAAACATCTATAAAGACTAAATGTTATAATTTAGGGCATCTGTTCTTTATATACAGTATATATAAACAGCTAAATAAAGCAAAATACAGACAAGTGACAATAGCTAATCTTGCTTAACTAAAAACATATTACTCTAAAGTCCTTTGTGCTTTTTCCCCTCCCTCTCTGAACAAGCAGAGATTAAACTGTTCAGAAGCATTTTTAATATTCTGATCATTCCATTTCCAAGACTATCTCTAATGTATTTTAACAAAAAAGTATCTACAAAATGTATTAATTTTACTACCTCTACTTTTAACATACGTTGTGCACTTCTAAACATCTAGAAAGACTAGATGTTTCAAAGAAGGACTTAGTTTGTCAACTATATACATATGAGTGTTGAATAAACCACACACATGTACCAATGGTCTTATCACAAAGTGTCTTTGTGATCTAAAACTTTTCATTTTCACCAATTCTTCCTCTCCATCACAAACCCCTGGTAAGGGTAAGTGTAACTTCATTTCCAAAAGTTTTTTTTTTATCTGAAGACAGCTCTGGATAAATTTTAACACAAAGTGTAAAAATGTGTTAGTTTACTAACTCTACTTTTGTCATACATTGGCAACCTCTTTAATATCTGAAGATGAAGTATTAAAAAAAATAGGACCCATTTGCCCATTTTATATACAATATATGCAGAAACAGTATAGATGAATTGCAAATAAAGTATAGGGCAGAAAGTAAGCTAAAAATTTCTACTACACCCCAGAAAACAACTTCCTGAATTTCTTCCCCGCTACCTCCCTCAGTCCAATGAATAAGGAGTATTCTGTTTGAATTCCATTTCTAAGGATATTTTCCACCAACTTCAAGTTATATACAAGCATTATACTAGTTTTAACTACACTCAGCACTTAACTTATTCACAATGTACATACTATTAAATTCAAACTGCTCCTATAACAATAGTAATATTTGAGGTTTCTTCTAAATATGACCATTTTGGCTTGAACTTTTCCCTTATTTATTTTTAATTTTTCCTTTATTTTCCCTTCACCACCAACCCAACCAAGTGGACAAGTATAGGAATGTATGGCATTTAGAGGTGAACTAATTCAAATATGAAATTCATTTACAGAAAGCTGTAACAGTCAACAATTTCAAGGTGCTTTTTCTTTTTTTGGTCATACAAGGGCAACTTCTTTAAAAATCCAGAGCTGAGATCCCCAAATTTATTTCATAGTTTTTATACTATGAAAAAGTTCCCAAACATTTTAGGGAGTAAAAAAAAGTCAGTACCCTGCTGGAAATCTACTTCTTTAAATAAGCAAAGGACCACCCCACCCCCACCCGCAACCTCTATAGTTGCACCTAAGGCTACTACTGCCTTCCCAATCCTTCCCAGCACTCCCTAGGAGGCAGTGATCACCCACTTCAAGAATCACTTTGAGCTAGAGACTGGATGTTTACAAAAATCATATTCATTATATACACTATACACAGCAAAACAAAATGAGTGGACATACAAAAATGATTTTCTAAAAATGTCTTTGTATCAAGGAATACACTAGCACATCTCCTTTTGCAATTCTTTCCCTTCCGCCTCTTCAAACAACTTAGCAGGCTAGCACACTGTGCTCAGAAGTGATGTAATAGTCCCCCTCCCAAGACATTATTTCCCACCAATTTTAGTAAAAATGATATTTACAAAGAGATATTTTACTACCTTTACATTTAACATATGTCGGGCACTTCTGAACCTCTAGATGGACTAGATGTTTCAAATAACGATTTAAAACTTTCTAGTATATACAAGCAGTCTTGAATTAACTGCACACATGTAACAGAATCTGTGTCTTGGAAATCATGAACATTCAGCCAAATACCAACCTTCCCCCATTTCTCTCTCCTCCAACCCAACAGGTCATATGGTCACATTTTAGAAGATAATCTTTCCAAGAAATTTTAGCACAAAATGTACACATCTATTTTTGTTGTTGTTAAACCTCTTAACATCTACACAGATGTGGTAAACTTTACAAACCAGAGTCCCTTTCTTTCTACCTACTATATCATATACGTCGGCAATCTCTTAATACCTAGATCTGGATGAAGCACGAGTCTACTGTGAAAAAAGGTTGGGGGGTTAAGTTGAGAGGAGCTTTATGTACACAGGCCTTTGCGTGGTGGCCAAAGAAATCTTCCCAAATGATGTTGGACACTTAGATCGAGAAACCATTTTTTTTTTCCTTCTCCGGTGAGCATTTTACTTGTAGGGCAAAGATCAGGCGTATCCATAGGTGTCAATTGGGTGATGCTCACCTTGAGGACCCCTAGGGCCTTGGTCGGTAGGTCGTTTGGTCAGTCGGAAAGAGAGGCGATACAATGAAATCTCATCAGGGTGGAACGGGCGGTTGGCCCAGGTCCTGGTTCTATGCGGGTTCATGGGTCAAAGAGGAGGACAAGGGAACCTCCACCAGTATCAGTTGCAGATATTATTAAAACATTTATTCTTTTTAGGGGCCGGAGAGATAGCATGGAGGTAAGGTGTTTGCCTTGGGTGCAGAAAGTCGGTGGTTCGAATCCCAGCATCCGATAGGGTCCCTCGAGCTTGCCAGGAGTGATTTCTGAGTGTAGAGCCAGCAGTAACCCCTGAGCGCTGCTGGGTGTGACCCAAAAACCAAAAAAAAGAAAAACAAAACCACCCAACCAACCAAACAACGCAAATTTATCATTTTTAAAAAGGTCTAAGTGGTTTCAATGTAAAGTTTAAAACCATGTACTTAGGAGACAGAGTGATAACATGGTGATAGACCATTTCCCCTGCACACTGCCAATCCAGGATGGACCAGGTATCCCATATGGCTCCCTGATCCTTCCAGGAGAGATTTCTGAGCACAGAGCAGGAGTAACTTCTGAGTGCACCAGGGTGTGGCCCCAAGACAAAATAAGACAAAATAAAATCCATGTATTTATAGTGCAATCAATATATTTCTTTACACTCAAATAAAAATTTAAAATATAATGGGCAATTCAGAATTTATAAAATAGTATATATCATATCTGGAATTAAAATATTTATTCTATTACTTCCAATTGGTCTGTCGTATGTAAAATTTAGAGAAATTAATTCTTAAGTTTCTTTCTTTCTTTCTTTCTTTCTTTCTTTCTTTCTTTCTTTCTTTCTTTCTTTCTTTCTTTCTTTCTTTCTTTCTTTCTTTCTTTCTTTCTTCTTTCTTTTTCTTTCTTTCTTTCTTTCTTTTTTTTTCTGGTTTTTGGGTCACACCCAGCAGCGCTCAGGGGTTATTCCTGGCTCTATGCTCAGAAATCACTCCTGGCAGGCTCGAGGGAACATATGGGATGCTAGGATTCAAACCATTGTTCTTCAGCATGAAAGGCAAACACCCTTCCTCCATGCTATCTCTCCAGCACCCCTTAAATTTCTTAATACTTACTATCAAAATGTTGTCTAGTAGCCTGAACTATTTTTCATGAATGTTATTGGTTTTAAATATTGTCAGACTAAATACATATTTATAGTTCTTATTCGTTTAGTTTTCTTTGCTGACATTGACAGTGCTCAAAGTTTACTTTTAACTCATTTCTCAAAGATTGAAGAGAAAAACTCACATGGGTCTGGAAGCAACCTGAAAACAGGAAATAATTCACACCAAGATAGGGAGATAAAACAGGTTGAGGAATTTCCACCACAAGCTCAAAACAAAACTGGCTGGCAGGCAAATTGTGGAACAAGCCTTGGAACCTCTGACTTGTGGTCTTTATTGAGAAGATTAGGACCACCCCATGGGTGGAGAATAGTACGGGTAGGGTACTAATTTAGATTTTTTTCTGCCCTGGTGAGACAAATATATGCGAAGAATAAGCCCACTTAATTAGGGAGAAGGCCAAGATCAGTTACTCAATAAAAATCATTCCTCATGGAACTCATGGACAATGTGGGGAACTGGAGATCTAACACAATGTTGGGAACTGAAGATGCATACAAGATCATTTATTAGGTCATTTTTAATTTAGAAACATATTAATAAGAAGCACCCAGTTTTATTGTACAGTTTCTTTCCCTAGTGCACATTCTTAAACTTTCTGCACCTTCCTTTAAATTCACTCTGCAAATTTTACTTCAGTCCTATTTGCAACCAACTGGTTACTCTTTCTCAGATTTCCCTTCCTTTTGCCCCAGTATTAAATCCATACATTATCTTTCTTGCATAATCACACACCCACCTACATAAACCATAAAGCCAGCTAGGGGAATTATTGTTTCAAAATTGCTGTTTGATGATTTATTGAATGATGTATGTAATGTTTCAGAAACCCTATAATGATTCCAGGTAACTGGTATTCGGGGTCCTGCAGACCAGCCTAGATTATTGGACCCCTGGGGCCCAGGTAATAATAAAATGCCAATGGTATTGGCATCACCAATTGGCTGTCTGTCTCTCTGGGTTTTGGGGCGATGGGCAAACCTTTGAATTCTCTGACTCTAACAGAAGCAGAAACACTGCCAAAGTTTCTACAAAGCTAACATCACCCTGATACCAAAAGCAGAGATGAGAGAAAGAGAATTATAGGCCGATATCCTTGATGAATATAGATGCAAAGATCCTCAAAAAAATACTATTAGCAAATAGAATTCAACAACTCATCAAGAAGGTTATACATCATTCCAGAGATGTAAGGATGGGTTAACATCTGTAAGTAATATTTCAAATCAACAAAAGAAAAAAAGTCATATGATCATGTCAAAATATGCAGAGAAAGCATTGGACAAGGTCCAGCACCCATTTATGATAAAAACTCTCAACAAGATGGAAATTGAAGTAATTTTTCTCAATATAATAAAAGCGATTTAAAACAAGCTAATGAAAAACATTTTACTAAATGGGGAAAAACTTCTAAGAAGCCTGTCCTCTAAAATCTAGCACAAGACAAGGTTATCCATTCTCGCTAATTCTATTCAATATAGTACTGGAAGTATTAGCCACACAAATTAGGCAAGAAAAAGATATGTGTGGTGTATGTATATGTGTTTGAGTTTGTAAGTGGAGGAACTTAGCTTATATAACTGTCATGGCATTGCACAAAGTAAAGTCAGGCTAAGAAATTTTAGAACTTCCCCAAACTTTCTTTTTTTGTTTATATCTTTATTTAAACACCTTGATTACAAATATGGTTGTAGTTGGGTTACAGTCATGTAAAGAACACACCCTTTTACCAGTGCAACATTCCCATCCCCAATGTCCCAAATCTCCCTCCTCCCCACTACACTCCTGCCTGTACTCTAGATAGGGTTTCTACTTCCCTCGTTAATTCACATTGTTATGATAGTTCTCAGTGTAGTTATTTCTCTAACTTCACTCTTTGTGGTGAGCTTCATGTTGTGAGCTGGACCTTTGAGCCCTCCTCTCTTTGTCTCTGAGAATTATTGCAAAAATTCTTTTATTTTTCTTAAAACCCATAGATCAGTGAGACTATTCTGCATCTTTCTCCCTCTAAGTTATTTCACTCAGCATAATAGATTCCATGTACAGTCATGTGTAGGAAAATGAAATTTCCCTAAACTTTCAAGTTTTTTTTGCATAATAGTGGTATAATTTATGCAAGCAGACTAATTAAATAATACAGCTATTTAAACAAATTTACAATACAGTATAATGAGATTCCTAGGTGTCAGAGAACTATCTCATTTCACAGTATCTGCATTTCTCTGTACTGACTCTCCTAGAGAATCTTGTGTTTGCAACTCACTAAAAACACCATATTGCTTTCAGTCTCAAGAGACAGGTGCTTGAATGATTGATTTTGTTTCTTGCTTAGAAATGGGAGTGAAAGGGATTAAGAGTATGAAAATTATCTCTCTAGAGAATACATGGAAATGCATATATCATTTAATTTCACCTCCATTAGCATTGCTCTTCCATTTCCTTTTATAAAGAAACTCTCCACTAATGGTGTAAAGCAAGAAACAGAAGACAGTTTGGTAAGCTGAAAACTATAGTTGATTGGGGAAGAGGAAGCTCTTCTATTAGCTTTGTGATTTTATTAGAGAAGAAAAATAACCTCTCTTTAATCAAGATTGCACATCACACCTGTGACCTAAATAGTGACTCTGGGGTAAGCACAGTCTTTATCTACTGATACCAATGATGATGTAATTAGGAATCCAGAAGCTATTAATTTAATGTACAGCAACTAAAGTAACCAGCAATAAATTAGAGAATTCAGAAAGTTTTCTTTCTGGGAAAAGATTATGTTAACAACAAGTCATTGTTTTTGTTCTTTATTTTGTGGGGATTTGAGGGACAACGTATCATGTAAAAGTGTTTTGTAATTTGCTCCTGATGATGTATGAAGGATCAGATCCCAAGGCTTGCAATTGCCATGCATATACTCAGTCCCTCTCTAGTCAGAGCAAGCAGGCTTTGATTGTAGTCAAACTTTGGTTTGGATATTTCCTTTCTCTTAGGAGTTCTAAGAATCTAGTAATTTGTTTCTTCCCACTTTTAAATTTGCTGTATTTGCTGTAATTCTGAGGAACTGTCCTTGTCAGTATTTTCAAGTTTGTTATAGTGTAACCTAAATTAGACAGACATTTTGGGGATATTTCCAGTTGCTCATTTTATTTACTAAATTTAGTTTCTGTCTGTTTCTTATGTCTCTTAGTCTTTCTCAATGTCATATGTATATATTGATATATATATCTTATATATTAATTGCTGCCTTTCCCCTCTTTCAACTAGTTCTTTTAAAGTAACATACTTTAAAAAGTTTTTAAACAAAAAATGTTTTAAACATATAAATAGTTGACTTACAAAATAATCACTTTTCTGGTTTATTATAAATATATAAAATAAAAATAAGATGAGTTATAGAGATAGCACATAGAAGACAAATTTAGCATGTGTGGAAGCCTTGATTGATGTGTGGAAGGCTTGAATTGTTAAGCTCTAAGTGAGACAAACCTCAGCACACAGTTATGAATATTATCGGTGTGGTTCAAAATGAACTCACACACATGCACATATACGTATAATATGCACAATAAAATACAAATATGATTTTAAATGATTTTAAACCATCTGAGGCAAAGGGAATTAACTCTTAATTCTTTGGGTATATGAGTTTGTTCAGAACAGGAAGTTCTTAGATGTATAAGCCTTAAGTATTGTTGAAATCACCATTCATCAGAGTTGAAGTGTTATCATTCACCAACCATTCTGACAGTTTATTTGTCCTCAGGGCTCAAAAAATCACTGGATCCCAAACTGAAGAGACCATGTATAACTTGAGTTGCTACAACCCTCCTTCCTTTACTCTTGTTGGAATTCCTGGCCTGGAGAAGTTCCATATATGGATTGGGATTCCTTTTTGTGTCATCTATGCTGTAGCTATTGTGGGCAATTGTATTCTTCTCTACCTCATTGCAGTTGAGCACAGCCTTCATGAGCCCATGTTCTTCTTTCTCTCTATGCTGGCTGCCACAGACCTTATTCTGTCCACTGCCACAGTTCCCAAACTGCTCAGTAATCTCTGGTTTGCATTCCATGAAATAACCTTCTCTGGTTGTCTTACCCAGATGTTCTTTCTCCACTTCAGCTTTGTAGTGGACTCAGCAATCCTGTTGGCCATGGCATTTGATCGCTATGTGGCCATCTGCTTCCCCTTAAGATATACCACCATCCTGACTCCACAAGTGATTATCAAAATTGTGGTGAGCATCATTGTGAGGAGTTTCTCTGTTATCCTGCCAGATGTTTTTCTGCTGAAACGATTACCCTTCTGTGGAACACGCATCATTCCACACACATACTGTGAACATATAGGGGTTGCTCGGCTTTCCACTGCTGACATCTCCATTAATATCTGGTATGGATTTGCTGTGCCCCTTATGACTGTTATCTCAGATGTGATCCTTATTGCTGTTTCCTACACATTCATTCTCCGGGCTGTCTTTCACCTATCATCCCAGGGTGCCCGCCAAAAAGCTCTGAGTACATGTGGCTCCCATGTTTGTGTTATCCTCATGTTTTATACACCTGCCTTCTTCTCTATTCTTGCTCATCGTTTTGGGCACAGTGTTCCTCGAAATATACTCATACTATTTGCTAACCTATATGTAGCTATTCCTCCTGCATTAAATCCTATTGTTTATGGAGTGAAAACCAAACAAATTCAGGAAAAGTTTGTTCTCCTTTTCACTTTGAAGAAGTTAACATAATATGGAGGGGCACTAAAGGAGAAATTCAAGTCAAAGGTGAAATTTTATTTGTTTTTATTTTATCAATACATTACAATACTGAGTGTGCCCACTAATAATTAGCTTAGTTCTGATTATGTGAAATCTTACAGAACATGAAATCAAGATAAAGCTGTAAATCTGGTTAACTTAATATTAATGTACACCTGTATAAACCATAAGACATTATTAAAATGAAAAAATCTAGAATTTTTTAAAATCAGGGATATCTTAGTTTGGACTTCTACAACATGCATGCTTGCTAATAATGGGTGTAGAAGTGCTTTATATGGAAGCCTGCTCAAAGAAATTTAAAGTTGAATACTATAGTAGAAACCAGAAAATATGCCTAGTTGTGTAGTTGGAAATGTATAAAGTGTCCCACTTATATTTTACTAAATGATGAGTACTTAAACTGTCATTAAATTATGGACTTGGGACTGAAGCAATAGCACAGCAGTAGTTCATTTGCCTTGCATGAGTCTAATCCTAGACGGACCCGGGTTAGATTCCCTGCATTTCATATGGTCCCCTAAGCCTTCAGGAGTGATTTCTGAGTGCAGAGACAGGAGTAACCCCTGAGTGCCACCAGGTGTGATCCAACACCCCCCTCAAATTCTGAACTTTTTTTTTAACATAGTCAAAAGCATTAGGGTAACTGCTCCTATTTGAATTTTGTGATCACTTTGTAACCCACTAGTATATCTCAACCTTCTTAAAAATGAGATTTCCTATTACTTTCCCCTAAATCTTCTTGTAATCATGTAGATATGATAACTGCTTTGAGAGCATGAATCCACTGTCTTCCATTTACAGGTTTGTTGTCAATAATGCTCTTTCTCAACCCATCACAATGTCACTAATCTATTTGATATCTCATCAGGAGATTGTTAAATATATCCTTCACAATATTCATATTCATACTAACAAAAGTAACACTTGTATCTCCCTCATTGAAAAATGAGGTTTCTAAGCATAGAAATTACCTAACATGAACTCACACTGGTGTTTCTTAGCTTAGATAATAGGGAAATCTCTTATTGTGCATTTTAAGAAATAACATTCAGGTTGCCATGTCTGCACCTGGCCCAGTTCATAGACAGTCTGTTTTCAAAAGATATAGCTGGCTATCTCAGGAATAGAGGTGAAAATATTGGTATTTTACATTTTGATTTTGTGTTTTAGAGCAACAGCTGGTAGTGCTAAGAGTTTACTCCTGGCTCTGCACTCCTAATGAGATTCAGGGACCATAATGTGATGCTGAGGATCAAACCTGGATTTATGCAGGCAAGGCAAATGCACTACTCACTGTACTATATCTCCAGTTCTGATCATTTTTCTTGTAACTGCATTCTACAAGAATATTTTAAATACAGTTGAGAGCCATACATTACAAGACTTAACAATTTATAAAAGTAATATATTTAATTTATTTAACAGATAAATATACATATTTTATTATATTATAAAAAATCAATAGCAGATTTAGATTTAGTCTCAGGTTTGCCTGATTCTAAATTTTTTACTTTATTTTATATAATTTGTGTGGGTGACCTTGATTCTAAATTATTTATGCAGTGATTTCCTATTTAACTGCTACAACCTCCACATAAAATTAATTTCTCCAACACTATGCTGGAATATCACTACTCGTTTCTATGCAATTGCCTTTCCATTTTGTCTTTCTTTAAAGAAAGTAACAATATCACAAACATTAATTTCAAAGCCCAAAACATGTAGCTTTTCTTTTATGTATTCTCTGTAATATTATAATAAAATCAATTTAATATTTGATTTGACTGTTTGGATTTTAGGTACATATTCCTTAAGTAGGTACATTATATATTATATGTATATAAATACCATCAATGTATCACATTTTAACCTTGATCTTGAACAATGAACTTATTGAGTTTCTTCTCTTATATGTTTCTCTGAGTGGATCTAAATCATATTTATAGTTAAAATGGTTTCTACCCTGCACCTTGCAATCAATTTGTTCTCTAAAAGCAAGAGTGGCAATTTTACTATTCAAATATTACTGATCAGGTTGCATTTTTAAATATTCTACATGTTTTAAGTCTTTAAGTTTCTTGAATACAGGAATTGATATCCTGAAACACTTCCTTATGTTACATCTTAGTATGTGTTTTCTTTTCTTTTTTTTTTTTTTTTTTTTTTTTTTTTGGTTTTTGGGCAACACCCGTTTGATGATCAAGGATTACTCCTGGCTATGAGCTCAGAAGTAGCTCCTGGCTTGGGGGGACCATATGGGATGCTGGGGGATCCAACCACGATCCATCCTACCCATCCTATGCTAGCGCTTGCAAGGCAAACACCTTACCTCTAGCTCCACCTTCCCGGCCCCAAAGTATGTGTTTTCAATAAATAATTTATGCATATTCAAAATTAATTAGAAATCCTTGTTGAATGCCTTTTCAATGATTCTTTTTCACCATCTCTATCCAGTTTATAGTCTATAGTAAGTTTCTTCACTCATTAACAAGCTTATAAATTTAGTCATCCCAAATCTAAATTAAATTTATTTCTTTATTTATTAATGGATTTTGAACCCCATCTATTGCTCAGAGGAAGACTCTAGACTTTCTTTTCTAGCTCTGCATTAGAGGATAATTCCTGGAAGGCTCCATGGACCATACTGGTGCCAGAATATTAATATTAATCTCTGCAGCTCCTAGAGTCTACAACTTTAATAATATTGTAGAAATTTAAATAACATTAGAATTGTGTTTGAGGGAACATATATAAAAGACCTACCAAGTCTCATACCAATGTTAATAAGGATAGTATATCTAATAAAGATACTTGCCTGGCTGTATCAAATACTTAGAATTTCCATTGAGTATGTTTCTTATGCTTTCTCTTTATTTCTGATTTAACATGTATATCTAGGCTTCAATTAAAAATATTTTTTCTGCTTGTAAGGCCCGTTCCCCCGCGGCTCCCAGGCCGAGCCCCTTCCCCTGCGAACCCAGGCGGCGCGGAATCGGCCAGGTAAGGCCCGGTCCCCCGCGGCTGCCAGGCCGAGCCCCTTCCCTGCAAAACCGGGAGGCGCGGAAACGGCCTTGTAAGGCCCGTTCCCCCGCGGCTGCCAGGCCGAGCCCCTTCCCCTGCGAACCCGGGCGGCGCGGAATCAGCCAGGTAAGGCCCGTTCCCCCGCGGCTGCCAGGCCGAGCCCCTTCCCCTGCGAACCCGGGAGGCGCGGGATCGGCCAGGTAAGGCCCGGTCCCCCGCGGCTGCCAGGCCGAGCCCCTTCCCTGCGAGCCCGGGAGGCGCGGAAACGGCCTTGTAAGGCCCATTCCCCCAGGGCTGCCAGGCCGAATCCCTTCCCTGCGACCCCGGGAGGCACGGAAACGGCCTTGTAAGGCCTGTTCCCCCGCTGCTGCCAGGCCGAGCCCCTTCCCCAGGAACCACAAGCGCTGAGGAGAGTGGCTTGAGGGAAGCCCTTCCTCTGGGTGGGCACCTGGAAGGGCAACTTGAACAACCCGAATAGACAAGGGAGATAGGGCCAGTCGTCTGGCCCCTCAGGTGACCTAGAACAGTCCATCCCCTAGGGCCCTGGAGTGGACCAGGGACTCCCCAAGGACGAGAGCTCTGGGTTGGGCGGAAGGAACTCCTTCAACAGAGGCTTGGAGGGGACGGAGCTCCATTGACTCTCGGAGAGAGGAGGGGGGACAGAGAACTAGGCTCAACAGCGCCAGCAAACATTGTGGCCAGGAGCGGAACTGCACCGCTGACAGAACTAAGGAGCAGAAAAGAGACAGGACCCACAGGGAAGGCTGACCCCTAGGCAGCAAAGGGGAGGAGAAAGAGCTAGGTTCAACAAGCTCACCCAACAGGCCCCTCTAGAACCACCTTCAGGAAGGGGAACAAGCAGGCCAAAAAAAGAAGCCACAACACTCCAAAACACACCATTAAATACAAAGAACCATGCGCAAATCAAGGAAATCCCTAATAATTGGAGACACCATGACAAATCCTAGCAAGTTCCCAAGTCCACCAAATCGCACAGATCCAGGGGAAGAAGACTTAAAAACGGTAATGAGGAAGGAAATGCAGGAATTACTAACAGCAATGAAAGAAACCCTAGCTACCGAATATAAGAAAACCATGGAAGAACGAATCAGCCAAATTAAAGAAGAAATATCAAAGAACATGAGAGAGACCATACAAAAAGAAGTGAAGGACTTAAGAGACAAAGTAACAAGCCTTACGAGCAGAAACACAGAGTTGGAGAAGCACATCGAAGAACTCGAAGGAAAACTACAATCAAAAAAAGATCAAGAAACCAACAAAGAAATAAAAGGCAAAGCACTGGAAGGAAAAATCCAATATCTAATGAATAAAGACAAAAGGAACAATCTAAGAATTGTGGGTATACCAGAAGGGGAGGAAATAGGGAAGGGGGAAGAACAGGTAGTCAGGGAGATAATAACAGAGAACTTCCCCACACTCTGGAAAGACACTTCAGGACAAATCCAGGAAATCAAGAGGGTTCCTAATAAAATAGACCCTAATAAGCCAACACCAAGACACATAATAATCCAAATGGCAAAAAACAAAGAGAAAGAGGAACTCCTGAAAGCAATAAGGGAGAAAAAAAACCTCAAGTACAAAGGAAAGGACATAAGAATCAAACCGGATCTCCCATTTGAAATAATTCAAGCAAGAAGACAGTGTAATGACATATTTACACGACTGAATGAAAGAAATTTCCAACCCAGGGTACAATACCCAGCAAAACTATCATTCATATGGGAGGGCAGAATAAAAACATTCTCAAACATGAACGAACTTGAACTATTTGTGCAAACCAAGCCGATCCTAAACGACTTACTCAGAGATGAATTACATAATCCAAACCCCCGATTGTAACAACAACCACTCCACACAATACAACGGCACAACAGTCCTCTCTATCAATAATTTCCCTAAATGTGAATGGACTGAACTCTCCAATTAAAAGACACATAGTAGAGAACTGGGTTAGGAAAAATAAACCGGACTTCTGCTGTCTGCAAGAAACACACCTACAGTTACAGGATAAGCACAGGCTTAGAATAAAAGGATGGAAAGTAATTATTCAGGCCAATGGAAAACAAAAAAGAGCAGGGACAGCCATTCTTATATCAGACCAAATTGTATTCAACCTCAAGAAAGTGATCAGAGACAAAGAGGGTCACTACTTACTGATCAGGGGAACATTAGATCAAGAAACACTAACCCTGGTCAATATCTATGCACCTAATGTAGAGTCAGCAAAATATGTGAGGCAACTACTGGCAAACCTGGAGAAACACATGAAGGGAAATGTGATAATAGTAGGGGACCTCAATACTCCACTATCACCATTGGACAGAACCACCAAACAGAAAAATAGCAAAGAAATAAGAGCTCTAAATGAAAAATTAGAAGATTTAGGGCTAATAGATTTATATAGAGCCCTCCATCCCCAGAAAGCAGAATACACATTCTTCTCAAACCCACATGGAACCTTCTCCAGAATAGATCATGTCTTAGGATACAAAGCCAACCTATATAAGACCACAAAGGTAAGGATCATAAGAAGTACCCTTTCAGATCACTATGCAACAGAGGTTAAAATTGATGTCAAGAAGAAGCAATGGAGAAAAACTAATACCTGGAGATTAAACAACATGCTGCTCAACAACAGCTGGATCAAAGAACAACTCAAGGAAGAAATAAAAAGATTCCTTGAGACAAACGACAATGAAGAGACAACATGTCAAAACTTATGGGACACAGCAAAAGCAGTAATTAGGGGGAAACTCATAGCAATACAGGCCTATGTCAAGAAACAGGAAAACAACAAAACCAACAGTTTAAAAGATCACCTCAAAGAACTGGAACAACAGCAACAGAGGAATCCAACCACAACCAGAAGGCAAGAAATAATAAAAACCAGAGCAGAAATAAACAACATCGAAACCAAGAAAACAATACAAAAAATCAACGAGACCAGGAGTTGGTTTTTCGAAAAAATAAACAAGATAGACAAACCATTGGCAAAACTCACCAAAAAAAAGAGGGAAAACACCCAAATCAGTAGGATCACAAATGAAAGGGGAGAGATTACAACAGAACCCCAAGAAATACAACACATCATGAGATCATATTATGAACAACTATACTCAACTAGGTTAGAGAACCCAGTAGAAATAGACAGATTCTTGGACAAACACCCTATTCCAAGACTGGAAAAGGAGGATCTAGAAAGACTAAACAGACCAATCACCTCAGAGGAAATTGAAGATGTAATTAAAAAACTCCCTAAGAACAAAAGCCCAGGCCCAGATGGATTTACAGGTGAATTCTATCAAACATTTCAAGAAGACTTACTACCACTTTTCCATAGGCTTTTCCAAACCATAGAAAAAACAGGAATCCTCCCCAACTCCTTTTATGAGGCTAATATCACACTCATTCCCAAAGAAGGCAAAGACACCACCAAAAAAGAAAACTACAGACCAATCTCACTAATGAACATAGATGCAAAGATACTTAACAAAATCTTAGCAAACCGAATCCAACACTTCATCAAAAAGATCATACATCATGACCAAGTGGGATTCATACCAGGAATGCAAGGTTGGTTCAACATACGCAAATCAATGAACATTATACACCACATCAACAACATGAAAGACAAAAACCACATGATCATATCAATCGATGCAGAGAAGGCGTTTGACAAAATCCAGCATCCTTTCATGTTAAAGACACTCAGCAAAATAGGGTTAGAAGGAACTTTCCTCAAGATAGTTACAGCTATATATGAAAAGCCTACAGCCAACATTATACTTAATGGCGAGAAACTAGAAGCATTCCCACTAAGTTCAGGAACTAGACAAGGCTGTCCACTCTCTCCACTCTTATTCAATATAACCTTAGAAGTCCTAGCAATAGCAATCCGACAAGAGAAGGGAATCAAAGGAATTCAAATAGGGAAAGAGGAACACAAGCTATCTCTATTTGCCGACGATATGATGATATACATCGAAAACCATAAAGAGTCCACAGTAAAACTCCTAGAAACAATCAACCAATACAGCAAAGTGGCTGGATACAAAGTCAATACACAAAAGACAGTTGCGTTTCTATATACAAACAATGAAGCTGAGGAGAGAGAGATTAAAAATACAATCCCATTTAAGATAGTATCAAAAAATATCAAGTATCTAGGAATCAACCTTACAAGAGAAGTGAAAGACCTATACCAGGGAAACTTCAAAACGCTTCAGAAAGAAATTGAAGACGATCTAAAGAAATGGAAGAACATCCCATGCTCATGGATAGGTAGAATTAACATAGTCAAAATGACTATCCTACCCAAACTTCTATATAGATTTAATGCAATCCCTATCCAAATCCAGACACAATTCTTTAAAGAAATAGAACAATCAATCACAAAATTCATCTGGAACCACAAAAGAGCCAGGATAGCCAAACACATACTCAAAAACAAGAAGCTGGGTGGAATCTCCTTACCTAACTTGAAACTATACTATAAAGCCATAGTAATCAAAACAGCATGGTACTGGAACAGAGACAGGACCTCAGACCAGTGGGTTCGAACAGATTTCCCAGACATAAACCCCCAGATATACAGCCAACTAATATTTGATAAAAGAGGCAAGAATCTGAAATGGAACAAAGAAAGCCTATTCAACAAATGGTGTTGGCACAACTGGAAAACCACATGTACGAAAGTGAAAATCAACCCATACCTCACTCCTTATACAAAAGTCAACTCAAAATGGATCAAAGACCTTGAAATCAGACCCGAATCTATAAAATTTATTGAGAATAAAATAGGGAGAACACTTGAAGACCTATATATCAAAAAGGTCTTCGAGAATGGAACACCAATGGCAAGAACCTTAGCAGCAAACATAAACAAATGGGACTACATCAAACTAAAAAGCTTCTGCATGGCGAAAGAAACCTTACTTTATGCAAGAAGACAGTTAACAGAATGGGAAAAAATCTTTTCACTAGACATATCAGATAAAGGGCTGATATCTAGAACTTACAAAGCACTCAGAAAACTGAGCCCCTCAAAACCAAACAAAGCCATTAAAAAGTGGGGAGAAGAAATGAATAGACACTTCTCTGAGGAAGACAGAAGGATGGCTAACAAACACATGAAAGCATGCTCACCTTCACTCATCATCAGAGAGATCCAAATCAAGACAACAATGAGATACCACCTTACACCAGTAAGGATGGCTCACATCAAAAATACTGAGAACAATCTTTGTTGGCGGGGATGTGGTATGAAGGGAACCCTCATCCACTGCTGGTGGGAATGCCCCCTAGTCCAACATCTATGGAGAACAGTCTGGAGAGTGCTCAAAGAACTCAGAATTGAGCTCCCTTTTGACCCAGCAATTGCACTTCTAGGTATATACCCCCAAGGTGGAAGAACATTCATCCCAAAATACGTGTGCACCCCACTATTTATCGCAGCACTCAGTATAATAGCCAAATCTTGGAACCAACCACGATGTCCAACAACAGATGAATGGATCATTAAGATGTGGTATCTATACACAATGGAATATTACATGGCAGTCAGAAACGATACAATCACAGATTTTGCAGCAACGTGGATGGACCTAGATCATGTTATGTTAAACGAAGTAAGTCAGAAGACAAAAGATAAACACAGAATGGTAGCACTATTCTGAAGCACACAGAACATACATCTTAATCACAACTAATACTTAACAATCAAATAACAGGGTCTAACAGGATAGAAACTCCAAACACTGTAATAGTCAACATATACCTGGGAACAGTGCCCAAAACACATGAAAAACTAACAACACAAACTTTCGACTACACATTATACCACGAAGAAAACAGCAACACCAGAACAGCAGCATAGAGAGAACAGGTACGTAATCAACCTTCTACAACAAGGACTCATAATAGTCCTGTAGAGATCGTATACAGGAACACAGGTAAAGAATACCAAGGCAAACCACTGACTCCAATGGAAACATCCCATAACACTACGTATTAATGCCTCTATCTTACTATATGTAAAATAACCTCTCAGCTTCTCTGTCCACAGGCGTTCTTGGATACAAAGGGCGGACAAGCTAAGATGGCAGCTCGGGATACCACACGAGATACCATACCTAGTTTGCACTACGAGATGACCCCGAGAAAACTCTTTATTTTTTTTATTTATTTATTTTTTTTTGAGAAATATCTTTAACATACACTTTATCTCTAGGTTTACCTTCTTTTAGGGTTTCAAGCACGTGACCAGTCAAACCACCAAAGCAGTAACAGCAACGAACAGACTCAAACTACATACTCTATTCACTGAACACATTCAAGCAAACTAGCATTCCCTTGTTATTCTCTCCTCTCTTCTCACCACTTGCTTTTTGATTTTTTTCTCTTCTATTCTTTTCTTTACTTTCTATCTTTTCTTTTCTCCCTTTCTTTCTAATGTATTTTTCTCTTTTCTCCCTCCCTACCCCTTCCATACACCTTACCCTTTCCCCCCTCTGGAAACCCAACTATCCCTCCACCCCTCAATCCCATCCAGACCTCCCTCTATATTAAAACACTTCACCCTCAGTTCCTAATCTATTAGGCAACAAGATCGACCTCCTACCCCAACGAACCAGTACCCAGCACCCAAGAGAAGGGACACCAAGTCAAACCCACACCTCGTCCCGGACAAGAAAAGACAGCCAACTCCCCTGCGGACTCATGCTGCGAGGCCCTCCCTACCTCTTCCCCCTAATGTGGACTGTTACTTGAAACCGGACCTAGGTCCAAAAGTATCCCCAATGCAAGAACTCTTCCAAGACCTCCCTGCCGCAAATTTTTACCAACCTGAAGAAGGTCAGGGGGTGGGATAGGAAGATGCCTGAGAACCCACACATTACAACAAAAACCCAAAAGACAATGGGAAAAACTGTACTTCCAACATAGGCATAGGACCTGTAATACACCACCTCGTTACCTGCTCTCCCCCAAATGTAAGGTAGTCTTTTGCACCACTTTGGCCCTTTAAAACCTTCGCGAACTCATTTTTCTTTTCTTAAATTTATTTATTTTTTTTTAAATGTTGGTCCTACATATACATTTGCGAGCACATACATTTTTATTTATTTCTTCTTTCTTTTTTTTTTTTTTTAATTTTAATTTTTATTTTTATTTTTATCATTTTTGGGTATGTGACCTGTGTCTGTTATACCCTCTCTCCACCCCCAGCTACACCGACAATATAATGTAGCACCACTTCCCCCTGCAAAGACACACTAAATAAAGGGGAAATCTTACATATATATATATATAAAAAACAAAAAGAGCTCTTATCTACTAGAGATAGGAACTCATAGTTGTTTACAATACAGGGATATCTCCTACCTTGAAAATATGTCATGTGGAATCAGCTTAGACCTCAGGTGATTAGATACCATTCATCCAGCCTTGAAATCTTGATCCCAGACAAAGGATTGGCACAGCTCTTCACAACAGCTACAGGAAACAAACTCCATCTGAGCCAGCCTTAATACTGCGGGGTCAACAACAAGGGCCAGCTCTAACATGATATCCTGACAATGAGGAAAATGCGAACAACTTGTCCTGAGAGCAGATTAGCATACCTTACCAGATAACGACAAGACAAAACCAGAAGACGCGGCACCATTTGGTAGGCCCAAAAGCCAAGATCGTGACTTACAGATGACTGGCTACTAGAACCACGACCAGACAGTATACACCTTGGGCCCAATATAAAAGCCCTAGTTCAGGGTTTGCACTATGACTTGCACAATAATCATGATCCCTAGTCCCAAAGGTCTGACAGAGACAACTGCAACAGAATGGGGCTTCTGGAAGCACAAAGAAAGATGCTATCCTAGGAGCCATCCTAGGTTCAGTGCAAAGACCAAGATCACCAACCACAGAAGATGGATTAAAACGACACTGAGGCAACAGAACCTCTAGAACTACAAAGACTGACTTCATCATAAGTCCCACCTCAGGATCTGTGCAGATACGGAGACCTCTACACACAGAGCTCTGATTGTATCACCCTGGACAGAGCAGAAGTCTTCCACACACACAAAAAAAAAAAAAAAAACACCACCGGGAGAATAAATGATCCTGAGCAAAGTCTAGAGCTGATCCCATGACAGTATACTCCAAGGACGGAGAAACCCCATATTTCTTAGGCCAAGTGAATTCCTTTTAGAATGACCCCAATATTTACTGTGCCAGGGCAGGAGGGAAAAAAAACAAAAATACAAAAACCACAAAACCTTGGTTATTTCATATATACATATATTTTTCCCTTCATTTATTATTGTTATTATTATTTTTATATACCTATCTATTTTGGTCGATTTCTCTGTTTGGGTGTGACTACTGAAATCGTGGTCCCCAATTATACTTATTTTTTTTTCTCTCTTCTTTTCTCTTCTTTCGTTATGTGCTATGCCATGTTTCTTATTTCAAGACCATGGCGTGTTTTTGGTTTGTTTGTTTGGTTTTTGGTTGTTTGTTTTGCTTTGTTTTTCATCTGTTTTTTTTGTTTGTTTGTTTGTTTTTGTTTTTTTTTTGGTGCTTACCGATATAGATGGAGTCCCCACTGGATAATTGACTCTTTTTTTTTTTGGTACTGGTGGAGTGTTTCAACTTCTTTTTCTCCTTCATCTCCCAAATCGATGATGAGAGCCTCTAGAAGGATTCCATCCATTTTTGGAGTATTAGACTCTTACCCCAGTTTATTTATCTTCTCTTTTTCAGGCAAAATCATGCAACTTGAATTAGCTAGTCCTGCCTACAATTAGAGGGGGAGATAAGGGAGGCATTAAGACCAAACATGGGCAAGACTACTAAGTAGTGGGTTGGATACAGAGGGGACCACATATTCTAGCCGCCCTGGGGGTGAGGGAAGAGGAAATGGGAGGTAGGACAAAAACGGAGGTGTAGGGAGGACAAATTGGTGATGGGAATCCCCCCTGATTTTATGTAAATATGTACCTAAAATGTTATTGTCAACAATATGTAAGACACTATGATCAAAATAAAAATTATATATATTAAAAAAAAAAAAAAAAAGAAAAAAAATATTTTTTCTAACCATGAAACCAGGATGAAGTTGGTAATGAACATGCCTTACAAACAATAGAACTAGGTTCACCCTAAGCATCACATATGAGTGAGAACTATCAGGAGGGATCCATCAATGTAAAGCCAGAAATAAACCCTGAGCACTGCTGAGTGTGGTCCCCAAACCAAATGAGAATGTTTCTGTAGGAATTACTTTTCTTATACTACATGGAGAATGAGTAGCTATCACATATGTACTTATAGTAAAATGTACTAATAATTTTAGAACTTATAAAATATGTAATAAGGAGGGGTTGGAGAGATAGTTCAGTGGGTAGGTACCATATAGTACCATGCATTCAGCTGACCTGGATCTGATCTCTGGAATTCCATATGGTCCCTGGTACTCTCACCAGGAGTAATTGTTAAATGCAGAGAAAATCTAGTAATAACCACTAATCACTGCCATATGTGATCTCAAAACAAATAAACAAAATTTTTTTAAAGATTAAAGTGAATGTATACACACTTTTCCATGTATTTCTACTGCTATTGAGAACTAGATTTGTTTAGTCACATTTACTATTGTGTCTAATTCACTTGTGAAGCTTGTAACTCATAAAAGACATGCTAAAATATTTACTTAATTATGTGAAGTAAATATCAACATTAGTTAATTAATTGATGAAGCAATTTAGCTTTTTGCTTTGTTTTGGGAAATACCCAGAAGTGCTCAGGACTCACTCCTGGCTCTGAGCTCAGAGATTACTTCAGGAGATACTTGAGGGATGATGCTGGATGTCAAAGATTAAATCCCAGTCCACAATATATAAATGCTTCTTCCTTTCCATTAGCTTTCGTCCCAAGTTTAAAAAAGTAAAAGAAATATTCCCACCACCAGCTCTCTTGATCCTCTACTTGCCTACCTAAAGTTTCATGTGAGGTTATTTTTTTGATTTATCTCTGAACCCTTCTGGAACTGAAATAGATCTTCCTCTCAACTAGGTATGCAAGCTATATGTCCAGTCTTGCCATATTAATGAACCCAACATCATATGTACTAAAAAACATCAAAGTATTTATAATTATGTTTTTTCTAATCACTGAATGAAGATGAACAGGAAGAAAATGAGCAGCTTACTCCCTCAGAGTGTCTCAAAGAAGTTAGCTATAAAAATAACCCCAACACAGCAGGAACCTTGAAAATCAATGGAAAAGTTATGTAAAGGTCACCGACTTCCTGTGCAGCTACCAAGATCTATAGATACAGAGGTCTGATTTTATCACCCATGATGAAGCAGAAGTCTTCCATACACCACAAAAGCACCGAGGGGAGAGTAAATGAACAGACAAGGAGTCTACAGTCAATCAGATGACACCATACTTCAAGGGTGGAGAAACCCTGTATCTCCTAGGCCAAGGTAATTCCCTCTCTAATGTCCCCAATATTTACTATGCCTATGCAGAAAAAAAGTGGGGGCACAAAATAATCTTTTTTATCTATTTATCTATTTATTATTTTTTTATCCTTTTTTGACTTCTTTGTTTTGGTGTAGGTATTGAAGTTGATGTCCCCAATCTTATTTTATGTTATTTTATCTTTCTTTTTCTTTTTGAGCTCTGGCATGGTTTTATTTCAGGACCAAGACTATTATGTGGTGCTTGCGTTTAGTGCTGTAGTGCTCACGGGATATTTTATTTGATATTTCTTTTTGTATTGTTGTAGTATTTCAATTCCTTTTTTCCTGTCCTCTCTCAAACTGAGGTTGAGAGCCTCTAGAAGGACTACACCCATTTTCAGCCTATTTAATTTGTACCCCACTTTATTGCTTTTCTTTTCTTCAAACAAAACCACATAACTTGAATTATCTAGTTCTGCCTCTCAAATAGAGGGGAAAAAAGGGAGGGTACCAGGACCAAACAGATATATGATCACTAAGTAGTAAGCTAGACACAGAGCGGACCACTCATTCTAGCAGCCCAGGGGTGAGGGTGCAGGATATGGGATGCATGATGGGAATGGGGGTGGAGGGAGGGCAAATTTGGTGATGGAATTCCCCTGATTCAATGTTAATATGTATGTAAAATTCTACTGTGAAAGATATGTAAGCCAATGTGGTTAAAATAAAAATTATAAAAAAATGATCACTGACTTTAATGAGTTAAAATAATTATATGGCACTTTGACAATACCAACTATCTCTGTATATCTTCAAAGAATGACTTCAATAATACTATGTTAAAGATATTCAATTAGTTAAAATAAATAATGAAACTGGTAGTCCACAAAGTACAAGAAAATATGAGAATCAAAATAAGAAAACTACAATTAGAAATGACAGAAATGGAGAGTAAGTTAGATGATATAAAAGCATCAATAAAATTCTGAGCAATAAAATAACAGAAGCTAAGGTGAAGTTTACAAACTCCAAGATGAAATGAGGAGACTTCGAGTAAACCATAGAAAATGGGAAGAATTCTGAGAAATTGCAGCCTATCAGAGAATTATGCATGGGATTAGTTTAAAAGGAATAATATAAGAATCATTGGACTCCCTAAGGAACAGAAAGGCAAGTGTGATGATGATGCAATAGTTAAAGAAATCATAAGTAAAAATACAAATAAAAATTTTTCAGATTTAAGGAATACATGCTTCCCAAATGTTGTCAGCTGTCCCTTAGTCTCTTCCAGTGATTTTATGCCTGTCAATTATGAATATCAATGTAAAGGCCTTGAGAATACAGAGTTGCTTTAGTATTGTGCTAGAATATTACTGTGGCCATAAAAGTGGAAGTAAATGACACCAGGATATATTTGAAATGTGTAGGGACCATCTAGTTCCAGTGATCAGAGCAATGTCAGCTCTATGTAAGCATGTAGCTAAATCATGTTCTCTCTCTCTGATCCCTCCTCAGGCTTCTGTACCTATACTTAGAAATATATATATGTTTATTCAAGAATAATATACTAATTATTTTTTATAAACTCCTCTTCAAGATACTAAACAACCTTGAAAAATAACATATATAATAAGTATGTTGCAGACTAGTTGGAGAGACGTGGGAGGTCTTAACTGAAGCCAGAATTTCTATATAAAATTACTGGACAAGCTAGATCAAAATCCTGCTAAAATGAGATCTCTCTGGAATTATAATACTAATCAACCACTAAGATGAGCAATGGTTTAAATTCCTAAATTGAGAAATTATTAATTTGATTGAATGCTTTTTCACTTCTGTTGGGGGCTCTGGGACTTGAGTTACACAGGTTTTTCTGACTCAGAGGCCCTCTGCTAAAACTTGTCTGCAGTCTCTGGAGGGAATAAAGAAAGTATATTTGAGCCTGTCTTTTTAATGTTCTGTATTTGTTCTTCCCAATATGAACATGAATCTATGTATGTCTCTTTTCTCTATCCTGTCTATCCTGGGGCAGTTTTCTTGACCTTAAACTGATTTCTTTCTTTGGTCTCTTATCTGATTATTGTGTGTGCACTCTGAGATTGTTGTATGCACTTGCAAAATACAGGCAGGACAAGGACCTCCAAGGTAAGAGTCTATGATGTAAAAAAAAAGAGCTCTATTAAAGACAAATCTAGAAGGGATCACAGCTGATGTGAAATACAGGTGAAAGAGAGGTGAGAAAGAGGAGAGTCCTAGGAAATAAGACATGTTAAGATAAGTACTGTGAAGCTGTTTAGGGGTTGGAGCAATAGCATGGTAGGTAGGTTGTTTGCCTGTATACAGCTGAATCGTGCCTATTCTAGGCATCCCATATGGTCCCCAAGCCTACTAGGAGTGATATCTGAATGCAGTCATGAGTAAGTCCTGAGCAACACCAGGTGTGGCCCAAAAAACAAACAAAACAATAAAAAAATAAGTAGTCTGAATATAAAGTTTGGAATTGATCTTCATCATATGAATATGAGTATTGTGTAAATGAGGAATGTCTATTATCTAAATCTTTCCCATTGCTATCTACAAAATATTTTAAGAGTTTTTGAAGCTCAAAATTTCTGTTTCTAAGAATACAAGGAAGGAAGTGAGATTGAAGGTCATGATAGATTATTTTATGTGTGTAGTTTTTTTTTTGTGCGTTTGTGTAAGCATCCGTTTCCTTTGTGTATTTATAGCTAATTGTTCTATTGTCATCTTTGGGAATATTCTAAACAAGCAGTAAGATATCTTAGTATTTTAAATACTGTGTAGGAACATGGATACATGATAAAGTAGATGGCATTTTCTATTAATATATATTTCTCTGATCTACAGATCAACCATATATAACTTTTCTTATAGAAACAGAAAAGAAGAAAAAAGGACAAGTCTTTCATTTAATATTTGAAAACCAAGTTACTACTGCAGGATCTGCTTTGTGTTATAATTTGAGTGAGGGAAATAAAACATATGGCGATAGATGGCTTAATGGTATAATATTACATACCTGAAGTTAGAGAAGAAAAATTTTCAATTATCACTTAAACACCTTGAAAATAGAGTGGGAGTAGAATGCTTTCCATTTACAAAATTGTGTTCAATATTCTTTATCCTAATGAATATAAAGTGAAAATAAAGAGAACTAATAGATTAAACATAATAAATACTGACAAATGTATATTTTACCAAATAATGAAAGAAAATCCATGAGCTTTTAATTGTATATTGAATGTTGAAAGCAATTAAGGAAAATATTTGTAACTTCCCACATTATTCATCTACTTCCTGTTAGATAACTTTTCTGTAGTGTGTAGTATTTGTGAACATTTTGTTTAGTTTGGTGGAGATTCACTCTGAGTTGGCAGTATTTATTTAAGTTTATTTTAAAACTAATTATATTACAGACCAGGCAACATGATTCTATACTGTCAACATTTATATGATATGTCTACAGAGGTATTTCATTTCACTGCTTCCAAATTTCCCAAAACACTTCACTTATACCCTGCTGTAACTTCTTGTCTTCTTCATTATCCCACCCTTTATCCCTCTGCTTGGCAATCTGAGTTCATGGCAATCTAAGGTCATGGTTATTTGATACTATTTCTTCATTTTTAATCTCACTAATTCAACATATAGGTTAGTTTATTCACTTTTTGGTCTTCTCCCTCTTATTTCACTTAGCATTATACCCTCCAGTTCACTCTTTACTGAAGAAAACTGGATAATTTAATCTTTTATTCACTTTTTGGTCTTCTCCCTCTTATTTCACTTAGCATTATACCCTCCAGTTCACTCTTTACTGAAGAAAACTGGATAATTTAATCTTTTAGTACAAATTTTTGTGTACAAATCTTTGTGCTTTATTCTGTATATATAATCACAACTTATATTACCTTTTACGTTTCATCTTTTATTAGACATCTGAATCATTTCCATATCTTGGATGTTTTATAAAGTGTTGCAATGACCATAGATGCTGTAGACTAATACCATTGCCTTTTGGGATAGCTGCCAAAAAGTAGAATTGATGGGTCATATGAAGTTTTATTCTTATTTTGGTTATAATACTCATAATTTTTCTTTTGTTGCTTGGTTTTTTTGGGCCACATCTGGTGACACTCAGGGGTTACTCCTGGCTATGAGCTCAGAAATCTCTCCTAGCTTGGGGGACCATATGGGACACAGAGGATCAAACTGAGGTCTGTCCTGGGTCAGCCGCATGCAAAGGCAAAAGGTCTACCACTGCGCTATCACTCCGACCCCAATATTCATAATTTTCTATAGATGCTAACCAGATATTTTATAAAGTAAATTGGATTACGTTTAATCACATCTTCACTAATATGTTATTTTCAAACTTTTTGATGTATGTGATTCCCACTAGTATGAGATGGTAGTAGTTAACCATAAAATGCAAGTTTTTATGCTTTACCAGATGTTTTATTTTCAAAATTGAAGTGTTATGGATTGGAGATATCTTATAGTGATCAAGATGCTCTACTTGAATAAAACTGACTTGGGTTTAATTTCCTAAGGTCCCCTGAACACTGCCACTAGTGAACTCTGAACATAGAGTTGACTGTAATATCTGAGCATTGCAAGGTGTGACCCCACAATCAAAAAAACCAATCAATTAACCAACCAACCAACCAACCAACCAACTAACCAACAAATCACAATAGCAACAAAAATCCTTAACAAAATTAAAATGTAGTAAATTATGTTCTGTTGCTATAAAAAGCCTTGATAAAAGTTTTAGGGAGGCAGATGAATGGTGGGTTGGGATATGAATAAATTGTGTAATACCATTTACATCAGATTAACTATTAAAATTATGATGGATTCTCTATCAGGTACTTTAAGGACAGAATAATAATAATAAAAGAAAAACCATGTGGTAGCTCTCTTAAGGAAATTGACTCTTTTCTTTGTTTTTGTTTTTTTGTTTTTTTGAGCATAATCATTGGTTTACTTCTGGATCTGTATCCAGAAATGACTCCTAGTGGTTTCTGGGTACCACATGAGATGCCAAAGATCAAACACTGGTAGGCCATGTGCAAAGCAAGGACTCTGACACTGCACTCTAGCCATGGCCTGAAATTTACTATTTTTGTGTGAGAAGACTAATAAGCAAACACAGTGAGGGAAACTATCTGACTGTATATTTTAGCATGGCGAAAATATTTATGAAGCAATATGGTTCAGTACAACAGCTTGATAAACTACATGCATAGCTGAGATAAAGTTCTATAAAGAAAAAGTAATAAGATAATGAAATACCCAAGAACAAACATTTTTATGGAAAATAATTTAAATGAAAGTATTTATAGAAATTGAACAACTAATTAAAGGAAACACATCTGGTGATCTCATCACTTACTTTCTGTTTTTGATAAGTCTGTATGAAAGTTCTCTACTCAAGGTCATTACTGGTGATGTTTTGGAGATCATATGCAATTCTAGGGACTGAAACAGGGATGGGCATGGGCAAGTCATGCTCCATACCCACTGTACTATCTCTTCAGTCCCTATAAGTATTTAAGAGAAAAGAATATCATTACAGATTTTTAAATATGTAGGGACTAATTAGGCCAACAATTGTGCCAATAAAATGATGAAGCTGGTTTAATAGCCGAAGATAGGTGTTTCCAAAGAAGTCTAAAATATAAATACCACTAAAAACAATGTATAAAATGCTTCCAAGTTAACATGAATTTTTAAAAATAGTGGTTAGTTTTTTATTCTAAAGACTAATCATATTTTGAATACTTTTAAAATTACTTATAATATCCTTTACATTTGAGATTAAGAAAAATTTAAAAAGATAAATTCAACTGACATTTATCTGTAAGCCTACAAGGAACAACTTCCTTCTCACGGTGTGTTTGTGGACTGAGGATATTTCCCCCAACTTATGACTGAATAAAACATGTTCCCGGCTCATAATCAGATGTTTTTATCCCTTTACCATAGTGCTTATGTAGAACCATAGTAGGATCTGGGATATCTGAAGGGTAACAGGACAAAGCTTGGTGGGTAGGCGAGGTGCTGGGGAGAATCTCAGCATGAACAGTGGAGTCAGGCATTCTTAATGAGTATTATAATCTGAGCTCTCTATGAGGAAGGAGGGAAGGCCCAAGGTCATGCCCAATTTGGAATACTGATATTGGGGTGAGGGAAAATGTTGCCCCTCTTTGTGCTGTTCATTACCCTCTCTAGTATCTTTGACACTTTCAGTCTTAAGGAGAATCCCTGGAATAATAAACATAGTTCCCTGGATCAAATGGCTTTTAGGGGTTCCATCTGCCAGGTGGTTCAGGAACAGTTTCACAGAGAGCATCCAATACTTATGTAGATGAAAAGATGGAGTTTTTATTTTATTTTATTTTATTTATTTATTTTTGTCGCTCCCGGCAGCGCTCAGGGGTTACTCCTGGTTCTATGCTCAGAAATCGCTCCTGGCTGGCTCAGGAGACCATATGGGATGCCGGGATTCGAACCACCGTCCTTCTGCATGCAAGGCAAACGCCTTACCTACATGCTATCTCTCTGGCCCCAAGATGGAGTTTTTAAATGAAGCTAACTACTCTTCTGTTAATCAACAATAGACACAATTACTACACATTAAATTCTTATTTTAAAAATAATTTTACTAATATATTATGTTACATTAATTCAGACTGTTAATGTAATTATTTTCAATGTATATTTGATTAAATTGTCTCAGCATCTTTGGGAGGGCAGAAGATTATGGCAATAATTTTCTTTTAATTTTCTAATTAACTTAGTTTTGTTATTTAATAAGTCACATCTTTCCCATCTAAATTTCTATACTCATACTGAATTATCAGTAATGTAAACTTTGAGGATGTTAATTTAGGAGCTGTAGAAATGGGATGATTCAGTTGTTTGGCATCTTTTTGTGATTAGTTTTGGTACTCGGTCTCTTATATTTTGGAAGAAATCAGGTGTAGGCAGAGTACTGTATTTATTTTAAGAAAGGTCCAGATAACTGAGCCTGGAGAAGATCAGACCTACCTGAAATGACTCAACTGTGGCATATCTTCCCAAAATGCATTTCCTTTTCTGTTTGTTTGTTTTAGGCCACACCCAGTGGTACAGTCTTACTTCTGGCCTTGCACTCAGGAATTACTTCTAGCAATCCTCAGGGGAGCATGTGGGACACCAGGGATTAAAGCTGAGTCAGCCACGTTTCAGGCAAATGTCCTACCATGTACTATTACTCTCATCCTCCAAAATGTATTCTTGAAAATGATTAAAACATGGAAGAAACTTGAAGTGTCAGTTTTGACAAAATAGATAGGCATTGATTTTAGAGAATAGCACTTATTTCCTCATTACGTGAGTGATCTTCACTTAATAGATTCAGTTAGATTATTCTATTTTTTAGAGAAAAGTAAACTAAAAATAATATGCATGATATACATTAGGCTTGAGGTTGTTTGCCAGTGCTCATTATTATCAGTTGTTATTAAAGATTTAAAAATATTTCTACAAATAGAACCATATCAAAATTCTTGGGATTTTGAATCCAAAATACTTTTTCTGCTAAAACAATTCTATAAAAAGGCTTATTAAGTTTTTTTCTTGATTATTTTTGCTAACATAAATCCACATATGTGGTTTATTAAAATTTGCCTTGATTACTGGTAGCTGTCCTGATTATGATATATTTGTAATATTTTTGTCTGGGAAAAATATTTCAATGTTACCAACATTTTGTCACATATTTATTACTAAGAAAAGAGAAGTAGTTTGCCATTTTCCAAAGCAAAAATTATGGAAATTAAAGTGAAAAAGTTTGAGAGATTAGCCTTTATATTGTTAATAATGAACCACAAACTTTCTTACTTTCAGTGGATGAGATATACTTAGCCCAAAATTATGATGGCAACATTTAACTTGAGCAATTACAACCCAGAAGCCTTCATCCTACTGGGAATTCCAGGACTGGAACAGTTCCACATTTGGATCAGCATTCCTTTCTTTATTATCTACCTCGTGGCTTTTGTAGGCAATGGTGTCCTTATCTATCTCATCTCCACAGAGCATAGCCTGCATGAGCCCATGTTTATTTTCCTCTCCATCCTGGCTGCTACAGATATCATTCTGTCTAATACATGTGTACCCAAAGCTATCAGTATCTTCTGGCTTGGTCCTCAGAAAATTACTTTTGCTGGATGTCTTACACAGATGTTTTTTCTGCATTGCAGCTTTTTTGTGGAATCTGCCATTCTTCTGGCCATGGCATTTGATCGCTATGTTGCTATTTGCTTCCCTCTAAGGTATACCTCTATCCTAACAGAACAAATGATTACTAAGATTGTAATAGGTATTGTCAGCAGAAGTTTTGTTATCATTTTCCCATGTGTGTTTCTTTTGAAGAGACTGCCTTACTGTCGAACTCTCATCATTCCCCATACTTATTGTGAGCACATAGGTGTTGCTCGACTCTCCTGTGCAGACATCTCCGTCAACATCTGGTATGGCTTTGGCGTCCCTCTAATGACTGTTATTTCAGACATGATTCTTATTGGTGTTTCCTACGGTCTAATTCTTCATGCAGTCTTCAACCTTCCATCTCAGGATGCCCGTCAGAAAGCCCTTAATACTTGTGGTTCCCATGTTTGTGTTATTCTTATATTTTACACTCCTTGCCTGTTTTCTGTTCTTTCCCACCGTTTTGGCCATAATATTTCTATGTCCTTCCACATAATGGTTGCCAACCTCTACATAGTCATCCCTCCTGCACTCAATCCAATTATCTATGGAGTGAAGACCAAACAGATTCGGGAAAAAATCATTCAACTCTGTCTTAAAGGAACACAATGAGTAAAACAGGAAGTATAAAAAAGAAATAAGTTGATTTTAGAATTTATTTTATTGTTTTAAATATGTCATTTTTACCATGGTGACTTGAATTATACATAAAATTCTAGAAATACCTTGTGACTCAATGACATGGGTTTATATAATGAAGTGACAAAAATGTTGAAGATGCTTGTTTCAGTAGATAGTTCAGAGTTTAGTTCCATATTATTTTGAGACATATAGCCAAAACTTATGGGATAGCGTGGTAGTCATATAATATACCCATCAAATATTAATTTATTGATAAGTTATTACATATATGTAAATATCTAGCATTTTGTGCTATTTCTGTAGGATATGTTCCAATGAGAGTTGGTAAAAGTAACAAGAAATAAATTCATTATTTAAGAATTATCCAGGGTCCAGTAATTGGCTCAGTACATGTGTCACATATGAGGCCCTAAGTCTTTCCCCAGCATTATAATGAAAGAAAAAAGATTTACCTAAAAAATAATGATTTGTAGAATTTTTTTAGATGACTTATAGCTACCAAAATCAGTTGGTGATCTGATGATGCTGTCTTGGCTCTCTACTATTTCAATGGCTCTCTATGTACTTTAGAAGTTCTTTAGATTTAACAAGAAATTTTGGATATCTGGTGGAATTTCCTGTGCCTGGAGGTAACATAGTACTCCTTAAATACCACATGCAATGTTAGTTGTGGGATGTATTTATACAATTTAGAGCTGCATCTAATTTAAAGCCCCATCTAATAATACATGATTAAATTTCACTAATGATGAAATTTTGTTTAATGAAATGTTTAATGAAGAATTTTGTTTTCAATTATTGATCCTTGCTTGTGTTTCCTGGAGCACCACCAGGCGTAATCTGTAAGCACAGAATCAGTAGTAAGTCCTGAGCAACCCTCTCCACTCAAAGAAGCTTTAACTATTTGAGAAGCTAATTCTAGTTTTCAAAATAATCTAGGCTAATGAATTATATATTTAATCATAATTTGCAGTGTAAATTTGTCTTTACTACATTAAGTGTTGGGAATACTTTTATTTCTTTTGAGTTTGGCCTAGATTTAGCCTTGGCAAATAATTTGTTGGATTATAAGTCTGAGTTATTTTATATTAGGCCATAAATTTTCAGTTTCTATTTGACATTGTTATGATCACTCTTGGAATCATCTATGGTATATGGTGTCTGAATATTTCTTGCAATATTACAGTTAATAATCTAGTAGAATATCATAGGATATTCCAGAGATTATATTTCATGTCTATGATCAAACTAAAATTGGTTGCATGGAAGACAAGTACCTTAAGTCTTGTACTGCAATTCCAGCCCTCTATAAAGTTTACTAATATTTCCTAGAGATCATATCTTAGACAAAAGTATGCAGGATGCAATTTGAATGACATTTTGGGATACATGTGTAGTTAAATGCACCAAATTCTCAAAAATGACAGAAAACTCAATTCTTAGAAAAAGTCTTAGGGGTTCTCCTTTTCAGGAAAAAAATATGCTCATATTCTACCTTTTTTTCAGAGGCAAAATAAAAACAACCTCTAAGTGTACCTTGTATCAATATTGCCAACTTTGGGAAACATTGTGTAGGTATTAGAAACATATGCTGAACTAAAACAAACAAAATATGACCAGAATCAGTAAAAAATGAAGAGACCTTGAATTTACCCTTATTAGAAAAAAGTCTGATTAAGGAGAGTATTCAGCTATTAAAATGGTAATTTCTCGGGGCCAGAGAGATAGCACAGCCTTAAACTCAGAAGAACAGTGGTTCGAATCCTGGCATCCCATAGAGTCCCCCGAGCCTGCCAGGAGCGATTTCTGAGCATAGAACCAGGAGTAACCACTGAGCACTGTCAGGTGTGACCCAACCCCCGAAAAAAACAGGTCATTTCTCTTCTCTTAGACAAATATTTCTCAAAGAATTCAATATCTGAAGAACATCTATGAGCCATGGAAGCTCATTTTCATACTTAAGGTTGGGGTTATAATTTAATAAATGGTGATAAAAATTGACTAATGACAACATTGAAGCCTCGTTTTCATATATAAGTGTTTCTTCAATTATCCTTTCCTTTATTTTTCTGGTTTTTTTTTTTGGGGGGGGGGAGAGGGAGACAACATCGGGCAGAGTTCAGGGTTTACTCCTGACTATGCATTCAGAAATCACTTCTAGCAAACCCGGAGGACCATATGAGATGCTAGTGATAAATCAAACTTTAGTCAGCCATGTGTAAGGCAAATGCTCTACCTGCTGTGCTATTGTGTTGGCACCCAAATATCTTTTTTTTTATATGTGACTGTGTAGCTAGCAAAATTTCTTTTTCTTTTTTCTTTTTTTAAAATAATATTTTATTTAAACACCTTGATTACAAACATGATTGTGGTTGGGTTTCAGTTATGTAAAGAACACCCCCATCACCAGTGCAACATTCCCACCACCAATGTCCCAAATATCCCTCCTCCTCACTCCACCCCTGCCTGTACTGTAGACAGGCTTTCTATTTTCCTCATATATTCTCATTGTTAGGATGTAGTTATTTCTCTAACTAAACTCATCACTCTTTTTGGTGAGCTTCATGTAGTGAGCTGGAACTTTTTCTTTTTGCTTTACAAGTTTTCAAACAGGAACTGCAAGGAGACGGAATTCTGTAGTCAAGGATTTGAACTAGAGTCATTCACAATTGTCGTCTCACTTGGAGACTGAGATTTTAGACTTTGAATCAATCAAATAATAAAATAACTTTTATGATTTACTTATATACTTATCTATGTACCTGTATATTATGAACTTTTAAAGGTAGAAACTTTATACCATCAGGCATTTTTCATTTTTTACATATTATAAAATATATGATAAATCTGGTGTTTTTAGTAAAGAGATCATGCATAATCAGATTTTATCAGGAGTTCTTTTTAGTGTTTTTAACCATCACCTTTTTATTTATTATTTCCCTATCCAGCTTAAATTCTATAGCAAATTACTTCAGTCATTGACTGACTTACTCTTAACTCAATATGTATGATCAGAAATATTTCTCTTACATATACAGTAGCCAAATGGAACTTTTAAAAATGTTAGAAAGAAATCTAAATTATTTTAGTACTGTATGCAGATTGACTAATACTATTAATAAATTAAGATATTACAACATATTTGCCTAATATATCAAATGCATCAAATTTCACTGTCTTATATTTGTGCCTATTCTTTATTCACTGCTCGCCAATTCCACTGATACACTAATTAAAATATGTTTTCTGATATTACTTCTATAATCTTTCACATTAAATGCTATCTCATACAAATTACTATAGTAAAATATTCTTATAAGTGCCAGACAGATAGTGCAGTAGGTCACTTGCTTTGCATGAATATGATACTGTTTAATCCCCAGCACTAGATATCACCTCATGAGTCCTGACATGAATAATCCTTGAGCACAGAGTCAGAAATAAGGAATAAGTCATTTTGAGAACAGCCAAATCCAATCCCCAATGTCTACTTCCTGCTAAAGCTACTTATAATTTCTGAACTTCTTAAAATTGTAATAAGACAATTTTATACTTAGTTTTTAATGTCTATTTCATCCATTGATGACCTGTTTAACTTCATTACATTAAGCACTGAATTTTTATCATTTGCAAAGTTCCTATCCATAGAAAGTATGCAATGAATATTTACTTAAATACAGATATAAAACAAATGTTTTAAAAATTAGTTTAATTTACTAAGGGGATTTGCAACTCAACCTTAATAAAATGTAGTGCCAGAAAAATCAAATAAAGGTTTTAAAGTAAACTCCAAGATGTAATAATTATTATACTAAATATTATTTAAAATAATACTTTTTTAAAATTAAACTTTTTCAGTTTATTGTTTCTTTCCCATTCACATAAAAGGGGTTAATAGAATATTTAATAATTTTAATAAAGATAAAAAAGGAGGGCCGGAGAGATAGCATGGAGGTACTGCATTTGCCTTGCATGCAGAAGGATGGTGCTTCAAATCCTGGCATCCATATGGTCCCCTGAGCTTGTGAGACTGCCAGGAGCGATTTCTGAGCGTAGAGCCAGGAGTAACCCTTGAGCACTGCCGGGTGTGACCAAAAACCAACCAACCAACCAACCAAACAAATAAATAAAATAAAAAAAGAGGGTGGGTGGTTCAACAGGTTAAATCCAAATTTTTGGTCACTACACAGAGGAGTGTGTGTATAAAGAATTTTCTCACTGAAACAATGACATTTTACATTTTACCATGAATACTATCTGTGTTTTAAGACCTCTCCCGTGCACTTTGTCCTAGAAAATTTTCACATTGTTCTAAAAAGTGAATTAGAATCCAATTTCTTGATGATTTTATATATAAGGAACATAGACAAAATTATAAGAAATGCATAATACAAAAGTAATAAATAAAATTGGAGACTCTAAGATGCCTGAGAAGAAATAGTTCTCAGTGTTTTGTTTTGTGTTGTGACCACTCAAGCTAGAGGAGGGGGCAGAAACTCTTTTTTTTTTTTTGGGTTTTGAGTCACACCCGACAATGCTCAGGGCTTACTCCTGGCTCTAAGCTCAGAAATCACTCCTGGCAGGCTCGGGGACCATATGGAATGTTGGGATTTGAACCACCGTCCTCCATGTAAGGCAAATGCACTACCTCTATCTCTCCGGCCCCTCTTTTTAAAAATGATTAAAATGCCATGGTTTACATGGTTATTCATAATACAGTTGTTTTATATAACAGTTACAAAAACTTACATGATTGACTTTCAGTCACATAGTGTAAATATCCTTCACCAGTAAACATTTCCTGCCACCAATGTCCCTCCCCAGGTTCCCTTTGTCACCCCGCCTCCCCTGCCTGCCTTTGTGGCAGATGTTTTTCTTCTCTTCTTTTGCTTTTCCTTTTTCCTTTTAGGGATTGTTGTTTGCAATATTGTTACTGAAGAGGTATCATATATGTCACTTTATCTCCTTTCAGCACCCAATTCTTGTCCAAAGTGATCATTTCTAACTATCATTGTCATAGTAGTCCCTTCTCTGCCCCAACTGCACTCCCCTACTCTTAGGCAAGCTTCCTACCATGGACTGATCCTCTTACCCTGGTCTACTATTACCATATTACCTTTATGTTTTATTTCAAAAATGAGAGTGTAAATCATTCTTGACTATCCCTCTACTTCTGACTCATTTCACTCAACAAAATATTCTCCATATCCATTCATGTATAATCTAATTTCATGACTTTATTTTTCCTAACAGCTGATCCCAATACAAGTCAATTCTGTTCTTAATATAATAAAAATCACTGACCTTCAAAAATTTTATTTGAAGATACTTTTTACCTCCTTTCCCAAACTGTATGCTTTCAAAAGTTGTCTTGGTGGATCAAAATGTAAAATTAATCCATAGTATAATAATGTGTGGCCTGGCTAGGAGAAATCTATTTGTTCATACTATGCTAGAGATGTAAAAATAATTCAGAGAGATGTAAAAATAAAATAAATCAATGATGTTATAGAATAATTTCTAGATTTTCCTTCAGAGTAATTAAAAAACAAAATCAATATTTTATAAATTATTCAAAATATTCAGTACATATTTTAGATCTAAGTAAAAATTTAATATATTAATATATAATGATATATATTACTATAAGTAATATATAGGATGTACTATATAATTTTATAAAACATAGATAAGATTTTTAAGGAAATAAGTTATTAGATTAATCTAAAGCATTTAGAAAAAAATCATAAAATGTTTATTGATTATGTCAGCAATATCAAAATTATCAAGACATATATTTTGAAAGGCATTATTCACTTTTAAGACCAAAATAGTGTTTCCCAGAAAATACATTATCAGCTTCTACCTCAACAATCTAAAAGTACATTTTTTATATGCTATGGGATTTGGTTTCTTTAGAACCTGAAAGAATCCTTATGACACAGTCTCTTATCTGCTTCGTTTTCACACCATAGACAATAGGGTTCATAGTGGGAGGCAAGAGCAGATAAATATTAGCCATAATTATGTGGCAAGATGGAGGAATTGTGTGCTTTCCAAAACGATGTGAGAAAAAAGAGAAGAAAGCCGGACTATAAGAAAAAACAATGGCACATATGTGAGCAGTGCAGGTACTAAAGGCCTTTTGCCTAGCATCTGCTGAGGAGAGGCTGACTACTGCCCTAAGGATCATGGTATAGGAAATTGTAATACACAGAATGTCAAAGCCCCCAATAAGTAGGGCAACCATCAAGCCATAGATAGCATTGGCTTTGATATTTCCGCAGGATAACTTGGCTACAGACATGTGATCACAATAAGTATGTTGTATTATATTTCCTCTACAATAAGGAAGTCTTTTGGTAAGAAAAGTGAAGGGAATGATAAGAAATACCCCTCTCAGGAAAGTAGCAAACCCAACTTTTGCAATGACAGGATTCGTGAGGATAGTGGAGTAGCGCAGAGGGTAACAGATGGCCACATAGCGGTCTAGTGCCATAAGCATGAGCACCCCAGACTCCATCCCTGTAAAGGTGTGAATGAAGAACATCTGTACCAGGCATTCATCAAAGCTGATTTCTTTGAGATGAAACCAGAAGATGCAAAGAGCCTTAGGAATTGAACTAGAGCACATGACAAGATCTGTTAAGGAAAGCAAGGCTAAGAAGTAATACATGGGCCTGTGCAGGGAGTCTTCATAACGAATGAGGTAAAGGAGTCCACAATTACCTACCATAGCCACAACATACATAGAGCAGAAGGGAAAAGAAATCCATGCGTGTAAATCTTCCAGTCCTGGTACTCCATTCAAAATAAAGGAGACTGGGGTAAGATTCGTTTTATTTAGCAACAACATGATAAATCAGCTTTTTAAGATATGAGGTTTTCCTAAAGAAAGAGATGAGAAGAAAAAAATGTATTATGTGACTATAAGCTGCCTTCCTCCTCACTATTTAAATGACATCAGTGCATTTTTAAAATAAAACCAGATTTATTTCTTAGTGTCATGGGGGACATCATTTAGTTATTTGTAATGTATTTATTAAATAACTCATTTATTTAACAAATTTTGAATTTAGTAAATAGGAAAGTTTTTCAGCATGATATGGGAGAAAGAACAGACTTTTGAACCAATGCATTAGAATTGAGAAACCAATGATAAATTCTCATATTATACATGGGCAGCTAATTCAGGTCAAAGGAGTTGAGTCCACAACTGTAGTAAATGAAACCTTTTCAACAAACGGTATTGAAAAAACTAAATAGGGGGCCGGGCGGTGGCGCTAAAGGTAAGGTGCCTGCCTTGCCTGCGCTACCCTTGGACGGACCGCGGTTCGATCCCCCGGTATCCCATATGGTCCCCCAAGCCAGGAGCAACTTCTGAGCACATAGCCAGGAGTAACCCCTGAGCGTTACCGGGTGTGGCCCAAAAACCAAAAAAAAAAAAAAAAGAAAAAACTAAATAGCTATATGCAAAAAAGAAAAAAGAAAGGAAAAGTAACTCTTGAAACTTATGAAAAAATCAAAATGGATCAAAAACCTCAAGATAAAAAAATGAATTTTATAAGGTACATTGAGAAGAATATAGACAGAGCTCCCCAGGAATTGAGCCTCACAGTGCTTTCAATGATAATTCCATTGATACAGAAACAAAATAAACAAATGTAACTACCTAAGATTAAAAAAAAATGTCTGCAACAAAAGAAACAAAGCTAAAACTGAAAGGGCACTCCTTGAAACTAAATGGCACTCTATTGAATGGGAGAAAATATTTGCACATTACTTGGAAGATAAGAAGTTAATATCTCAGATACACAGAGCACTCATAAATAAAATAAAAAAAATAAACATTTTTCTAAAGACAGACTAATGGTCAGTAGGTATATCAAAAACTTTTCAACTTATTATCAGGGAAATCAAATTAGGATGACAGAAAGTACCTGATATTAATGAGCATGGCTTGTATTAAAATATGTTAAACAACCTGCATTGGCTAGGATGTGATAAAAAAATGACTCTCTTGCACATCTGGTGGGAATATTCTCTGTCTCAGTTCCTATGGAAAACAATATAGAAAATTCTAAGAAAAAATTAGAATAGATCTTAAAAAAAGATATTATTTAAAAAAGTGTCCTAAAACAAAAAAGATATTATTAAAAAAGGTGTCCTAAAACAAAAAAAGTTCTTGTCTATAAATTATGAAAATTAACTTGCTCAAATATCTATAGTATCCAAAGATCTGCACAGATTTAATTCAAATTAATCACAGATTTAATAATACTAATGGTATTCATGGAATTAGAATAGCTGCTATTAAACTTTCTATAGAGTTATTACTGTAGAGCTATAGTAATCAAAACAAATGGAAGTGGAATAAGGATAAGTTAACAGACCAATGGATCAATACTAAAATGTCAAAGATAAATCATCAGATTTATGTAATCATTGACAAGAAATTGACTGCATATCGTGGAGTAAGGAAAGCAACAAATAAAACTGTAAAAAATTGCACAATCTCTTGTTAAAAATAAAATAGAAAACTATATACAAAAGTTAAAGTGGATTAGCTACGTAGCATGTACATTATAAAAACCATAAACTACAATCAAGAAGTTCTACACAGTGCTCTCGTGGAGCTGATCAGCAAAAGGATCTTCTTCAATAACCTGCAATTGCAAAGATAACAAAACAAAAATAAGCAACTGACACTATGTGAAGTGAAAAGTTTCACATGGCTAAAGAAATGTGATCTAAAAATTCCAAGTAACTGAATGGGAGTAGATATCACACATAATACATTAGATACAGTAATAACATCTGAGGCTGGAGAGATAGTATAGGAGGTAGCTGATAGGTTTATTATGATTTTTGAACCCCTATACAATAGAGCCTTGGGCATAAAAATAGGAGTAAGCCCTGAATACAGTTTTCTGTGACCCAGCCACCCCCCAAACCCATTAACAACTTACTTTTACTAACATCTCTATAATTCTATAACTAATTAAACAGAAAATACTGTATCCAATTTTTCAAAGATATTTGCCAACTAATGTGGTACAATTTATATAAATTTGATGGGCAGATTCACTTCATTTAAGAAATAATTTTTTATATTTCCTTAATATTTTTGTGGATTTTAATTTAGGTTTCTAATAGATCAAGGTAACATCGAGTTATATCTTAGTGAAATATACTAATTTTAATGCTATTATTCTTTCTTCTATCCTTTTCCTTTCTTTTCTTCTTTGTTTCTTTTCCTTCCTTCCTTCCTTTCTTTCTTTCTTTTCTTTCTTTCTTTTTCTTTCTTTCTTTCTCTTTCTTTCTTTCTTTCTTTTTTTCTTTCTTTCTTTCTTTCTTTCTTTCTTTCTTTCTTTCTTTCTTTCTTTCTTTCTTTCTTTCTTTCTTTCTTTCTTTCTCTTCTTTCTCTTCTTTCTCTCTTTCTTTCTTTCTTTCTTTTTCTTTCTTTCTTTCTTTCTTTCTTTCTTTCTTTCTTTTTTCTTTCTTTCTTTCTTTCTTTCTTTCTTTCTTTCTTTCTTTCTTTCTTTCTTTCTTTCTTTCTTTCTTTCTTTCTTTCTTCTTCTTTCTTCTTTCTTTCTTTCTTTCTTTCTTTCTTTCTTTCTTTCTTTCTTTCTTTCTTTCTTTCTTTCTTTCTTTCTTTCTTTCTTTCTTTCTTTCTTTCTTTCTTTCTTTCTTTCTTTCTTTCTTTCTTTCTTTCTTTCTTTCTTTCTTTCTTTTTTCTTTTATTTTATGCCTTGAATGTCAACTCTAAACTTGCATTTGACTCAAAGAATACCCCTAACACAGCCAGATCCCTCCTCCTCTTTCTCCCTCCCTTCCTCTCTCCCTCCCTTCCTTTCTTCCTTCCTTCCTCTTCCTTTCTTTCTTCTTTCTTTCTCTTTCTTTTTTCTTTCATTTTTTGGAGAACCACACTCAGTGATGCTCAGGTACAACTAGCCTTGGGCTCAGAAATCACTCCTGGCTTGGAGGATCATGTGAGACATCAGGGATCAAACCCGGTTTGTTCTGGATCAGCCACATTCAAGGCAAATTCCCTACCGCTGTGCTATCACTCCAGCCCCTATTTTTTCAATTTAGGTATATTCAGGTAGAAAAATTCATTCAAATTCCTTTAAAAATATCCATAATTTAATATTAAGCAGAACTCAAAATTCTGCTTTTTACTATGTTTTGCTTTTAGCCTACACCTGAAAGTGCACAGGGCTTACTCCTCTCTGTAGTCAGCTATCAGGATTTTAAGTATTGAAACAAGGTAAACTACATGCATGTAAGGCCATAGCTGCTTTATTTATTTCTGGCCACCAGATATTACATTCTGAAGCACAATCCTTTTAATTCACCACAAAGGAAATACTTTAGTTACATAAAATATTTTTAATAAATATTATTGGATATGTGAGTAAAATACGTATCATCTCCTAGACACATAATTTATATGTAGTAATAAAATTTCCTGAATATACAAAGCAATACTAGGAAGAAAAAAAATGGATGGGTTTCTAGCTTCAAATAATTCTTTAAAAGGTCATTTGGTACAGGAATAAAGACAGACTCTCAAACCAACATAATAGAATTGGATCTATTAAATAGATTCAACATATTTATATAAATATAAATATAATTTATATAATTTATATATATATAAATATATATATTTAAATATAATTTATATAATTTATATATATTTATAAATATAAATATTTATATAAATATAAATATGTATATTTATATATAAACATATATAAGTATATTTTTATATATATGATCTTCATGTATATTTATATGAATAGTCAATCTTAAACAGAAGAGTTATGTATTTGAAGTGGAGCAAGGAAAGTGTCTCTCTACAAATGATATTTCAACAAGTGTCTTTCAAAAAGAGACTGGCCACATGTAAAAGAATAAACTCATACTCAAATCTCACATCATACAAAGAGGTTGTCAAAATGTATTGAAGACATGTATTAAAATCTAGAATCCATATTATATTAATTTATATATAATCCTTCATTAAATTAAATTTAGAAGCATCCTCACTGATTCAATGTAAGAAAACAGAAACAAAAATAGACAAAAGGAACTACATCAAATGAGCTTCTGTGAACCAAAAGAGTCAATGGACTTTGGTGTTGGGAAGATTGCACTGGTGAAGGAGGGGTATTCTTTTTATGACTGAAACTCAACTACAATCATGTGTATAATCATGGTGCTTAAATAAAGAAAAGATTAATAAAAGAAGTAAATGATACTACAAAGTCTAATAGAAAATACCACCACTCATCAGGCAAAAGATAAATATCCACCAACCTACATGCAAGGCAAACGCCTTACCTCCACAATAATAAAGCACTTGTAAAGCTTACTAACAGATTAAAAATTAGTCTACCTCTCAAAGTGGGAAAGACTACACAAAATAGAATAAAATACTAAATTGTATAAAATACCCAAAATATTCTTGTGTATTTTCCTTAAGTGCGAGAATGAAATTTAGAAGGAAGCATAAATTTGAAGGCTCTTGAACAATGATGGAAATAGTCTTAGCTAAAAAATGAATTATTATATAATTCTTTAAATTGCTTATTACATTGCATTTGTTAATAAGAAACATATTATAAAGGAAATTAAAAACTGCTAGAAATATTACAAAATTTTAAGTATATGATACCCATAAATGTACCTTTTTTGACTGACAGATATTCTGTCAAGTTTACAAATATTGATGTGTTAAGAACCAATGAACAACAGACTGCCACTAAATGAAGGTATCCCATGAAAGACAAATGTCATGCAATCCTTCATCTATAAAAGGATTATTTTATGAACATTATTTGATAGGAAAGTAGTCATGTGAAAATTATGCATTCAAAACTGATGTTAAAAATATTGTATGAGATTTTCTAGAGGACTTGTTTATGGAAAGAAAAGAAACAAGTTAAATTCTTACTAAATATAATTTTCAAGATTGTCACCTCATATTAACTTAAAATATCAGTTAATATTTGTGTGTTTAATCTAATTTCAGTAAATGCTTCTCAAGAAAATAATACATTCTCACAGACTTGACAAATATTTAGTATTTTAATGTTTAGTGTTCTCTCCTGCTGTTATTTCTTATTGTTTCCCCAAATTAAACATATATTTGTGCCTTTGCAATACCTTCTTATCTTCCTCTTTTCCACTCATTTCCTTAGATTTAATTGTTCCTATTCATTTTTATGAAAAATTATGCTTTGAGTTAAAAGTAATATATTTGTTCTTTTTAATTACCTTAAAATAATATTTTATACATTTTTATGAAAAAGAAATACATTGATTTTTCTTTTGTTATATATCTTCACTATATATTTAGTGATAATTTATTTTTGATAGCTCATAGTACTATACAAATTTATTTATATAGGAGTCATACAGATAATGAAATTACTAATGTTGAGCTTGGTCTATATCTATATATTCTTTATAGTTAGCAAAGCACCAGATACCTACTAGTTTCTAATATTTTAAAATAAATCAATGTATTAATATATTAATACATAAGCAATCACATTTAATTTTAGAATTGTATTTTAGAATTGCTTTCAAAGTATTGTTACATGTTACCTATACACTATTGGAACATGAAATATTTTCTTCCAGGTAATTAGGAAAGATAAACAAAATAAGATACTACCAAAATGAATAGAAACAAAAAAGTGCACAAATAAAGAAAATAAGATAATGGAAGCAGAGCAAACATATTTATACCATCAATAAAAATAAATATTATAAATGTCTATTAATTCTGACTAACTTATTAAAAATAAGTTAAATTATATATACAGTAGAAATAATACATTAGATAGTACCCTAACTGATAATGGGTAACTGCTTTTATCTCTATTTTACATTTTAAATAACAGCACACAATAGAATATCACAGGTTCTCTTTCAGATAAGGGTCTCAGGAAAAAAAGTGAGAAATCTTTGTTTAGTATCTCAATGTTTTTGCACAGAATGTACAGCTACTTGGGTTGAAGAAAAATATATACTACTTACCATTTAGGTATGTTTATTTGATGTTAATGCATTTTCAAAACAAATTTAAATGATCTGGATACATCATAATTTGCCTTCTTTCAGGTAAGTTTGATAAGGATTCTGTTGGAGGTGTGAACAAGGTAACAAATAGTAATACTGATAAGCTTTATCACTTTTGAAATGAAACTGTTTCATACTTATGCTCTATAAGTAATAATGCTTTTCATTAAGCTATCATCTATTATTTAGGTCTTTATTTTTATATTAACTATAATTTGTAAATATGAGTTAAAACAAAATTACAACTTAATCTTTGCAGAAAATAATTGAAAAATATTGAACTATGATTTTGAGGAGTAAAACAAGAACATAAAAGGAGCTGGGTATTCTGATAATTATTTTACCACTAAGACATTTCTTCAGTCATTGATTCATTTACACCTGCCAAAAAAGTGCTTCAACCTGACTTCAACTACTGTTAAAATGATAAACATAGTTTTATTTTGATATATAAAAGGCAAAGATAGCCATAATCATAGAAATAGTTGCTTGCATGTTAAGTCATCATTTCTTTTGTAATGTTTGCAACTTTAAGCTATGTGGATATAAATAAGGTATTTTTCTAGAAAAATAAAAAATAGATGATAAATATTTAAAGACCCCCCCCCACTTGATCATTTGCTTACAAGAAAATACTGTCACTGTTCCTTGTTTTTCATGTTTTAATTACCTCAGTTTCTGTATATAAACATAGCTGAAAGTAATATGGTCCAGATGGTCAGGCTCTTGGTTTAAAAAATAATTGTGATAGAATGAATATGTAACCAGTTAACTAACCTTTCACATGCTCTATATTTGAACTATTGAATTGAGACTTTAATGAAAAAATATATGTAATGTGTCCCAAGGTAATAATAGTTCAGAGTATTACTTAGGAAATCAATTTATCCTCTATGGGAAGAAGAAAAAGAGAAAGAACTTATTTTTAATATCCCAAAAGACACACAAATAAGTTAATATCCTGCTTTTATGTTTGTAAGCATTAACCAGTAATAAGGTGCTTGTAAGGATAAAAATGACAACAGTTCTTGCAAAACTAGAGAAATATCACAAATTTATATTTCTTTTATATAGTACACTTTTGAAAATATATTGAAATGTCTTTCATTCACACACTAAATTTTTTAATTTCTTTTTCTAGTCAGTATTTTATATGTCCATTCAGCTAATTTTTATAGAGCATTATAATTTTATAGAGCTTACTTGGTAAGCTAGGCTAGAAATATTTAAATGACCCTCAGTTTTCGAAGCTAACTTTTTTGGGGGGTGTTTGGGCATACCAAGGGGCGCTTAGTAGTTACTCCTAGCTCTACTCTAACAAATGACTCCTAACAGATTTGGGGTCCATAGGGGATACTGGGGATTGAATCCAGGTCAGTCTTGGTAAGCTGTGGGTCAGCCATGTGCAAGGCAAACACCCTACAACTGTGCTATCACTCCGGCCCTAGAAGCTAACATTTAAGTGAAATAAATGATGAAACTATGGAGGTAAACAAAAAGGAAAGCTCTAAAAATTTTAGTCTTTTTACATTTACACTTTAAATTACAAAACTTTAAGTGGTAAAAATGAAAAATATTGATGGCATAAATATGTTTGTTCCACACTTGTCATCTTATTTTCTTTCTTTTCTGTGTACTTTTTTGTTTCTCTTCAATTTGGTAGTGTCTTGTCTAATTATATTTCCTATTTATCTGGATAAAACATTTTATGTCTTAGAAGTCTATTAATAACAACTAATAATGCTTTAAAACAATTATAAAATAAAATTCTCAAATAAAATGTGATTGTTTATGTATTCATATATTAATACATTATTTTACTTCAAAACATTAGAATTAGTATATATCAGGTTCTATGCTACCTAGAAAAATATATATATAGATATAAAATAGGTAATGAGGGAATGATATGAAAACTTTAAAGTATCCACAAGAAAGCTCCAAGAATCAATAAACCAACACACCAACATGACCACCTACAAAGTTCATACTCAAAATTGTATTCCTATATGCAAAAAAAGTAAATCATAAAAGAAAAAAATCAGTCTATCCCATTTAAAATAATGCCCTAAAATATCAAGTACCTAGGAGTTAATTTAACAAAAGAGATGTGAGACCTATACTATGAAAACTTCAAAGCACTTAAGAAGAAAATTGAAAAACTTAGGAAATAGAGAAACATTTTATGCTCATGGATTGGAATAAGTAATATAATCAAAATGAGCATTCTACCTAAATTATTATATAGATTTTTTGTGATCCTTATCCAGGTTCAGATAGCATTCTTCAAGGACTTAGAACAGTTCATTATAAGGTTTGTTTGGAATCTCTTTACCTAACTTGAAGCTGTACTACAAAACCATAGTGAGCAAAACAATGTAGTACTGAAATAAAGACAGAGTCTTTGATCAATTGGTCATAATAGAATATCTAAGGTAAAAACTTTCTATATATGGACAGCTAATTTTTGACAAAGGATCTGAGAATGTGAAATGGATTAAAGATGTATCTTTAATAAAGGCTATAGTGAAAATTTGATAACCAACTAAAGTCAACACAAAGTGGATCAATGGCTTTGAGATTAGGACTGACTCTATAAAGTACATGGATGATAATTAGGCTCCAAGACTATATTAGACCTCAGAGAAGTCTTCATCAATATTATACACTGGTAAAGTCTAGAGAATTAAAATTAAACAGAAGGGACTAGGTCAAACCAAAAAAAAATCTTTTATAGCAAGAAAAACACAGGCTAAAACTAAAATATAGCTAGCTGAGTGGGATAAAATACTTGCACATCTGATAAATATTTGATATCTATGTATATCAATTTATTCACAAAGATAAATAAAGAGATCTAAAAACCCTATCAAAATATGGGAAGAGTAAATAGATACTTCTCCAAGGAATAACACTGGATGTTAACAAACACATAAAAATGCTTATTATCAGTTATTTTTAGTGAAATCCATATCAAGATAAAAATATCAGTGTGGCCCCCAAATAAAATAAAATACCCAGAAATATAATACATCATTATTCATGCACTCATTGTAAACCAATCTAGAGCATAATGAAATAGAAGTCAGTAAGACATGATCAGTTTTACACTAGTGAAAAAGAGGAGAAACTTTTTGGAGGAAGGTATTTCTTCTCTGTCTCCTGCCTTCAGATTTATATTTCTCTGAAGAGTCCCTTTCATTGATTCCAATTACCTAACTCCTTGTGGATAGTCATGATACTAGAGTTATAGTTGGAGTAGGTGGTAGCAATGTAAGTAAAATCAGCCAGGCAGGGTCCAGGCAAGGAAGAAAAACAAAATAAACACAGCAAACACAAAAGTTAGCTTGAAGATATTTTGATGACTTATTTAATTTATTGAGTCATGGGTGGAGCTAAAATAATTATAGATGTTAGAAATCCAGGCTCAGTAAATACTTTTTTTGTTGTTTTGTTTGGGGGCCACACCCTGCGACTCTCGAGTGTTACTCCTGGCTCTATGCTCAGAAATCACTCTTGGCAGGCACAGGGGACTATATGGGATGCTGGGATTCAAACCACCATTGGTTCTGGGTTGACCGTTTGCAAGGCAAACACCCTATTGCTGTGCTATCTCTATGGCCCCTCAATAAATACTTTATTATACTGTATTATTCCTTGGGCTAGAGAAAAAGATAAGAATAAGTGCTCCTAGAGAAGAAGAAAGAGATGATAATGTTGAAGAAGAGAAAGAAGATAATGATGATGAAGATCCTGAAGAAGAAAAAGAAGAAATGAGGAGGAGGAGGAGGAGGAGGAGGCGGAGGAGGAGGAGGAGGAGGAGGAGGAGGAGGAGAAGAAGAAGAAGAAGAAGAAGAAGAAGAAGAAGAAGAAGAAGAAGAAGAAGAAGAAGAAGAAGAAGAAGAAGAAAGAATGGAGAAGAAAGAGAGAAAGAGGAGGGGGTGAAGAGAAGGATGATGAGAATTTAATTGCAATGGCAGCAGATAAGTTACCAGGCAAATGGCATGAAGAACCTATCAGTTACATGTTTGATATCAAAAGTATGGGAATAGAATTAAAATCCAAACTCAATCTTTTTTTCTCTAAATTTCTGCCAGTATTGGCCATTGGCTCAGTCCAAATGAATAGTAGAAGACAAAGAATTGTGGGTTATATCTATATATGAGCTTCATACATCCAAAGCTCAAAACAGTACAGAAAGGGTAGACAAAAATCTAGAGAGGTAAATAAGGGACGAAACAAATCTCTCTCTTTCAATTTCTCTCTTTGTCTCTCTCTCACTCACACACACAGAGACACATACATACATAAATTTTTCATTCTCATTTTTACAATTTGCTCATTTTCATTATTGTAGGTTCTTTAATTCACATCCAGTTTGGGTTTTCTCATCTAAAGTACTTTCTATGTCAGCTTCTACATTCATATTGCTGCAATTATTCATGAAAATTGAGTACTCTTAAATTAGTGCTATCAGTATATAAATATGATCTTTATTTCATGACCAAATTAATAAATTGTTAGTTGTGTATATGGGTATATTCTTGTTTATTATTACATTAATACTTATTTTAGGATGCATTAAAATCATTAATCTATTTAATTCTGACAAAGAAAAGAACGGAAATTTAAATAGAAACCAAACCTTATACACAAAACTAAGATTACCAAAGACGGGAGTGCAAAAAGTTTAAGAGGATGGGAGCAGAAGATGTGAATGGATAGCTATAAGTGGGATGCTGAAATGGGTTGGGACCATCATGAGTTGACATACATTGTGAAAAATTATGAAAATAAAACTCTATAACATGTACAGTAATACAGATTTATAGTTCTATTTAAAAAGAATCATTACACATTGCTTTTATTGGTTTTATGGAATCATCACACAGTCTCAAAATAATTGGCTTTTCAATATTTAGAAACCACTTTAAAGGGTTTTATTTATTTTTTCTATATTTTGACAGTTTTTATTTAAGATCAGAAGAATTTTCTTCAGAAACATTTTTTCTCCATAGTCTTTGAAATATTGTTATCCATTCCAGAAAAGACTTAGTAACATACACATAATGAAAAAGCTTTCTAATGTCTTATTTTATTTTCAATGCTCAAATGGAACACTTTTCGAAAGCCTGCTCTAAGTTCTTTAGTTCTAAGTGCATAAACCATGGGATTGAGGGAAGGGGGAATGACATTGTGTAGCACATTGAGTAGAACTGGAATCAAAGTAGCCTTAGTTTCCCTCAAGTGAGTTATTGAAACTACCACAACAACTGTGTAAAAGAAGAGAATAAGAATGAGATGGGAACTACACGTGCTCAGAGCCTTGGATGCAGCTTCGGCAGAATTAAGTTTAAGTACAGAGCGCAGAATCAAACTATATGACAATAATATGAGACTTAGATCACTTCCCATTCCAAGCCATGCCAGAACCAATTGACAAATGCTATTTGGCCTCCTATCATCACAAGCCAAGCTTGTGACCCCAAGATTAGAGCACAGGCAATGATCAATTTCATTTTTGTTACAATAATTACGCTGGGCTGCAAGTACAGGCACAGGAATGACAAATAATCCATTTCTAAGGACCATGAACAGTGTAGCTTTTAAGATTAAATCACTGGTGACAATCGATGGGTAGCGAAGGGGGTGGCAAATGGCTACATATCTATCAAAAGCCATACAAAGGAATATCCCAGACTCCATTCCAACAAAACAGTGAATGGCATAAATCTGAGCAAAACACTCAGGGAGGCTGATGACTTTGGCATTAAACCAGAAGATGGCCAAAATCTTGGGCATGATGGTGGTAGCCAAACCCATGTCTACCACAGAGAGGATGCCGAGGAAGTAGTACATGGGCTGCTGTAGAACAGGGTCCTGGAAGATGGTAATGAGGATGAGGATATTAGCACCAATTGCTAAGAGGTAGAGTAATGCCAGTGGTAAGGAGAGCCAGTGTTGCCAGCTGTGAATACCTGGAATTCCCATCAGGATGAATTCAGAGACTTGAAATTTAGAGGTATTAGAGCCTTTCAGAGGTTCAGACATATTTTCCTGAGGAAAAAACAGTTTTTAATTCACGCTAAGAACATCATTAGATATTATTAAAAGCTCTTTACATACACAAATAAAACTACATACACACGGGTCTGAGTGAGAGCACAGTAGTAGGGTGTTTGCTTTGTATGCAGCTGCTCAGGACTGACCTGGGTTCTATCCTCAGGGTCCCATATGGTCCCCCAAACCAGAAGCAATTTCTGAGTGCATAGCCAGGAGTAACCCCAGAGTATCACCGGGTGTGGCTCAAAAACAAACAAAAAATACCACAAGCACACACACACAACTGCATACACATAGTACAATTTGTAGTAACAAAATGCATTTTGCAGTTAATGTCATGGTAATTTAAGAAAAACTATACTTTTAAGTGATAACAGTAGAAAAAAAATAACAGCAACAATTACATAGTTAACTACTTAATAAAAAGTTAGTTTAAATATGAAATCTCAGTTGGTATTGTCTTAGTTATTTTAAATAGGAACTACCACATAAAATATAATTGTATCCTGTTCCCTTTGGAGAAAGGGGTGAAATGAGTGTTTGGGCCCACCTGATTGTGCTCAAGGTTTACTCCTGGCCATGTCTCAGGGTTCATAATGTAGCACTGAGGATTAAATATAGGTCAGATACTTTCAGGGCAAGCACTTTATCCTCTACTATTTCCAGCTCTTCTTGTGGTTTTAGAAATCATTTTGTCTCTTCAGACAACTTATGTAATAAAAAAACATATTTTATTTTTCATATTTGTTCCATTCTAGATTCATTCTAGATGTTTATTAACTAATAATGAGTATCATCTTTTGTAAATGTATACAGGAGATTCTGTAACTAGACTAGGATATGATTTAAGTGTCCTCATATTTAAATTAATATTCAAGTTCTTTTATAGTATAAAAGTACTCCTAAAGGTCTATAAAAGCATTTCTTATGCCATAAGTATATTAGAAATATTAAGGCACTTGCCTGTTCACAACACACCTTACTTCTATCCCAGGCACCATAGAGGGTCCCCTGAACAGTTCCAAGAGCAATCCCTGAGCACAGATTTAAAGTGATCATCATCAAGTGTGTCCAAAAACAAAAAAAGTTTTAAAGTTATGTTTAAGAAATATTACTAGCAATTTAAGTATATTAGTAATACATTTGTTCTTTGTGTAATTATTTTTACTTGCAGAAAATGAGTTCACATGTCAAAATAAAATGTAAAATTTCAAAGTATTCAAATTTCCAGCTAAATGTATTTTTCAGATATTATTTTTTATTTCTTTTCGAAGAAGCATATGCAGTTAAATAATGAGGTAAATTGTCTTTCTTTTTGAAGAATGCAATTGGATACAAATTTAAACCCATATGAACATTTTTATAAAAAGTGATATAACAGACACAGACTTACTGAGGTTATCAGCTTTACTTTGGACTTTTAGAGTTCCAGAACTTAAGAGTCTCAGAATATGTAACCCATTCGGCTGCAAAGATTGGTGAGATTAGACAAATAATTATTAAATATCCTCATATCAAATATATAAACTTATATATCTAATTATTTTTCTACTTTCTTCTATTTATCCTTCCTGATAATTCTTTGGTACAGATAAAATAAGGAAGAGGTTTAAGGTCATATAAAGAAAATAATTATTTTTCTTTTTTGCCATTTTGTTACCAACTATAAGTACTCAATTCATAAACTGTGATTCTATAATGTTAAATAGTTAACAAATAAATTCTGATATTATGATACTTATAAAATAGGCATCCAATGAGCTTCATTTAATGGATTCTCCAAATTGTCATGCTTTTGTTACATCTGAGCAGGTCAATCATATTTGTAGCATGCCACCAAAATACATAAGGAAATATTTGGATGAGTTATTAAAAGCTCTTTGAGCAATGAAAATTAAGTAAGACTTTAGTACTTACCATGACTATAAGCAGAAACAGCTATAAGATTTAGTAAGGGAAAAAGTTCCATACTGGTAAAATAAAAACACACACCTTTTTTAAATCAGCTGACACAATGGAACTGAAAGTAAGAGTGTTTGGGATTTATGGGGAGTTCAGTGATCTTAAGTTAATAGAATTCCTTTGGTGATATGACAATTGTCCATTGAGATACAGTGAATTGCTAAGATATCAAATCCCAAAAGGTTGAAAGGAAAAAAAAATCTGAAATAATTCTCTAGTACTAATGTAACTTTAGTACTTACTTTCATCAGTGAAACCAAAATATATTTTAAGACTGAATAATTGAACTAATATCTGATTTGTGAATGAGTATGAATATCTAGATTATTCTAAAATATGTGATTAGAAAACATACCTGAAAAACTTAAAGGATAAAGTATTTATCCTATAGAAAATATAGGTAATTAGTAAAATTGTATATTTGTTCTTATAAAAGCTGTGTCCTAATTGGAATGAGCAGACAAAATTCTAAATAATCAGAAAACTATATAATGAGAATTTGCATTTAAGACACAAATAATCTCAAAAAGATTTGAGGGTATTATTGTTATAAATTAATTTAGCCTTGGAGTCAGAGGATGGTTTCTTTAGAAAATACCAGTTAGTGCTAAGGTCAAAATTTGAGTTGGAATTAACTAAGACATGCATTCAGTGGAGGAAGCATACCACAAAATTTAAGAAGTTGAAATATTTAACATAACAAATGATTATAAATTTAGCTTAAATTAAAATATGTGGTTAAAATGAGAGGTGCTGGAAAATAGAGCTGTTGGGAGTAACCAAAGTTATTGGAACAAGGAACTTAACTTTCAGGATAACTTAAACGATGATTAGTGAATATATAAACACCCCCCTTCACATGCAAACATTATGTGTAAATGCATGAGTACATACAAACATTGATTACTTAATTGTGTATATGTAGACTCAAAGATGAATATATATCAAAGAAAAGATATGTTAATAAAAACTAATGAGCTTATTACTCAGTACTTGGCTCATTTTATTACAAAGTTTTGCAAAGTTTATCTGAAAAATAAGTTGATTACTTATTGATTTTTATTACACTGTGTAGCCACATGACCATTCATTCAATTTATATTTTAAAAGTTTATTGAATCATATATTTACTTGTCCTTCTATTGAGCAATTATTTATCAAACTCAATGTTATTTCAAATTCATCTCAGTGAGTATATGCCTGAAGAAATACTTTAGAGACCATAATACAGCTGGTAAGGTTCTTGACGTGTATGAGGCTTACCTAAGATCAATTCTTAGCACCCCAAATGGCCCACCAAGCCTGTCTGGGGTGGTCCCTGTGTATAGACTTTAGTTCTAAGCTGAGAGATCACTCCTGGAGGATCTTGGGGAAACCACATGGGATACTAGAGGTTGAAGCCAGGTGTAATCCCCAAACAAACAAAAATTAGATCAATTCTTTACTAGAAATGGAATAATAATATATGGTCACACATAATTTGTGCATTTATAAATAAGAATATATAGCTAACACATAAATGTCTCTCCAAAATAGGTTTCTTGCTATTTTACAGTCACGGTCAAAAGGACTCAAAACAATAACAAAGCTTAAGGTTTATTTCTGACTATTCTCAGGGGACCTTGAGACGTTAGAATCAAACCTAGCCTTCCTTCTCTAAAATACACTTCAGACCTCTTAGTTAGCACACTGGGCCCCCTCGTCCAGTCCCCCTACATGATTTTTAAGACCAAATTAATTTTTGTTAAGTTGAGAATTTGTTGAATGTTAATTTTTGATTAAAGATCTTTAATGTAATAAAATGTAAAAATGAATGTGGAATATGATGTACACCATATATTCTGTGTGACATTCTAGTCATTATTCAAGTCATATTTTTTATTTTTAATTTAATTAAAGAACAATGTTTTGGTGGTTTCAGATTAGATGTTTTCAATGTTGTTGAGTCTGTGCTTTGAATTTATAGCTATACCACTCTCTCTAATTCCCAGTATAAATGAAAGCCTTACCACTGTTCTCTAATTACTTTCTCATTTATTTCCTTTCCGCCTTAGTTCCCGCTCTGTCCTTTTATTCCCTAGGCTCTGGGGTGAAAGATGATTTAGGCTCCCCCTTTTACTACATTATATTTCCTATTGGAATTATTTTATATACCACAAATAAATGAGATAATTCTGTGAAAAAGTTTTTTTTATTCTCACAGTTTTTAGTTCTCATGTTTTTCTTTTTTTTCATTTTATTTGAACACCATGTTGACAAAGTTTTTTATTATTGAGTTTCAGACTTACAATGTACACCATCCTTCACCTGTGCATATTTCCTGCCATCAACATTCTCAGTTCCCTCACCCCCCCTCACTTCTTCCCTCTATACCCTCCCCCTGCCTGCCTCTGGGACAGGCATTTTACTCCTCTCTCCTCTCACTTTCAATCTCTCACTCTTTTCTTTCTCTTCCCTTTATTTTTCCTTTTAGACACTGTAGTTTGCACTATTTTGAATGTGGGGCACCATACATATCACTTTATCTCTGTTCAGCACACATTTCTCGTCCAGAGTGATTAGTTCCAACTATCATTATCATGGTAATCCCTTCTCTATCTTAGCTGCACTGATCCACGATTTGTGGTAAGCTTCCTCCCATGGACTGGTCCTCCTGACCTTCATCTCTATTGTCTCTGAATATTATTACCACCCTAGTTTTCTTATATCACATAAATGAATGAGATTATTTTATGTCTATCCCTTTTCCTCTGACTCATTTCACTTGCATAATACTCTCCATATCCATTCATGTACAAGCAGATTTCATGACTTCATTTCTTTTAGCATTCCATGTGTAGATATACCACAGTTTATTTATCTATTCATCATCTCTTGAGGACTTGAACTAAATAGATTTTTATTAGTACATCAATTTCTAGTCTGCCGTTTAACACAGGAGAAAAGGTAGGAATATGTCATATCAAAAATAGTGTGTACTGGACCGGAGAGATAGCATGGAGGTAAGACAATTGCCTTTCATGCATAAGGATGATGGTTCGAATCCTGGTACCCCATATGGTCCCCCAGCCTGCCAGGAGCAATTTCTGTGAATAGAGCCAGGAGTAACCCCTGAACACTGCTGGGTGTGACCCCAAAACCAAAAAAAATAATAGTGTGCACAACTTATTCTGGATAATTTTATATGGCTAATTACATACATTATAAAAATGTAAAGATAAGGTTCTGGCAAATTTGAAGACAGATCTTTCACTTAAACTTTAATTTGTAGTTGAAGGTAGTTTATAATGTAAAGAGGATAAAAGTCAAGTATGCATAGATATTTAGATCCAAAAATATTTTTCAGAAATTGCATAAAGAGGTTAAAAAGGTAAAGAAAGAAAGAAAATTTTGGATAAAAGATCCATATTTTATAATAAATGAATATATTTAGTAAGTTAATGATTATGTTCTACAAACTCATTTTTTAAAAACTTGCATGATCAAAAAAGGAATTTGTAATAAATGAACAAAGAAAATGTTTATTTGATGTCAAAAGGTTCCTATAAATTATAACTCAACTAAAACATTTCATAAGAAAGTAGATCCTTAAATGATTTCAGTTTAATTTAATATCAGTTAACTAAAATATTGCTTATCACTATTGAACAAAGTGACGTTATTAGAAAATTGCTGAACATTATAAAAATTATTAAAAAGTTTTTTTAAATTATAAAAAATGATCTAGACAATAAAATTTTACAAAATAATTATAACCAAATGATTTCTTGTATCTTTATTGAGCAGAAACTAGTGGAGTATGGAGGACAATGAGTGTGTGAAGCACTTAGCATGATAAAAATTTAATGCTCCCCATAGTCTTTAAAAGTGCAATATGGCAATGAGATTCTGATTAAAATGAGCAACTATTAACAAATATTGTGTAAACTACATGTCTGAACACTTTCTGGACAAGTATTGCAGAGAATAAATGACATTGTATACATATTTCTTCTAAAATGCAGTTATAGAGCTTGTGTTCTTGCCTGATAGTCAATTTAGAACCAAAAAACAAAATTCAGCTTTTGAATTTTGACTTATAGATCTGTATGAAATATTTAAAATCTGTATGTATTATCTCAAATTGAGAATTAGGAAGAAAAACTTAAAACCGGTTTTTGTTAAGATAGGAATTGTTTTTATAGTTGAGTGATTCTCTTCTCTTTAAAAATAGATCATGTTTGACATTGTTTATTGAATTCTAATACTTCTAAATATATACCACCTTTTGCGAAGTATCACAATTAAAGTTATTCATGAGAATGTAAACCTGAAAATGCTGTCCTTAGTGTTCTGCCCTAGGTACAGATATTCTCCAAGGGCAAGAGCTTGTTAGTGAGCTTGTGATCCTCTCACATAGTCTACTAAGAGAATGATAGACATTGTGTACCACCAACAACTTCAAATTAAAAGTACTGACTTGATCATGTTAGGCAATTTTTCTGAAACTATTTGTATATGTCTTGGGAGGCTCATAATGATCTAAACCCACTTCATCTCTAGTTTCATAGCTGTGATAAAGAATTTCCCATTCCATTGTGATAGCATTAAAAGTATAATATAAACTAGGCCTTATTTCTCATAAACAAGTGAATGAGCAAATGACTAATCCAACTCTCATTTATTTGTGTATCTAGGAAGTTAGGGGCTTTTCTTATAGAATATGTCATGGGTCATTAGCATGATAATGATAAGTCATTAGCATGACTTAGTGCTCAACCCGATTATCCAGCTAGTGCTCCTTAGCTCAAAGGTGCTTATAAGACAAACTTTGCTGGTTTTGGATCAAGCTCAGGTACTTGGGCATGCTAGAAACCTATTCTACAACTTGTGCTCTCTCTCCTGTCCCCAGAGGTTCTTTAAATTAAAGTTGGAAAATATCTTCATGTTATATAATACCCTACATGGAAATTAAAATGAATGAAAAGTTTTATTTGTTTTTCTTAACAATGGTCTAGAAGTTATTGTGGGTGATATTAGCCACTTCCTCATTAAAACACTGAGAATAGTTTAAACTTGAGAAGTTTCTTTGGAACAAGTCCTTTATTTACTTTTGGATTTATGTACCTTTGAGTGAAGGTTTTTACCCGAGTACCGACCCTCTTTGGAACACTCTGATAACTCTAACCCGAATCTCCTTGGTCTTAACTCCATATACCATAGGGTTGAGAGCAGGAGGAAAGAGTAAATATACATTGGCCAAAAGAATATGAATATGAAGTGGAACATGGCGGCCAAAACGATGGGTGAAAAAAGAGAAGAGAGCCGGTGTGTATGAAATTAGGATGACACAGACATGAGAGCCACAAGTTCCTAAGGCCTTGGTCCGAGCTTCATGGGATGAGAGACGAAGGACAGCTCGGGCAATGAGGACATAAGAGAGACCAATGCAAAACAAATCAACTCCAATAACTAACAGCGCTGCTGTCAACCCATACACACGGTTAGGTCTGGTGTCTCCACAAGCTAGCTTTACTACAGCCATGTGCTCACAATATGTGTGTGGTATCACATGGCTTTTGCAAAAGTCTAAGCGCCTAATGAGAAAAGGGCATGGCAACATGAGCATAGAACCTCGAATCATCGCAGCAATCCCAATGCGGGCAATTATAGTGTCAGTGAGGACAGTGGCATAGCGGAGTGGGTGGCAAATGGCCACATAGCGATCAAAGGCCATGGCCAGCAGCACTGTAGATTCCATCATACAGAAGGCATGAATGAAAAACATCTGTGCCAGACATGCAGAGGCAGAGATGTGTCCAGCTCCACACCATAGGATGGCTAGTAGTTTGGGGACTGTGGAAAAGGAGGCAGCCAAGTCGATGGTTGAAAGCATGCACAGGAATAGATATACAGGCTTGTGCAGGGTTGGTTCTGTGGCAACAACAACCAGTATGGTTACGTTACCCACAATTGTGGCTGTTCCTAGACAGCACACAGGGAGTGAGAGCCATAGGTGGAACTTTTCCAGACCTGGAATCCCCAGGAGGAAGAAAACTGAAGGATCCAGATCTGTGTTATTGGGAGACTCCATGGTCTGGTCAAGAGATCTCAGCATCTTCTGGGGTCAGAGACTGACACAATAACATATAACCTGGAAACAACACAAAACAAAAATATAAATGAGTAGCCTATCTTTATAGTGCTAGGCAAATATTTTCATTTATAAAATAGAACAATAACACTATCCCTAGAGTTGTTGATAAATTGTGTGAATTAATATTCCTAAGATGATTTGATTGGTGTTTGATATATAATACTTATTAAATATATGAATGGATATAAGAAAGTGTATGAACTCAAATAGTTGAGAACAATCTTCTTGTTAAGGTATATTATCAACAAATAAAGGAATAGATATTTATTTTAGTAATATAACACACACTTTATGGAATATGGAAAAAGATCAGGTTTATTCTTCATTTCAGAATTGCCATTACAACTCAGGTGATATAATTGATCATTTGCTTGTTTACCAATTTAGAATGGTATTTAATTTGGAACCTAGAATTTGCTAATTATTTGAGTATATTTTTACTGTTGTTTCCATCCTTTCTCTAACAACACATATATTAATATATTCCTAATTAACGATCTTCATTTAAACTTTATAAGATGTTTCTTCTAACCTCACATGTTCAATTTTATTGCCAATATATTACTGTTAGCTATTTCTGAACTTGTTCTGCTTTTTAATTAAACATAAGCTCCCAAAGTTGTACAAGTTCACTCCTGAAATAATCAACATTTACTTTCTAGTTGTATAATGGCTCAAAAATACTGTAGCCTAATTCATATTATTCTTACTCTTGATAATGTTAAGAAATTATTTTATACAGTAATCTTGACTTGCAACTGAATCTCCTAGATTTTTTCACTTATCCCACCTCTCTCTAAAAACCTGTAATTAATAGCAAGTAGTACTAAAGCTTAAAAGAATTATGAAGAATGAAGAAGGTATGCAAGTAGATAAAATGTCTATACATTAATATACAAGCTGCAAACTCACCTTTACTGGAAATGTTTAAAGTTATGTAAGAACACTACAAACCAGAAACACTACAAACCAAAAAAGCTAGAGCTAACTTTATTCTAGAATCTGGAGAACAAGTGCTGAAATTGTAATTACTTAAAAAGACCTGATATTAGGAAATCAAGTAGTTAGAAAATATTTCCAAGGATAGTCAGCTGTTTGCCATTATTTTTTTCTTAATACACTTATATAGATGAAAATAGTTTAAGACTCTTGTTTTTCATTGAAAAGTCACTTAAAAAAGACAAAATCATAGAACCTTCATTTTTTCACTACATAGAAGGTCCATACTGTGGGATGGATTTAAGAAATTAAGCAGAAACAAAGCAAAAACATCCAGACAAAACAAAATCAATTCAATGGCTATTCATACTGACATCGTCATTATGTCATGATGGTCATCCCATCACCTGTGTCACTAGCATCAAAGTCCCAGTTTCCATCCCACCACAGCCTGCCTGCCTACTTTACATGCGCATTTTTAAGATAACATTGGTGGTGGGAATGCCCCTGATTCAATGTCACTATGTACCTAAAAAATTATTGTGAAAGATTTGTAATCCACTTTGGTCAAAATAAAAATTAAAAAAAAAGTTTTGTTATATTTTGGATGTTTTCAGTTTTGTTAACACTGTGGTTCAGATATATAGATATATTAAAGATATATAATATATTATATATTATATATAATATATATAAAGATATATATAATATATCTATATATCAAAGATATCTATATATCTAGTTACATGTTTATATCATTATATCATCAGTGTTTCTAAGTTCCCTACCCCCTGCTCATATTTCCTCCCACATAGCTTCTGCCTTCTTCTTACTTCTTACTCTGTTTTAATTTTCTTCCCTATCCTCAGTTCTATCATCTTGGGTCCAGCATAATCTTGGTATCACTCCTTTGATAACTTGCATTTCTTTGCACTGCTATTCTGTATACCACAGATAACTGATAACCTTCATTTATTTATCTTTCTTTTGACTTTACTTAACATGATATCCTAGTTGAAAGAAACTGCATGCCCAACTAGAATCTAGAACCAGATTGAAAATTTATGCAATAAAACTTGTTTCATTGTAAGGTAAATTTTCTGCTGAAAAAAATGTTTACTTTAATATTTTCTGTGTATTCTCTAAAGTACTATGAAAATTATTAAAAGATTAGAAAAATTTCGTGGTTGTTTTTAGTTAAACTAGATAGATTCCACTCTAGCTTTCATAACATGGATTTTCTCACTGATCTAATGTGATAGTGAATCTTTGCCTAAATGGTTAGTTCAGCATAGAAAATGAAGCTAGAGTCAGATGCAATGGAGAAAAAAACATGCTCTCTAAACTATTCCAACATTTCATTTATATTAGGCATCCTCACAATTTTCATATTTCTTAGAAATTTGCCTTGAAATAGCCAGGAACCTTAACTTGAGGCTTCTTCACTGGAATTTTTCTTTTCTTTTCTTTTTGGATTTTGGGTCACACCCAGTGACACTCAGGGGTTCCTCCTAACTATGTGCTGAGAAATCGCTCCTGGCTTAGGGGACCATATGGGAAGCCAGGGATCTAGGTTAGAGCATGCAAGGCAGCTGCCTTACTGCTTGCAACACCGCTTTGGCCCCTGGAATTTCTTTCTTATCTTTAGCTCTCTATCTTTATAATTTTCCCCTAAGATTTCCTGAGATAAAGAGAAATAAAATGTATGACTTTAAATTAATTGTCTCCAAATATATCAATATATGTAAATACTACTTGCAGCCATTGTTTTCTATAGAATCTGGACATTTACACCAAAGTCATAAGACTGTACTTTTATGATCTTCCTGCTATCATCATCCTATTCAACTCACAGGAATGACTGAAGTCTCACATTATATTTTGTAGAAACTATCTTATGTTGGAATTGATGTTGGAATATTGTATGACAAGCACAGCTATGAGTAACTGTATATCATGGTGCCAAAATCTATACTATATAAAAATATCTGTACCCATGCTTACATTTCAATTTGTGCCTTTACCTCAATCTCTAATTCTTATTATGATAACCAATACAATTTCCTAAATATTATAAAAATCTCAATATCACAGTTTTGAAAAAGATTAAAAATAGAGACTTTACATGCCTGAAATTGTATCACAGATCAAAATTTGCCGTTCTGTATATTATATATAAAGAACCAGCTAAATATGGGTGACTTGTGTCTATAATGAGAATGTTAGTCATAAGAAAACTCAAAATAGACATTTAAAATCCTGGAACATGCGAAAGAACAAGGTAATAATTAATGTTCTGCTGATTCTTGCTGGTCACTTATTCACATTTTTACTGTTAATTTTCATGTTATATGTGTAAAATGTTAGTTTAACTCATTAGATTTCCAAAATGCTTAGCGGTAAATATTTCTTGATAGTAAGATTAGGAATATTATAGTAAAATTTTTGAACCTTTAAAGTAATAACTCTTTTCACAATCTGATAATATAGCTTCTTCCTTTTCTGATATTCTTTTTTTTTGGGGGGCCACACCCTGTGACGCTCAGGGGTTACTCCTGGCTATGCACTCAGAAGTTGCTCCTGGCTTCTTGGGGGACCATATGGGACACCGGGGGATCGAACCGCGGTCCGTCCTAGGCTAGCGCAGGCAAGGCAGGCACCTTACCTCCAGTGCCACCGCCTGGCCCCTTTTTCTGATATTCTTAACACTTTGTTCCTCTTTCCATTCTGTGAGACTTCAAACTAAAACTCTTCATGCAAGACACCCACTAACAAAAATTCAAAATGAGTCCACATAGTGTTGCAAAAATATCTATTTTGACCTTTGCAACTAAATTTTCCTCATTTTGGTAACATTGTATCATCAATAGCAGCTATAGATACATATATATTTATTAAAAACATAAATGCTCTTTTTTAGACTTGCATAAACTCACATGACTCCAGTACAGCAGACTTGAGCAGGTTAAACAATGTGGAACCATTTCAAAAGATCCAAGTGTATTACTAATCTATCCACAACTATTTGAATTCTGGGCCAGTTGTTAAATGAATTTAACCACTCTCATAGCCCCACTTGGGAATTTTATGGGTTTCACTGGGTTTATGGTTAGAGCCATCTAGGGAGATTCTGTGTCCTCCAGAAAATAAAGCATTCAAATTCATATATTTTTTTTTAATTTTCTAGTCTACCAAATGAGAATATGGTGTAAAGGTATAGACAGTTTTAAGAGGAGGAGAAAGTTTGTTTATAATATACTCCTCTGTAACTCTTCTTTTTTTTAACCTATGCTTTATTAATATCTAGGCTGGCACTGATTATCTGAAATCTCCTAATACTTAAGGACTGTAGAAGCTATAGCTGCTGCAGTTACCTGATGGCTGGTCTTTTTCCCCTCTTAGTGTTATTTCCCAGAGATTCAATGAAACTTTTCTTATCATTCAGTTTTAAGATTATATTTAGACTATTCTTTTATGTTTACTCCTCTTTAGATTTTTATAATTTGAGAGTACTACACTATACCTGTTCCTAAAAAGGGCATTTTTATATTTGTAAGGAAACTGCCTTTATGAGATGCCTTATTTTTTAATTATCAGTACAAGATATAGCAAAATGAAAAAAAATTATGTGTGATGTTTTATTTATCTGGATATAAAAGGCAGACACTACTTTTTTTTCCTTGGTCATATGTGGTAATTCTGAAGAATATTTGCCTATAGTAAAATATCTTTTTATATCATTTGTTGGGAATTTATTCATTGTTCACATATTAGTACTGTATTTTCAGAGAGCTAGCTCTCATGTCTTAAGTATATATCCCATTTATCTCTGTTCAAACAAATTCCTGGTACAAATACTACTATACAGAATGTTGTTGATATAACCTTGCCACTTAAATAATTTTCTCTATGGTGTAACCCAATATTCTTTCAGAACATGAAAAAGTGTCTTAAACACTTATTCCAGGAAACACAGCCTTAGGCACTACTTAGAATTCCTTATCATTCATGGAAACTTCCAAGAATTGTTTGTGAAAAATTATGTTCTCTCCACAATTAGCAGCGAAATTCATCTTTTTATACTTGTTCCTCTAATCATTTTCTCTTCAAATCTCACTATATTTTAGAAAATATGCAAATATGATAACCCTTACTACTGGACCAGATCTGAATTCTGTTCAATTGAATATTGAGATAGTCAGGCAGGCAGGTAAAAAAGGGACCTCCCACAGAAATGAATTCATGAGATATAATAAAACCAAATGAAGGATTTGGAGGCGTTTCTTTGTCACTGTTAATGTCTCATTTGGCATCTCTTCAGGCCTAGAGAAGACTGGACCAAGAAAAGCTCTAGGAAGAACAAACCAGGAAATGAATTATCAAAGAATAGCATAAACTATTCCCTGGCAATGAGTTTAGCAACAGACTCTCACCTAGGTAAGTAGCTCTATAAAGGAAAGGTGGAAAAAATTCTATAAAAATAATTTTTTGGGCCAGAGAGATAGCACAGTGACAGGGCATTTTCCTTGCACACGGCAGACCCAGGATGGAGCTGGGTTCAATTTCTGGCATTCCATATGGTCCCCCAAACCTGCCAGGATCTATTTCTGAGCATAAAGCCAGATGTAACCCCTAAGCACCTCCGGTGTGCCCACCCAAATTAATTTGGAACAAAGGAACAGTACATGAGTGTGTTGCCAACCCATGTACATGATCTTTGCATGAATATATTGCCTGCATCAAGGAATTTATCAGAACTGTCTCTGCCTTTAGAGAAACCTACACTTACCCATGAGCATATTACTTTCTCTCTTTCTTATCCTCTTTTTCCTCTTACTTGGTACCTCCAAATAAAAACTTGGTTATTTTTGTTTTTAATTCACTTTTCCTTCTAAAATTTCTTTTTGTGTGAGAAGACCACAGACCTAAAAAGTAAGGTTTAGGATTGACTTTTCTTTTCCTGCAAGTAGAAATTCCAATATAAGTTCACAGCTTGGTAAGAAACTATGGAGAATAACTCAATCAGAACAAGTAGACATCATCTATGAATTGATGGTTATCTTGTGGGCTGACAGGATTGGTATCCATGCAGTGAAGGCATCACTAATATCTTTAACAGTCCTTGATTTATCCAGTAACCTCCCATGGTGCAGTTGGGAGAAAAAAAGTGATAGATTTTCTACTCAGAACTCTCTTCTGTCCTGCCCACTTCACACAAGTCACTCTGGGGTTCCTTAACGCATTACTTGCCTAAAAATTTTTTACTTAACCAACAGTTTCAAACCTTCAGGATGCTTCTCTTAGTACAACACCTAATATTTGGAATCAATTAGATGTACAATAACAGATGAGTGGATCATGAAGTTGTGGTATTTGTGCACAATGGAGTATTAAATAGCTATAAATAATGATCCAGTTATGCAATTTGCTCCAACATGAATGAAACTGGAAGATGTGATAAATGTAGTAATCCAGATGAAGGATAAATATAGGATGATATCACTTATTTGTGATAATTAGAATAACTACATGAATGAATACATGGTTAAGGGGAAGTGGCCTCATCACCCTTGATCCAGAGTATAGGGAGGAAAGGAAACAAATACATCAAGGGAATGAGAAGAAATATGACAAATATTGGAAGGTTAATGAAGGGAGTTAAGGGTATTCATGTACATCGGTATTGTTAAGGAAAGACAGAGCTAAATATCCAAACCACACAGTTAACAACACTTAAACATGAGACTCAAACTTTAACAACTTTAATAGTCAAACTTTAAAATGTGCCTGTCAAGATGGTAGGCTAGGAGGAAGAAGTATGGAAGCAAATCTGAGAACATTGGTGGAGGGAAGTTGGTACTGGTGGTAGGATTGGTGCTGGAACATTGAATGTCTAAAACTTAACTATGAATAGTTTTCTTTAAAATCACAGTAATTTAATTAAAACAAAAAATATCTAGGGTGATTCAAAATTATTCATGTTATTGTTAAAATGTGGTGGCGCAAGTGATAAGGCATCTGCCTTGCACCCTCTAGCCTAGGATGAACCATGGTTCATTCTCCTGGCATCCTATATGGTCCCCCAGGAGCGATTTCTGAGTGCAGAGCCATGAGTAACCTCTCATCATCACCGGGTGTGGCCAAAAAAAAAAAGGAAATAAAAGAAAATAAAATGCAAATTTTAGTCTATACTCTGAAAATATCTGATCTTAGAAATTTTAAACAAGGTATAGAAATTTGCCTAACAATTTATCAGTTAATGCTCACAGTGCTATTTAGGGATTACATTTAAAAAACACTACCCCATGAAAAATTAGGTTAGATTTTTCTACCTAAATTGCTGAATTATACTTCTAGTGACTTCCATTTTAGTGAATGGAGCGCTTGCTCTGCATATGCCCAACCTGGGTTTGATCTCCAGTTTCCCAAATGGTTTCTCACGCATGCTAATAGTGATCCCTGAATGCAGAGTAAATAGTAAGCTCCGAATATGGATGGTGTGACTACCCCCACCCCCACCAAGTAGCCCATGAATATTCTTTTTTGGTTTTTGGCCACACCCAGCGTTGCTCAAGGGTTACTCCTGGCTGTCTGCTCAGAAATAGCTCCTGGCAGGCACAGGGGACCATATGGGACACCGGGATACGAACCAACCACCTTTGGTCCTGGATCGGCTGCTTGCAAGTTAAACACCGCTGTGCTATCTCTCCGGGCCCCATGAATATTCTTTTATAAAAGAATTCCCCAGCAGTGCTTGAGTGATCCAGGGCTTCTCCCAGGATAGGTGGATCTGCAATTCAATGATAAGAATTGGTAGTGGCCAAGTCTATATCTGAAGTGCAAAGAAGGCATGCAATGCTGGAAATTGGGCAAAGGGTACCAAGAATGCAAAGCATAATCTCCAACCCTTTAAACTATATTCCTCAACATATTAAAGTTAGCTTTAATAATTCAACATAAAATCTATTGCAAAGCAGGAGCAAGCAACATTTATTTCTCAGAAAGTACCCTGAATGCCCTAGAAATGCTTTATCTGTGTCTATTAAGGATCTTCTACCTTCAAATTACTCCACTCTTATTAGTTAAAAAATAATAAAGAAATATAAACATTTTCAATACTCTTATTTATAATATCAAATAAACCTACCTTTCAGTTGCCATTTCCATTAATTTTCTTTGAATGTTAGATTCTGTGGACATTGTTTTTCTATGATTTATCAATTTGAATTGGCAAACAGTATGGTCTTCAGAATTGCTTTTCTAGTTATATTTCAGAATTCATGGGTATAGTGTAAGTTCTGACAACTGTCTTTTTGTTTATCTTAATGAAAGATTCTAATAAGTTTTGATTTCCAGAAATCTACATACAAGTTAATTGTTCTCAATTTCATCCATTTTCTGTCACATTCTAGATAAGAGACTGACTGTCTTCCCCAGATAAGACTTATTATTTTACATATACTGGCTGATTTTGAGAGTTTCTACATTAGAACTAATTTGTGTTTTTTCCCTTAGTTGTGGTCTTTTTAAATGTATTTCCTGGTTTAAATTCTCACTCTTGTGCTTTAAATTCATCATGAAAGGTAAGTATTTGTGAACAGAGAACTTCCCCTTACCTGTAACCAATAAAAGCAAAACTCAAAAAAATTTATATGTACTTTCTTTCCTGTGATCTGATTTTATGCTCCTGAACATGCCTTTATGCTTCAGGGCATATAAGTAATAAACTTTTCTTAACTCCATGTTTATGATTTATTCAGTCATAATAAGAATCACAAAGGTCAATTCATACAAAATATTTAAGAAATATCTATGAAAAACTCATATGTGGTATAGTAGGCATCCCACACCTATGTCATCTTTACCAATAGGAGGTGACAAGTATAAAAATAAGATATTGTTTCTAGTGAAAGACAAAAGATGGAAAGAAAACAGCATACTATGTTTGGCATGCTTGCCTCTCAGTTTTTCAAAGACTCTTATCTCATTAATGTTTACTATTACATAAGGGATCTTACAGATATACAAATACTCCCTAATTATGTGCCTGGGAGGTCATCCTGTGTAGGCTTGATTTAATCATCTCTCCTGATGGCTGCATAGTATTCCATTGTGTATATGTATTACAGTTTCTTTAGCCATCAATCTGTTAAAAGGCATCTTAGTTCTTTCCAGAGTGTGACTATTGTAAATAGCACTGCAATGAATATAGGTGTGAGGAAGGCATTTTTGCATATTTTTTCCTGGGGTATATTCCTAGGAGTAGTATAGCTGGATCATATGGGAGCTCAATTTCTAGTTTCTTAAGAAAGGTCCATATTTTTTTCATAAGGGCTGGATTAGACATCATTCCCACCAGCAGTGAATTTGAGTTCCTTTCTCTCTACATCCCCACCAACACAAATTGTTCATGTTCTTTGTGATGTGTGCCAGTCTCTTTGTTGATGAATGGTATTTCATAGTTGTTTTGATTTGCATATCCCTGATGATGTGGAACATTTTTTCATGTGCCTTTTGGCCATTTGTATTTCTTCTTTGAGAAAGTGTTCATTTCTTCTCCCCATTTCTTGATGGGGTTAGATTTTTTTCTTGTTAAGTTCTGTCAGTGTCTTGTATATTTTGGATATTAGCCCTTATCTGATGGGTATTGGGTGAATATTTTCTCTCATTCTGTGGGTAGCTCTTCTTTCCTAGTCACTATTTCCTTGGAAAAGCAGAAGGTTCTCAGCTTAATATGGTCCCATCTATTTATCTCCAATTCTGCCTGTTTAGAGAGTGATGTTTTCTCCTTGATGATGCCTTTAGTGTCAATGTCATGGAGTGTTTTACCTACATGTTATTCTATATACCTTATGATTTCAGATCTGAAATAAAAGAGGACACAAAGAAGTGGAGACACATACCCTGCTCATGGATTGGTAGGATTAACATCATTAAAATGGCAATACTACCCAAAGCTTTGTACAGATTCAATCCAATCCCTCTAAGGAAATCCATGACATTTTCAAAGAAATTGATCAAACACTCCTGAAATTTGCAAATATAAACACTCAATAGCTAGAAAAGCCCTTGGGAAAAGGAATATGGGAGGCATAACCTTCCCCAACTTTAAATTGTATTTCAAAGCTATAGCCATTAAAACAGCATAGCATTGGAATAAAGACAGAATCCCAGATCAGTGGAATAGACTTGAGTATTCAGAGAATGTTCACCAAACATACAATCAATTAATATTTTATAAAGGGGCAATAAGTGCAAAATATAGCAAGGAAGGCCCTTTAAACAAGTGGCGCTGGAACAACTAACTGGTCACCACATACCAAAATACCTTCTAGTTTACATATTTGTTCTTGCACAGTTACCTCTGTCTCCTGTGAATTCAAGAACTGATGCAGAATTTAAGGTCTTGGGAAACTGAACTTTCTCAGTTCTAGGAGAGATTTCAGAAAATTACAGAAATGTAGGATTCTTACAATGTAGCATGCTCCATGTAACATGGAGACAACTAAAATGAAGCTGCCCACAGTATCTGGAAAGGAAAACTGAGCCTTCTTTTATTGGGGGTTGGGAAGAGATTCTTTGCAAGTTTTCTCAGGAGGTGGAGGAGCACTGGTTATTTCTTACCTTTTTCATGGAAAGCCTTCCTAAGAATTCAATGCTATGCCCTCAGTGTACATGGCATTGTCTGGGGGTCTCTAGTCCTTGTAATGCTTCATAGACCATATCATGCTGGGAATTGAACTGTGGTTAAATGTATGTTAGGCATATTATATTTTCTGATCCCAACTAGATCTTAAGAATCAATAAAAATATTTAAATATTGAATTATATATCAATTTATTATTAATGGTAGCTTTAAAAAGCATATAAAGTAAAAAAACTTTATTCTAGAGTTTCAGAGAAGATCTGCTGATGAAATCATAAAACAATTTACCTTCAATAATATTAAATATTCAAAGTAAATTAAGAAATGAAAAAGTATTTATCATTTGATCCTTGGTTATTTCAACATCCTATGGTTCAACAACTACATTTACATTTTGGGAATATGAGGTAAGTGTGAAAAAAATCAAACCTTGAGATAAAATTTTGCATTTATAAAATAAGTTAAAGAATTCCAGCTTCCTGTGTCTCATTATTAAATAATCCTACTTAACAATAGAGACAGGGTTCAGGGAGTGGGTGGTGGAGGGATAGTACAGTGATATGGCTTTTTCCTTGCATGCTGAATGTAGTCAGGAGTAACTCTTGAGCCCTGCCAGTTGTGGCCAAAAACCAACCTACAAAGAAATAACCAAAAACAAGAGGCCAGGCTTGTAAACTATTTTTGTTTTTGTTTTTCTTCTATGCTCAAAAGAAAAGTTTTCCACCCTTGAAAGAATAAAGCCTCTGGGGGAAAAATTAGTCATGCTCTAGAAACAGGTACTTTTGTTTTACAATAAAACAATACCTAGATGGAAATAAAAATATAAAACAGTCACACAGTTATTTAAACTTGAACCATTTAATAATCAGAAAGAACACTGAACATTTTGGTAGAGACATGACCTGGTGTTGAAACAGTATATGTATGTGTCAAACCCTATGATAATAATATTGCAAATCATGATGACTAAAAAGAATGGTTTTAGATCGTCATTAAATAGGAAGAGTTGTATTGAAAAATAAAGAATTTGTAAAGGAATATTTAATCTAATAGTTTACAGGTACTGCCAGAAAACCATTATTTTGGCAGAGGGGAAAGAAATGTAATCATACGAACATGAAACATATCTTTTAAATGAGGAAGCTTGAAACTTGCAACAGCATCTCTGATCAGCTGCAACTAGCCTGAAGTGTTGTCCAACAAACAATGTCCAATGGAAACATATGATTGGACTCTGACAATAGAACAGGGTTCATCAAAGGAATGGAAATAAAAAGAGGGGCCAGAGCAATGGTGCAGCAGTGGGTGCAGCGGTGGGCATTTGCCTTGCATAGGACTGATCCAGGACAGACATTGGTTCAATCCCCCGGCATCCCATATAGTCCCCCCAAAGCCAGGAGCGATTTCTGAGTGCATAGCCAGGAGTAACTCCTGAGCGTCAACAGGTATGGCCCAAAATTAAAAAAAAGGAAGTGAAAAGAAAGAATTCTATTGGCAGTCACGGGGACAAGATCTTTGATGGTGAATATAGTAAGTGTATATACTATCCCTCTAGAACATATGAACAATTATACTTTAGCAAACAAATGTTACCTCAATGAATTAAACCTAGAAATTTATAAAATCTCACCAATTATAATTATCATAACATAATTCATTATGCACTATACAAGATGTGTTGTCAGAACAGCAATATCACCATCAACTGAGTACTTGTTAGACATACAAATATTAAATTCTTCATACACCAACTAAATCAGGAGAAATCTGAGATTTTTAAAAGCCCTCTTTACATTTGAGAATAACTGCCAAGCTTTTACAACAGTGGTAATAAAAAAATTAATTTGGAGATAATTTGATGTAAAGTAATTTTCTCTTTCAAGATAAATTTTCTTTCTTTTTTTTTTCTTTTTGTGTTTTGGGTCAAAACTTGCTGCCCATGGGTGTTTCCTGGTGCTTAGGGAACCATGCAATGCCAGGGATGGAATCTAGATCTCCCAGAAGCAAAGTATTTCTTTGACCCTTCGAGTGATCTCTTCAGTCCTAGTGTTCCATTTAAAATTTTTTTTTATTTAACCAACTTTATTACATACATGATTGTATTTGGGTTTCAGTCAAGTAGAGAACACCACCCATCACCAGTGCAACATTCCCATCACCAATGTCCCAAATCTCCCTCCTCCCCACCCAACCCCCGCCTGTACTCTAGACAGGCTTTCTATTTCCCTCGTACATTCTCATTATTAGGATAGTTCAAAATGTAGTTATTTCTCTAACTAAACTCAACCCTGTTTGTGGTGAGCTTCATGAGGTGAGCTGTAACTTCCAGCTCTTTTCTCTTTTGTGTCTGAAAGTTATTATTGCAAGAATGTCTTTCATTTTTCTTAAAACCCATAGATGAGTGAGACCATTCTGCATCTTTCTCTCTCTCTCTCTCTCTCTCTCTCTGACTTATTTCACTCAGCATAATAGATTTCATGTACATCGTTGTATAGGAAAATTTCATGCGTTCATCTCTCCTGACAGCTACATAATATCCCATTGTGTATATGTACCACAGTTTCTTTAACTATTCATCTGTTGAAGGGTATCTTGGCTGTTTCCAGAGTCTTGCTATGGTAAATAGTGCTGCAATGAATATAGGTGTAAGGAAGGGATTTTTGTATTGTCTTTTTGTGTTCCTAGGATATATTCCTAGGAGCGGTATAGCTGGGTTGTATGGGAGCTCGAATTCCAGTTTTTGGAGGAATCTCCATATTGCTTTCCATAAAGGTTGAACTAGACAGCATTCCCACCAGCAGTGGATAAGAGTTCCTTTCTTTCCACATCCCTGTCAACACTGCTTGTTCTCATTCTTTGTGATGTGTGCCAATCTTTGGGGTGTGAGGTGGTACCTCATAGTTGTTTTGATTTCCATCTCCCTGATGATTAGTGATGTGGAGCATTTTTCATGTGTCTTTTGGCCATTTGTATTTCTTCTTTGTCAAAGTGTCTTTCCATTTCTTCTCCCCATTTTTTGATGGGATTAGATGTTTTTTTTTCTTGTAAATTTCTGTCAGTGCCTTGTATATTTTGGAGATTAGCCCCTTATCTGATGGGTATTGGGTGAATATTTTCTCCCACTCAGTGGGGGGCTCTTGTATCCTGGGCGCTATTTCTTTTGAGGTGCAGAAGCTTCTCAGTTTAATATATTCCCATGTGTTAATTTCTGCTTTCACTTGCTTGGAGAGCGCAGTTTCCTCCTTTAAGATGCCTTTAGTCTCAATGTCCTGGAGTGTTTTACCTACGTGTTGTTCTATATATCTTATGGTTTCAGGTCTGATTTTGAGGTCTTTCATCCATTTGGATTTAACCTTCGTACATGATGTTAGCTGGGGTCTAAGTTCAATTTTTTGCAAGTGGCTAGCCAATTATGCAACACCACTTGTTGAAGAGGCTTTCTTTGCTCCATTTAGGATTTCTTGCTCCTTTATCAAAAATTAGGTGATTGTATGTCTGGGGAACATTATCTGAGTATTCAAGCCTATTCCACTGATCTGAGGGCCTGTCTTTATTCCAATATCATGCTGTTTTGATAACTATTGCTTTGTAGTACAGTTTAAAGTTGGGGAAAGTAATTCCTCCCATATTCTTTTCCCCAATGATTGCTTTAGCTATTCTAGGGTGTTTATTGTTACAAATGAATTTCAGAAGTGCCTGATCCACTTCTTTGAAGAATGTCATGGGTATCTTTAGAGGGATCACATTAAATCTGTATAATGCTTTGGGGAGTATTGCCATTTTAATGATGTTATTCCTGCCAATCCATGAGCAGGGTATGTGCTTCCATTTCCACGTGTCCTCTCTTATTTCTAGTGTTCCATTTTGTTGAAAATTGCCTTTTGTTAAATACATCCTTTGTGTTTATTTTATTAATTTTTGTCTTTTGGGCTACACATGACAGTACTCAGTGGTTACTCTTGGCTCTGCACTCAGAAATTGATCCTGTCATGCTCGGGGACCATATGGAATGCCAAGATTGAACCAGGTAGGTAGTATATAAGGCAAACATCCTACCCATTATCCTATAAATCCAGCCCATGTCTTCATTTTAAAGGGCACAGAGAAGTCTGAATTTCTTTATAAGTAGAATTGTTTTATGGAGGGACTGTATCCTGTTATTTATGAAGTTTGAGCATATTCAAAGGTCCCTGTAAGCACTTACCTTTCATCTAGTCAATTTTTTTAATCTCCAGTACAGCATATGTACAGTACCCTCTGCCTGTACCCTGTGCCCTGCCAGTAGTGACTACACAGCATAGTCAGGAGTAAGTCCTGAGCACCTTAGGTGTGGCCCCAAAACCAAAAATTAAAATTAACATTAAAAAATAATGAAATAGGGGCTGGAGTGGTAGCACAGTGGTAGGGGCTTTGCCTTGCATATGGCTGACCCAAGATGGATTCGGGTTTGATTTTGGAATCCCATATGGTCCCCTGAGCCAGGAGCTATTTCTGAGCACAGAGACGGGAGTAACCCCTGAGCACCACCGGGTGTGAGCCCCAAAACAAAAAATAAATAAAAATAAAATAAAAATCTTAAGCTATATCTATAGTACTCACCGAATTAAAGGTCAGGAAAAGAAAATAACCTAAAAGGTGAAAGAATGTGGAAAATATTTATGGAAAAATTATAATTACCTTCATGGAAACTGGGAATGATCAAAATTATCCCCTTTCCTCTGAGAATTGGCTTTTCAGATCCTGTTGCTCTTTGACTAAAAGGCCCAATGGGACTCTAAACAAATCATTTCAACCATTCTTTTTTTCTCTGGAGATTCATGATTGTGCTGAGTTTGGGAATGATGAAATAAAAATGGTTAACAATTTCCCTGACATAGTACCAGAGCCTGTGTTAATGCAGTAAGGTAATCTTTCTGTTAGTTCTCAGGGAAAAAAACACAAAGAAGAGTCATTTTGGGCAGAAAGCTCCTACTTAGGAACTGAAAATCAGCTCAATAGAAAGTACAAATGAGTCTTCTATGAAAAGTTAGACTAGTAAATTCAAAGTATAAAGTATAACTTCCAGATGACAGGTCTATAGCTACCAGAAAAAAGAGTCTGGCAAGAATATTGTAAGAAATTTCCAGGTAAGTTCTAAATCAACTAATGAAGTTTTTTACTCCTTTGCTTTCAATGAGGGATGAGTGATGATTTCATTAAATGTTTCTTTGAATTGCTTTAATTATTTTCCCACTGACACTTTTTTGCTGGTCACCCAGTTAACCTCTAATATAATCTCTAAAAGTACTGAAATATCTAAAAGTTCTCAAAGTTAAACAGATTTACAGTAAATATATGGCTAAGAGAACAAAAATTCGAGAACCAGGCAGTTTTTAAACTGTGGAGCAATGCTGTTAAATATTACAAAGTGCAATTGATTTACAAATATTTTCTCCCTGTATATACTTGTAAAATCTGTACTAAAAATGAAGATTGGGGGTAGAAGATAGCTTAGGGGTTAAATTACCTTGCGTATTGTCCCCCAAGTTTTATCCCTGGCATCTCATACAGTCTACCAAATATCACCAGAAGAGACACTTGAGTACAGAATAAGGAGTAAGTCCTGAGTAAAGTAAGATTTGTCTCTGTTGCTTTGCCCCCCAAATGAAAAATATTAAAGAGTTGATAACAGAAAAGAAACAGTATTACTCTTATGCAGTAGAGCCTGGTGGTTTACGTTTAGGTTCACAAAATCAGTATCTGTTCACAGAAATTTCCTTCAATTTGGCAAAATGATATTGCTGCTTAACAAATGGTATGCATATGTCAATACTATTTTGCACATACTTTTCATTTTTTTAGCATCTCTGATCTCTATTTTTCAAGTTTTGTTCATTTCCAGAGAAGATAAGGAACCATTAAGTATACATTCATAATTTTACCAATCCAACATTTCTTTTTTTATTAAATATTTTATTTAAACACCTTGATTACCAATATGATTGTAGTTGGATTTTAGTCATACAAAGAACATCCACCTTCAACAGTATTTTTTCACAGTTCTATTTACATGTTATTTTAAATATTCTTAATATGATATTTTGGATATTAATGCTTTTTTATTTTTATCTTTATTTAAACACTGTGATTACAAATATGATTGTAGTTGTATGATTTAGTTTAGTAATATGCAACCAGTTCTTCAGTTTTACTATTCTATTGATGTAAACAAAGGTGAAAACCACTATATAGGATTCTTAATATTTATAGAATTCACTATATAGAATATAGAATTCAGATTTAGCATTGCCATTATCTGAATCAGAGCTAAAGAGAGAATAAGATTGGGGTACTCAAGTGAGAAAGATAGAAATGTGAAACAAATTAGAAAAAATGATATCAGTCAATGGCCACTCCTGACCTTAACTTCAGAATTCTAAAAATCTTGAGTGGAGTCAGACTGAATTTACTGAAAATGTTTTTTGGTCATTTCTTTTTACTTGTTTCTTCTTTTAAGAATGCCTTTTCTTCACTTTTTCATCTGATTATTATTTAAGGCTGTGGGAAAATGTTAACTTCCTTCATTTAAATTCTAAAAAGTAATTTCTATGTTAGTTACAATATTTATTAAACTATTGTTTCATAGCTACTGATTATATGTAAAATAACCTTCCAGAAAAAGATAGTTGTAGCACACTAGAAAGGAGGCAAGAAGAGGAAGGTAAAGGAAGTTAAATGATTTCCTCACTTAGCTCATTTTGGTCTTTCTCAATGTATTTCATACAAAAAATATCTAGGTTTCTTTTTATAATTATGTATATTATTGTTCAGTTGTTATGGATTGAATCTTGGAAATTTTGGAGGTGGGTTTGGGGGTCACATTGGTGGTGCAGGCTTACTCCTGATTCTGCATTTGAGGGATTTTATGGAGTGCCAAGAAATAAACTTGGGTCAGCTGTGTGTAAGAAAAGTAGCTTACCTGCTGAACTATCACTAAGGCCCAGAATATCAGAGATATTTAACTCTTTATTATGTTTCTGATATTTATCCAAGACTGTGCTTCCCATTTTTGACTCTATTAATCATAAAAATGTTAATAGGAAAAAGATAAAGTCTACATCAAATATGCTATATAGTCTTATTTGATGAAAGTGGAGGCTAAAGAGCAAACAGGTTTAAGATAGGGAGTGTGGAGGCAGTGGTGCAAGAGGTAAGGCATCTGCCTTGTGCATACTAGTCTAGGATGGATCGTGATTTGATACCCCAGGAGCGATTTCTGAGCTTATAGCCAGGAGTATCCCCTGAGCATCACCAGGTGTGGTCCAAAGAGCGCGCGCACACACACACAAAAGATAGGGAGTGTGTCCTGTGAAGGTCTGTAGAGGAATCAAGAAACATCTCTTTGAGGCAGAAATAAAAATCTATCATTCTTAAAGAAGAACAAAGGCCAGGAAGGTAGCAGAAAATAAAATTAAACATCTGTGTTGAAAGCAGATAATACTTTGAAAATTTTGTTTATCTCTCAAGCAGTGCCTGGTGGACCAGGAAGCCACTGTTGACAATACTCAAATAACCAATCACAAGGTTCAGTGCTCAGGGTCTATAGTTTCAGGTTCCATTAGGGCTATATCTGGGGATACTCAGGAACTCTGAAGTTACTCAAGTCTTTAAGGTGATAATCAGCAATACACAGAGAAAAATACAATGCCAAGGATTGAATCCAGGTCTAGTTCATGCAAGATATAATATCTCCAATTTTTGTATTAAATTTTTGGTTGAAGTAACATAATTTACAACACTGTTGTTATGTAGCTAAATATTACTTATTACTTAGGTATAAATTCCTCACTTCTGCCATCAAAATACCAATATTTCTCTAGCACTATGTTTAGGTTCTTGTCTTACCTCCTTGTCTACCTATCATCTTCCCCTAACACTATTTAGTAAATACAGTTCTGTTATCAGAGTCTAAGGCTTTATTAATTGGTCAAGATGATATTTTTTACATCAATACTTTATGAGTACTAAAACACCAAAGTGCTTAGTAATGATCAGAATATATTATAGAAAATAAAAAATAAGTGTATAGCTTATAAAATATAAAGTTTCTAAGTATTGTCATATCATTTATATTTTTATATTTCCATTACATAAATTCTTCAATTCCCAAGAAGTGCTTAAGGGATGTGAAGGTCACTTTTGATGATACTCAACCAAATTAATGATTGGGTTAAATAATATGATGTTACTTAGGCTATGAAATTCATTGAGGCCACCAAAGTCATCCCTACTTGTGTTGAGGGGCCTCCCTAGCTATATCTAGAACTGCTATGTTGAAGGGCATGTGGTGACAAGGATCAAAACAGGTCCTACATATGCAAGGCATATCATCTCTTTGCTCCTCACATATATTTTTATGATAATGTGCCCACTGTAATTGACAATAGATAGCCCCTCACTAAAAGTTAAGAAGAAAAAACAATGCAGGTATTATTTCCAGTTATTCAAATGAAAATCACATGTGCATTGATTAGAATTTTGTCAATTAGTTCAAAAAGCAAAAATAATATAGAGATAAAATAAGTTAATTTGGCAGGAAAATGATATAGTAAAAGTTTTTTGTTTGAGGGAAAAATGTCATACAGTTCACAATAGCTATTCAAACTTTACATAGAAAAGAGAAAGACATCTATTTGAATTGAAAGACATACTATATGGTCACTAAAGCAGTGTGCACTATTTCATGGTGGGGAAATAAGAAAAGTATTATTTCTTACATTTTCTTTTGAAAATGTCATCTTTTGACTTTGAAAAAGAGTCACTTTTAAAGAGTTTAAAAGACAAAATATTTCAACAAGGCCAAACTGTGAAAGAAAATGTATTGGTTGCTTATTTTTGCTGGTAAGTCACTTAAGGATATTTGTTAAACAGATTTTATTATGCTGTGCTTTCCTTGGAAGTCAGTCTTTCATAGATAAATGTTAAGCAGATAGAGTTAGATTTCATAAAGATTTGCTCTTTTATAATTGAATTTAGTGAATAAAAAAAAGAATAAAGGGGCTGGAGAGATAGCATAGAAGCAAGGTGTTTGCCTCGCATGCAGGAGGTCGGTGGTTCGAATCCCGGCATCCCATATGGTCCCCGGAGCCTGCCAGGAGCGATTTCTGAGCGTAGAGCCAGGAGTAACCCCTGAGCACTGCCGGGTGTGACCCAAAAATCAAAGTAATAATAATAATAATAATAATAATAATAATAATAATAATAATAATAATAATAATAATAATAATAAAAGAATGAAAAGTTGGAGTAGAAACAGTGATTATAGTAGTGAAACATTTTCTAACTGGATGAGCTGATGAGGCAGCATTGATAAATTTTAAAATCTTTTTTTGGGCCAGGTATCAAAATAAGATACAAGGGGCTGTAGAGATAGTACAGGGGGTAAGGTACTTACTTTACATGTAGCTGACCCAGATTTGATCCTCAGCATCCCAAATGGTTCCCTGTACACAGCCAGGAGTGACTTCTGAGCTCAGGATCATGCCCAGGGGGAGTTGGGAAAGTTTTAAGTAATGTTTTTTAATTTACCCAGTCTTTGTTTCAATGTTAGAAAAAGATGTGGTTCTTCTTGGGCTCTATAATTTTAGATTATCTTTACTACACTGAGAACATTGGGGACTCTAGGTTTATACTTCTAAGTAAGAAAGCTCCTCTGCTGCACCAGTGTTTGTGGAGACCATGAGGTAGCAAAGATCATGCAATGTAGAAGACTTTATATTTTAATTTTGAGTGATAGTGATAGCTAGGGGTTTTACATTCAGGACTTACTCCTGAAAGTTCTCAGGAGACCATGTGGGATGCCAAGGATCTAATTCTGGCAGGTGTCTATGCAAGGCAATGTCTTACCCACTACTATCACTCAATTTTTAATAGACCACTATATTTATCTGGTCACTGGTTTTAAAGATCTAATAAGGTCAAGAAATTAAAGTGGAAGATACTAGGAAGGGTGAATGAAATCTAACTTAAGTTAGATTTTAAGGTGATTTAATTTGGTAGCTATCTTAGTGATTTTTTAGAATTATATATTGTAAGTGGCTGAAGAGGGATTAATAAAAAGACTATTGGAAAGGAAATCAGGAAATAAAAGACCAAAATTTTTACCTAATTGTCCATATAAATAAATTAGGAGTAATTCTTAAGACAATAATAAAGAAATAGTAGTAGAATAGTAGAATGATATTGTATGTGTATATTGTAGTAGAGGATTACTAAAAACACCACTGCAAAGTGGGTGGGGAAATTAAGGTATGAGCTGAAAATTTGTATGTCAAAGGACTCTGTTTTTCAGGTGAAGAGAACAAGAAAGATTCTGAAAGTATAATGAGGAGCAAGAGGTTCCAATAACATCTCTTTTCTAGACTCTGCCACCTATGAGCAACAAAACTGTTATAAGCAACTTTCATTTGCCATGGTCATAAAGAATGTTGTATGCTAGTATATTCTAGTTTTTATTGAAGGGGCAAAATAAAGCAAGCTATTTTTGAAAAGGGTAATTAAGACAGCAGTTTATAATTTTAAAGAGCACAGTGTGAAGAGTTTAAGGGATAAAAAGTAAGGAAGGAATTTACTGTATCTAGGAGATTCTAAATGATGAACAATATATTGAAGATAAGAATGAATAAGACATCCATGTTTGGGGCCAGAGTTGTAGATCGTTAAACCAGAATTATAAAACTCATATTTCAATCCCTCACAACAAATGTCCCACACATAATTTTCAGGTGTGTTTCTGGTGGTCCCAGTACAAAAACTACCTCATTGCCTGGCAAATATTGGGTGATAATTATGATGTTTTGGAAATTAATTCCTTTAAAAATAGTGTTTTTAGGGTCCAGAGTGATAGCATAGCAGATGGATGCTTGCCTTGCACATGGCTGACAAGGAGGGACCTACGTTTGTTTTTTTTTGTTTGTTTCTTGTTTTATGTTTTTCGGGCCACACCCGTTTGATGCTCAGGGGTTACTCCTGGCTAAGCGCTCAGAAATTGTCCCTGGCTTGGGGGGACCATATGGGACGCCGGGGGATCGAACCTTGGTCCTTCCTTGGCTAGCGCTTGCAAGGCAACACCTTACCTCTAGCGCCACCTCTCAGGCCCCGAGGGACCTAGGTTTGATCCCCAGTGTTCCATTTGGTCCCTCAAGCCAGGAGCAATGATTTCGGAGAGCATAGTCAAGAGTAACCCTTGAGCATCACAAAAAACAAAAACAAAAAAGATAGTGCAATTATTGATATTTGAGAATTCACTGGGAAATAAAAAAACAAATTTATTTTGTGCTCTATAAGTTTGGGAACATACTCAGAAATAAAATGATAAAAGAAAATATATTTAATTTGGGCCCTATAAATATATAAAAATATAATATATTATATTTAGTAATGCCATATGATGTCTTGTAGATAATACAATAATCTCTGGTTAAGGATTAAAAACAATAGATATCCTGATATTGGAAGACTAAAAGAATTAGAAGAATAAGAAGAATAATAGGTATTAGAAGGAAAATTTAAATAATTATGAAATAAGTTTATAATTCAAATATTTAATTTATTCTAAAAGATGGCAGGAAGAACAATGGAAAAAAAAGGATGATCTATTGCTGTCCTATCTTAATGTTTATATTCATATTTCTATTCCATTTCTGCTTTTATATTCATCTTTATATTCAAATTCTGCCTTTAGGGTATTCTGCCTCCAGGATCTATATTTATTATATTATTATTTATTTATTATTAATTTATTTAATCCTATTATTATTTAATTATCATTTGTTACTAATTTAAGCATAGTCATATCAATTAGTTCATTCTTTAAGTGTTAATCCAAAACCTAATCTATTTAAGTATATGGAAGAATGCAACCATATATAATGTGTGAAATTTTTGTATTGTTTATTTTTTAAATCTTAGGCACTGTTACTGATAGGATTTATGCACACAATGTTTCAACACCACATCCTTTACTGCAGTGGCCCCTTCTAATTTGCCCTTACTCCCTCAATTTCTCATTATGAAAAAACTCAGTTCTGTAGACCAGTTGTCAGGTTCAGTTACCTTAGGCCATTTGCTTCTCCCATACTATGTATCTTTATATGTCAGATGAGAAAGATCATCTGAATTTTTAAGTTTTTAATAAGTTAGTTAATCTTATGAATGCCCAGTTTAATTGATTTAAATGTGGATTAAAAATCTGAAAAATCAGAGCTAAATTCTCTGCAAATTTAACTTTGATTACAAAAATTTAATTATAATGGTCAAGTTCGGGTATTTATATAAAAAAGGGACTCTAGTGTGCACTCACATTTTAGAATGAGAACTGAAATTATATATAAAAGCACAATTTATAGGCAGAAAACAATGTAGGTAGGCTTTTTAGATAGTGGTATTTAATTGATATCTGAGAACACAACTGGAAATAAAAAACAGGGCAGAACACTAGAACAGTGGTGGATGTTGAGTAGAGCAATAATTGAGTTCTAAAGGAGCAAGTTGAGTGCTAGCCTTACACACAGCTAACCCTGTTTTGATCTCTGGCAACCCATATTGTTGTGATCCCTGAGCACAGAGCCATGAACAGTTACACCTGAGCACCACATAGTGTGTAGCCTTAACACAAAACAAAAAGAAAACAGTGTAGGCAAATTTAATATTTATATTGCTATTAATATATGTTGCTATTGTGTACAGAAAATTTCTGAAGTTTCTGGCTTATAACACAGTTTAAAAGCAGAATTTATTTGATAGCACTACAGATAACAGAAACAATATTTATTAAATTATTTTAAGTAATACCTTAAATTATTATTTTTAAGTAATTTCTTAAATAAGCATATCATTTTCTTCAACTATATTCTGGAACTTATATCCTATGACAGTATTATTAAGTATAATGATAACCAAAACACTCTTAGTTTCTTTGTTCGAGATAAATGCTTCTGCACTCATCATAGGATCTTCTTGTGTTACACACAGAATATGCATATTATCATTAGTAAAACCCATATAGAGTGCCTGCTTGCTTATGTCATAACCAATTTTCTGTGTATGCATGAGGGGAAATTTTCCTACTAAATGCAACTGGTATTACTATTTTTTAAGGATTCTTCTTATTAGTATTTTCTACAAACTACTTGTAACAATGTTAATAATCTAAGAGACAATACTTATCATCTGTATTGTTTGCCTTTATATTAAGTCTCTTTATGTCTGTCTTTTGGTCCATTATCTTCTCTTATTTATTAATAACAAATGTTAATTTCCCCTTAGAAATATAAGACTTTTCTCTAGGGGCTGGAGTGGTGGTGCCGGAGGTAAGGAGTCTGCCTTGTAAGCGCTAGCCTAGGACGGACTGCGGTTGAATCCTCCTGCATCCCATATGGTCCCCCCAAGCCAGGAGCGATTTCTGAGCACCAAGCCAGGAGTAACCCCTGAGCGTCAAACTGGTGTGGTCCAAAACAAAACAAAAAAAAAGACTTTTCTCATGCATATCTCATGTGCATCTACTTTTTGCAGAAATCAATAATCACCCTCAAGAGGAGTGCATTAGCTTAGAAATTTTAAAATTAATTAATTAATTTTAAAATTTTTAAATTTTCCCATGAATGAAGACTATATGTACAAATTGAATTTATAAGAACTAATACTAAATGTAGTGGACATTTGTGTTAAGAGGATAATAGGTACCATACAGGTTCACCTGATTAAAAAGAAACCAAGATTTATTTGTTTATTACAGTATATATATATATATATATATATATATATATATTAAGATAGAAGAAAGAAATTCCACTTACTTCATAATTGGAACTAAAAATAAATAAGAACTACCAACAATTCAGTGGACAAATTTGAAGTTAGTATCTAATCACTAAAGGCAATTCATTCTACATATGAAGGTCTACTTTAGTTTTAAAAAATGCACATGTCAAGGGGCCAGAGTAATAGGACAGAGAATAGGGTGCTTGCCTTGCTTGCAGCCAATCTAAGTTCAGTTTTCAGAACACCATAAGGTTCCCTGCAAGAAGTACTGCCAGGAGTAATTTCTGAGTGTGAATCAGGGGAAAAGCCTGGAAATTGCTGGGTGTGGTCTCTCCCTCAAAAATGTACATGTCAAATAACTGTCCACCTAGTTCACAAGGGCTTAGTATAAATGGTATATAACTATTTCATTGTTTCCTTTTGGGGCAACATACATTTTATCTCAAAAATAAAGGGTCTTTGAATCATGATAATTAACATAAAGTGAATTTTTGTTAAAGGGACAACACATGGAAGTAGGTAAGTTAAAGATTTTCTTCAACAGCACATTCTTGTAACACGACATATTTCTCTAAATTGCTCTCATCCTTTAATTAAAATGGTATATTTTTTCTATTATTTCTCAAAATTCAAAGAAAAAAATTTTGAATTGTTGAACTGGGAAAGGAGATCCCTTGTAACAGCATCCCTTGTAAGATGATGGCAAATAGCAAAATGAGGGTCTAAATAATTTAGGTGCTTAGAGTCTAGATTAAAAATCTCATGATCCAAGATACAAGTAATTCAATTTTTCTTTGAGCTCTCTCTCAGAAAGTTATTAATGTTATGCCAGTGAAACAACTTACATCGCATGTTTCATTGGCAGGTATTTCGACTTTAACAACTGCCAACTACAATGCGAATCTTCAACCATTCCAACTTCATGACCTTCACTTTGTTGGGCATACCTGGCTTAGAATCACAACATATGTGGCTATCTATTCCCTTTTCCTCCATGTTTTTGACTATACTCATTGGCAATGGCGCTATACTCTTCCTGGTGGCTACAGAACCCACACTTCACACACCAATGTACCTGCTTCTAGCCTTACTGATGGTTGTTGACCTTATATCTGCTCTGGCTCTACTGCCCAAGATCCTCTGCCTCTTTTGGTTCAATGATCGGGACATAGCTCCTAATGCCTGTTTCACTCAGATGTTTTTCATTCATGGAGCTTCTGTGGTAAGGTCAGCCTTACTTGTTGCAATGGCCTTTGACCGCTTCGTGGCTGTGTGTGAGCCATTACGCTACAATACAATTCTGAGCCATTCCTTAGTTGGACGCTTGGGACTGTTGGCTCTAATGAAGGGTGTGATTCTTATTCTTCCTATGCCTCTACTACTTCAGAAGTTGACTTTCTGTCATATGGTCATACCACATACCTATTGTGACCACATGGCTGTGGTAAAAATGGCCTGTGGCCACACCAAACCCAATCGTATCTATGGGCTTTTTGTGATACTACTTGTGGTGGGACTTGATTTGCTGCTAATTGGTTTTTCTTATGGTCTCATATTGCAGGCTGTGGTACGACTCAACTCTCGAGATGCCACCTTCAAAGCCCTCAATACCTGCTCAGCCCACATCTTTGTCATCCTTGTCACCTATATACCTGCACTCTTTTCCTCACTCACCCACCGTATTGGTCATAATATCCCTCCACATGCCCATATTCTCCTTGCCAATCTCTATCTTATTTTGCCTTCAATGCTCAATCCCATAATCTATGGCATAAAGATGAAAGAAATACGAGACAAGGTGTTCAAATGTCTCTTCAGAGGAGCTACATAGTCTGTAGGTACAATCAATATTGTCCTGTGAATAGTGAGAACAACTGAAAAGAATTTAGTCCAACAGTCAAAATTCAATTATATATCCAAATGAACAATTAAAAGAATAATTATGAAAGAAGACTTGTTTGGGTTTGCATAAAGAAAAATTGTTTTTATTTCATTTTACTATGAACTAATAATGCAGACCTTTAGGTACTTTGATATATATCTAACAGGAGTACTCTTATAGCCTGAATATTCTGGTGACTCACCTTCATGGACTACATGCAAGGTCTTTGTAAATAACCACATATTGTATTTATTCATTTGGTGGAAGTTTTATATTTGTTCATTTTTATATTTATCTCATTATTTGTATTCAAGTAGAATTTTATTTTTGAAAGGCACCAACATGTTGTTATATTTGTTGTTATATATGTTGTTATATTTATTACTTTTGCTTAACAAATTAAAAGAAATTGGAGATTTTATCTAAAATTTTAATTAAATAGAAATGTAGAATGTTCTCAGTGTCAATAAAATTATTGTTGCTATGTGTATGCTTACGCCAAAAATTAAGTTGAAGATTACATATATCAATTCAGGATTCAGTGCTAAGATAAGGACTAAAGAAAGTTTCTTTATAAGAAGAAATATCCATACAAATAATGTATTCAAAAGACTTATTTGAAATATATTCAATAATTGTAATGAGAATTGTATCTAATTATTAAAATATTACTATCCAGTCATGGTTGTCACAGTCAGTCTTCTGTAGTTAGTGATTTTGGCTTTTGCACAGATCAAAGGATGACATGTCTTCTGATTTCATCTTATGATTAGGTGGTGAGATAAGACAAGCTGCTCTTAGATCAAGTTCTTGCTATTTCTACATTTTCAGGATGTCATATCAAAACTAGCACATGTTGGTGTCAGAGCAGTATAACAATGTCCCAGAGGGAGATTGGTTCCTGGAGCTGTTGCGGAGAACTGTGTCAGTTCTATGTCTGAGATATAGGATTCATGTTTGAATGGCTGCTGTCTAATCACATGGAGTCTAAGTTGGGTTCACATGACATATGTTCAGGGTGGGAGGCACCCCAGTATTGTAAAATGTATGAGTTCTTATTCCTAGTAGATAAGAGCTTGTTTCTATATGTAAAATCCCCCCCTTTTTTAGTATGCCTTTACAAAAAGAAATGGTGCTATATTATACTGCTGGTGCATTTGGGGGTGAAAGTGTCAGGCTCCATTATTTCTGTGCCCTAGTTTTGACCTGAGCTTTCATCACAGGCAAAAACTTTTTCTTGTAGGTTTTTGTACCAAGTAGAACCAAAAGAGGTGAAGTTAAGGAAGAGAAGAAAACAAAAACAAGACTATATATATACACACACACATACACACACACACACACACACACACACACACACACACACACATATATATATATATATATATATATATATATAAAGGAAGAATTAAAAAATGAATTTAAAAAAGTAATTAAGGGAAAAAGTGATGCAGAAGACTACCTTACATTTGAGGATAAACAGGTTATGAGGTAGTGTTATAGGTATTTAACATATAAACTTATAAACTTATCCTGGGACCAGTAAGAAAGACCTTAGACTAGGCTTTGTCCTATTATCTGTACAATGGCCTACAATCTGTACAACAACCAAGATATCTAATTCCAGAGATCTGACTGAGACAACTGCAACTGAACAGAACTTCTGAAAAAATAATGAAAGACTCTATCCTAGGCTTTGTCCTAGGATCGATGCAAAAACCAAGACCACCAATTACAGAAGACTTATTAAAACAACAGTGATGGAACAGAACTTTTATAACAGTAAATAGGCTCCATCCTATGACTTGTGCAAATACCAAGCTCTTTAGTTACAGAGGCCTGAGTTTATCATCCACGACTGAGTGGAAAGTTTCCAGACAACACAAAAAGACCTAGGGTAGAGTAAAAGAGCATGTACAGAGCTTGTAGTTATTCCCATATGCTTCAAGGGTCAAGAAACCTAGTATCTAGTAGGCTAAGGAATTTCCTTTTTAATATACCCAATATTTACTGTGTCTATGCAAAAAATAAATGAAAAAAACAATTTTTGTTTGTTTGTTTTGTTTTTTATTTTGTTTTTATTTCGAGATCATGGTTATTATTTGGTTGGTGTCTTTATTGCTGTGGTGCTTTCCAGGTTTTTTAGTTTGTTTATTTGTTTTTTTTTCTTGTTTGTCTTTTTTTTTTGTTTTTTTTTTTGGGGGGTAGTACTTTTGTTATGTTTTTCTTCCTTTTTCCCTCTCTTCTCTTAAATTGATATTTATAACCTCTAGAGTCTAGATGGACTCCTCCTGGTTTTTTGTTTGTTTGATTTTGCCTCCCTTTTTTCCCCTTAAAACAGAACCACATAACTTGAATCATCTTGTTCTGCCTCATAAATTGAGGGGGAAATAATAAATGGTACCAAGACCAAACAGGAGTATAAACATTGAGTAGACATAAAAAATGATCAGACGTAAACACCAAACCCAAAGCCGATGACAACAGAATTGATACCCAATATACAACAAGTGAGACACAGAGGGGAACAGTCTGGGTAGCAAAGGAGGGGGATTTGGGATGCATGTTGTGAAGAGAGGTGGAGGGAGGACAACACTGGTGGTGGGAATGCCCCTGATTCAATGTCACTATGTACCTAAAGTATTACTGTGAAAGATTTGCAATTCACTTTGGTCAAAATAAAAATGATTTTAAAAATATAACTATCAATAACATGATATTATGCAAATGTAATTTTTATAATCAAAATAACCCATTTATAATAAAAGTTAAACAAAATAAAACCATTAAACATTGGAAAGGAGCAAGGCCCATTTTAGGACAATATTAACAATTATAGGTATCAACTTTAAAGATAGAAAAAACATCTCTATGTCTTAATGATTCTTCAATTTTTTTTATTACACCCAACAGCACTCAGGGGTTACTCCTGCCTCTACGCTCAGAAATCTCCCCTGGCAGGCTCAGGGGATCATATGGAATGCCAGGATTCAAACCACTGTCCTTCTGCATGCAAGGCAAACACCTTACCCCTGTGCTATCTCGCTGGCCCCTGATCCTTCAATTTTTATCACTCTCTTTAGTTCCTAATTCATGCAAGTTGGGACTTTTAATTATTTAGGCATCTGGTCTATCTTCTAGTATGAGTGCTAAAATGTAACTAATGATTTCATGTAACTGGTGATTTAACTATGTATCAGCCTAAAAAGAGGAAAGGAATGTCATGAGGCAATGCCTCTGGTCTATTGGGAGAGAAATTTCTCCACCTTATCCACTATGGGACAAGGTGAAGAATATCACATTAGACCTGTACATGACTCTCTGAAGGAAAACATTGAGTCATTTTATTCTGAAACTGCCATATCTTTTGGTGTAGGGTGGTCAGGGTAATGTTTGGGGCTCTACATAGCAGAGCTTGGAGGCTTTTGAGGGCTCTGAGCTCATGGCATAATGTACTACTAAGAAGTGAGACTGAGTCTACTACTTGCAAGGCAAGCACTTTAATTTCTGTATTCTCTCAGGTCTTATTCATTTGGGTTTAATCTGTGTTCTGATATTCAAGAGTCTATTTCTTCTCTAAGAGGACACAAACCAGGACACTAACACATAACAGCCGAGCCTTAACATTCAAACATTCTTGATGTTTTATAATATTTAGATATGTCATCTGCCTACTATCTGATGGTATCTGACCTTCCATTTTAAGTGATCAATATCTTTTCACATACTCCTAAAGAGGATTTTTCAAAATCTTTAGTGATTGTAACACCTCTTTTCAGTTACTATCTTTAACTACCTTCCAATAAGGAGAGCATCTTTTGTATTACAGGCAAAAAAGTGAGTTGGCTCCAATTCCATATATTACCACTACACTTATATGAAATAATTGCTCTGAAAAAAAGAGAAGTTGCTAAGATATAAAAAAATTACAGGATGCTGCAGGAATTATACAGTGGAGATAGGGCATTTGCCTTGTCCATGGCCAATCTAAGTTGGAACTCCATATGCTCCCTCAAGCTTTTCAGGAGTTATTTGAAGCAGAGACAATAATAAGCCCTGATCATTGCCAGTGTGGCTTAAAAATATCAAAATAGAAAAAGAAAAAAATTGTAATATACTACTATTTACATAAAATTTGAAATTATTTCTTATTGATCTTCAATATATCTTATTCCACAGAAAACATGTAAAAACGTTTTTTCTTATTAGTAATTAGGATAAAAATATTCTGTGCTTTATTGTTTGTATTGATTAAATTAAACCAAATGTAATATTGTGGTTATATGATTGAGCTTTTTTAACTAAAATCAAGGGAATTAAGAAATATCTTTAAAATTTGAAGTTCTACCTTGAAATATGAAATACCTTGAAAATAGCTGTTAACTGAGCATATTGATGGTATCAGCCTCAGATTTATATTTAAAGTTTAGATTTAAATATATGTATCTCCATATCATTAGGCATCATTTTCATAGGTTAAACATTGAAGCATTTAGGAAAAAATTCCTGACATGTAAAAAAGTTCAAGACCTGCAAACATATTTCAAAGTAAAAAATAGTACTATTTAGCTATATAAATATATACTACTTTATTTAAAAAAATGCATCACACAGTTGACAGTGTTGACCATAATATATATTTGTTTCCAAATAATAAATTTGTTTCCATATAAGTGAGAGAAAACTTAGAATATAAAAATAATAAAAAAGAAAGATAAGGAAGTTTAAAAAATGAAAAAATTACAGTAGCAAGCATATTTCTAAAAATTATTATATCTCTATGAACTCATTAATACAATAGAAGAAGTTAATAATCTCTGACCATTCTGTTAAATTGTGTGTTCCTATAAGGTTGAAATTATCAAAAGACATTTTACAGCAGTTCAAAACACTATTACTGATACTTGAACATATGTGAGGCTTGTTCTCAGATGAACAAAAAAGATGAGGGAGAGGATGCCCACACTGGCACCTAAAAAGCTCTGGTGATATTAGCCCCCAAACCGGCATTCCTGAAGTTTGCTCAGATTGGCACCCTAGAAGGGAATCATAGAGGGGTGGTGAGGTTGGGCCATCAGCAAAATGGCAATTTTGGGTGATAGATATATCAGGCATGGTTTCATCACAGCAGGGGTTTTGCCCATGCTCTCCTCCCCAGATTGCTAGCTCTCTGCTGCATGGCCAGTGTACTCATGACTCTTCATGACTTTGTTTACCTTTTGTTTAAGAGAAGAGTAAGTCTATAAAGCTGGCCTGGTGCAGATTTCTGAACATGGTGACTACGTTTGTGGACATTGTTACAGCTGCCAGATTACCCAGAAAAAGAAAGGGAATCAGAGGTGAGGGGGCGAGGGCCAGTGTGAATGTGGCGACTGTGTTTGATAAATACCTATTTTTAATGTAAAATATTAAGCTGAAAGGTTGAGAGGAGATCAACATTTTTTTTTTTTTTTTTGGTTTTTGGGCCACACCCGGTGACGCTCAGGGGTTACTCCTGGCTATGCGCTCAGAAGTTGCTCCTGGCTTGGGGGACCATATGGGACACCGGGGGATCGAACCGCGGTCCGTCCAAGGCTAGCACAAGCAAGGCAAGCACCTTACCTTTAACGCCACCACCCGGCCCGGAGATCAACATTTTTATAATACCTTCAGAACAACAGTGACAAAAGATTTTAAAAAGATAAGTTCAAAGCAATAGTGTTTAATATAGAGGCAGAAAAAGCCACAAATATAAATTTCCATTAAATCGAATGAGCTTAGGTTTAGAAAGATATTCAGCTTGATAATATAAAGTTTAATATAAAAGAAAAAATAAATTACTAGATAAAAATACAAACTAGCATATATAAACTAAGACAACTGAACTATTAAAAGCTCCACCATAGAAGAGGAATACATTGTCTTTTTCAAAACAGGGGACACAATTATCCCCAGTCAATCCAAAGGAAAATGACACGGCCTGCTTCATTTGTCTTTATTTTTCAATTCACTTGTTTTTTTTTCTCTAATTTATGGTTTAAGAGAAAATTATGATTACTTATTTGAAAAAAATCAAAGTAGAAGAGTTCAGGACTGCATAAATCATCTAAAGAAAGAGTATTGCAATCCTGCCATTGGCATTGTTAATGGAAGAAAAAGGTACTAACTATTAGCAAAAATAAAAGCAAATTAAGTAAACAGAATCTAAGTAAAAGCTAAGCATGAAAATATTGATGGTTAAGTTATATATATAAAGAGAAAAAGGCATTTAATGCTATATATGAATATATTCAACATATTTGTTATGAATAAATAAGGCAATTAGAATATAATAAATATATGTAGAGCATATAATTCTAATTACTAGGATTATGTAGAAGTGGAAAGACAATTAAATCTCCTTATATTTCTTATTACATATATTTCCTTTCACATATACAGAATAATATGAGTATTGCTTTAACAAATATACAAACTAGTTTAATAATAACAAAAATGAATAGCAGTAGAAACAATTATATAACAGTATTTTGATCTGTGTAAAAGGAAGGAATTAAGAAACATAAGTAACTGGGGCTGGAGTGATAGTGCAGAGGTAGGGCATTTGCCTTGCATGCAGCAGGCCCAGGATGGATCTAGTTCTATCCCTGGCATCCCATATGGTCCTCCAAGCCAGGAGAGATTTCTGAGCTCATAGCCAGGAGTAACCCCTGAGCAACACCAGGTATGGCCCACCCTCGACCCCCCCAAAAAAAAGAAATGTAAGTAATATCTATAAAGGATTATTTCATTTTGCTAGAAGACCTTTAAATTTATATTATAATTACATAATTTAATTAAAAAACTCAAAAATGTTATATATTTTGGGGTAATTTTAGACCGTAGTCATGGGTGCTTAGGTTTACTCCGAATTGTGCTCAGGTATCCCTCCTGTTGTACTTGGAAGACCATATATAGTGATGGATTGAAGAAGCATGCAGTACAAACCACATAACTTTTTTTGGCCCTACATATTTATTTAATTCATATTTGGGGGGTTAGTGATCAATCCTATAATCTCATACATAAGAAATATGCTGCATCTTTGAACTGTGTTCTTAGACTGTAAATATTTTTAAGGATTATCTTTCAAGGTTACCTGGATTATCATTGTTGAAATTAAATTTTCTAAATAAAAGTAGTTAATCACATTAATTAAAATTTTAAATTAAATTAATTTAATTAAAAATTTTAATTAAAATTTATTTGCATGGGTTTAAGTATGATTTTTCTATTAATTTCTAAGGAAGTAATAAAAAGTATATGCCTCTGTCACATTAATTGTTATCATCCTGGCATTCCAGATGACAGTCCTTTTGGTCACATCTAACTTAAGCACTGGGTGGCTTGTTCCAAGTAGGAGATAGTTATAGTTTCTTGACACAAGACTTCTTTTACCCTATGGCCTGGGACACTCTAGCAATCAGTTCTGATGTCATACACAGGCAACCTAGAAACATAGAAGCTAATACAAATTGGGTAGAAACTATTTTTTTTTTAAATTAATTCTGAATTTTTTTTTTTACAAATCTAGATAATCCTGAGAGTTGAGTACCAGTATTAATCAACCATGTGGAACTGGATTACAAAATTCTTGCAGTTTTTCTTTTTCCCTGTTTTACTTTACCAATTTGTACTCCGTGTCCTTTTAAGTAAACCACTAGAAGCAAACCTTTGTTTTAGGCCCTGTTTCCTCAGGAACTCAGGCTTAATCTCATCAATAATAAAATGTCCAATAGCATAAGACCTTGTAAAGATGTTGTCATCTAGTTAACTTATTAGAAGCTTTTAATATATAATACTATCCTGTAATTATTTTAATAATTTCAATTTACATGTTTATAGACTTAAAACATTTTAATTTCCCCAAATATGAAGAATGATGAAATAAAAGTAGAGCCCGAACTCACTCATCACCCAAATAACAAGAAAAAATAATATATTTTATAATTAAAAGCAATTTTCTACAGTAAAATAAAAATAGTTTATATTGCTATTATCTGTTACTTATTTCTGCAAGCATACAGGAGAGAATTCAAGTTCATTCTGCTGTAGAAACAATGAACCTTAGATTAATAACACTTTCAAAGAAAGAAAAAAGCCTAAGTAAGAAAAAATATATGTGCTATTAGGCTTCCTTCTTGTGTTTTCTTTGATCTTCTGGTTTCCTCAATTTATTTCAGAATTTGCTACCAATACCCCAATAGAGAAAATAGTCTCTAAAATAATTATTCCAACATAGATTATATTTAATTGTAAAAAATATTTTGTCTAGAATTTTTTAGAAAATGGACGCATGTATCCCATATGGTCCCCCAGCCTGCCAGGAGTGATTTCTGAGCACAGAGCAGGAGTATCCCCTGAACTCTGCCAGGTGTGGCCCACCCACCCCAAAATTTTATTAAAAATACTTCTAAAATTTATAAAATATCTCACAAAAAGAAAATTAAACTATGAAAATCTACTTACAGAATTTCATAATTATAACCCTCTGAAAAATAATATTATTGCAAATAAGCATGCCAATAAAAAAAAGTTCATTAATACAATAAAACAAATAAGACAGATAATATTTTTAGCATGGATATTTTTACATATAAAAATATATACTTGTATATACATAGGTACTTGTACCCTATGCACATTAAATGAAAAGAATACAGTCTCAGATTTCTAAAAAAGTCATGTTTGGTACCACACCTTTGTCATAGCTAAAAGTTAGTTTAGAAATTTTCTTAGTTATTTTTTAATTAAAATATTAACAAGACATTTTGATATAAAAAGGTTTTTTATTTTATTATTTGTGCTTAATATTACTATTGACACTCATTTTTAGAAACTTTTCTCCATTTATAGAAAAAGTATTTTCCATATATTTTTAATTTATTATAAAGGTTGTATACTATATTTTAAGCCTACAGTAGGCCATATTCTCAGCCTAGTTAATAAGTTGCTCAGGTTTTGAAGTCTTTATTATTTATTATAATTGACACTATCTCTGAAGAATATAATTTGTAGTGAAGTATTTAAATAATATCCTTTAGATGTGATCTTACAAGTAGATTTCTTTCCCACTGAATTCTACTTTTATAAATTGTTTCTATAATATGATAAAAATCCTAAAATTTTTCTGGTTTCAAACCATCATGCATCTTAAAAGATTTTCATGGAAATACATTAAATCATTATCAAGAGGTAGTGAGTGTGGTATGGTTACATGACACCCTAAAATATATAAATATTTAAGCTCATAATAATAAATATGAAAATGGCTTATAATTTGAGCTCTATAGAACATATTGATAGTTTTCTTTGTAATATATTACTATAATCTGAAATTGGTTCAGACAATTTTTTGTTTAGTAAGTAAAAAGTTAGTTAACATGCATCTCAGTTTTTAAGTTTAGACGTTTTTTATTTTTCCTTTTTCTTGAAATTTCTTTGGGAACTGGAAACAATGTTTTTTATTTATAATCTCAATGTTGATAGAGAAGCAACAAGTTCTGTGGTTCAAATGTAGGATATACACAGCAAAATAATGAAGCAGTGACCCCAAATACAAATTTGTGGGTTTTTTCTTTTTAGTAATTTTTAATTTAGTAATTTTTAACCACCACTTCTTTGATATGCAAATACAGACACTAATCTACTTGTTTTTCATGGGCAAAGCGGTGTGCAAATTGTTCTTTGCTCTTATGTTCCCATATTTTGGTAACATTTCACCTAATTTTACATACATTTATATATGTAGCTGTATAATCTGACCAACTACCATTTCAGTTATGGCAAAGCTATTAATTTTATTTCACAAGGAATAACAACATTTAGAGTTATAGAAAAGTCGTCTTGTGTCATAACCTTTCCTTCCAAAGAGTTTGATGGTTAATATCTCTATATGACATTTTTCTGTCATTAGCATATCCTCTTTGGAACGGCATCCACTTAAAATTTTACCCTTATACCTACCACTGCTGAATTATCAAGTATGTTTCTGACCTTGGGCAATGATCATGGAATCCTTTTTCCAGCACCAATATTTAGAGAGTTTTTCCCGAAACTCCTTGGTTTTTACCCCATAAATAATAGGATTGAGCATTGGAGGTATAAGGAAGTAGAGATTACCAAGAATAACATGAACATGGGATGGAATTCCCCTGCCAAAACGATGAGCGAGAAAGGAGAAAAGAGAGGGAGTGTAAGAAACAAGCATAACACAAATGTGTGTAGTGCAGGTGTTCACCGCTTTATGGTGAGCTTCTTTAGAAGAGAGCCTCATTACAGCTCTTATGATTAGCACATAAGACGAAGCAATAGCTGAGATGTCCAGTCCAACAACAAACAAGGCCACCACAAGACCGTATATCCTGTTGATTGTGGTATCCACACACACCATCTTCACCACAGCCATATGCTCACAATAGGTGGTGGGGATGACATTATTGGCACGGAAAGGCATCTGCTGGAGGAGGACAGGCATTGGAAGGATGAATAGAACGGCTCTCACTAAACTTACTAGACCAATAAGTGCAATGCGACTATTGGAAAGGATAGTGGCATAGCGCAGGGGCTCACAGATGGCTACATAGCGGTCAAAGGCCATGGTCATTAGAATGGAAGACTGCATTGCAGAGATGGAGTGAATGAAGAACAACTGAGCAAGGCAGCCTTCAAAGCTTATCTCACTCTGACTAAACCAGAAGATGCAGAGCACCTTGGGAATGGTGGTTGTAGACATGCCTAAGTCTGTGAGGGCTAACATATAGAGGAGCAGAAACATAGGCTTGTGCAGGGTACGCTCTGTGGAGATAGTAAAGAGAATGGTGCAGTTCCCAAGGACAGTGATAAAGTACATGGAAGAGAAGGGGATAGATAACCATAAGTGTATTTCCTTCATACCAGGAATGCCTTGAAGAATGAAGAAAGAAGGATGACCCTGCGTAGCATTGCAAACAGTCATGGTGGTACCCTGGATAAATTCCTGAAAAAAATCAATGAGGAAACCACATTTCAATTTCAAAAAGAATCAATATTTTCAAAATGGAAAATAAAATGATGAATGTAAATGTACACAAAAATATTTTAAAATTATAATTAATTTGTATCCTATTGCATCAATAGAATACTATAATATACAAAGCTAATACTATAATAACATTCATATCTGAGAGCTTATTTTGTTTGTGATAAATATTTTGCTAATGATAGCAATTTATTTTTTATTTATGAAACAAGTTGTTAAGCAAGAATATAAATGCATAATTTCAATGTGCATTTGAAGAAAATAACAAAAATTATAAAAAATAAGAAGCCAAGAGATATGAACGATATATTACATGCCCCTCTCAGCAACCAGAGGCCAAGTAGATTAACAAGAGATTTTTCAAAAGGTAATTGAGGGGCCTAAGTGATAGTACAGCAGGTAGGGTGTTTGCCATGGATGAAGTCAACCTGAGTTCAATCCCTGGTATTGCAGGTGGTCTCCTGAGTAGCCCTTGGGTTTCTCCAAGTGTGACCCAAAATCTAAAGAAACAACAACTTAAAAAACTTTAAAAAATCCAAAAATTAAACATGTATTTTCGGCAGATATGAGACTTTTGGCAACATTTTCTATAAGAGCTGTTACAATGATTACTAAGAATAAAGAAAGCAATAAACAACATCTGGATTCCTGATGCTCAGTGAGTAAGCTACCAGAATATTAACAAAAAGCAGCTACCTTTTCACCTAAATGAGACAACTTACCTGCTTATAAGGTAATGGGGCAATGAAAATTTTGTCCCAAACAACTTTTTCAAATGATTCTGTTCAAATATGTATACATGTATATAGGTATATATTAAATAATATTTATATGGCTTTTGGAAAATATGGTCATAGTTCTGCATTTCTCTACCACTCAGTTTCAAGAACCCAGAATCCAAGCTGTAACACTTTAAATAATCTATGTAATGTCCTCCGGGTAAACAGAATTGGCTTTGAATTACTCATTTGTTTCCCAAACATTCACTCAAAGTACCACTACTATTATGTTTAAAGACGGCCCTAGAGATTTTCCTAAACTCACAGGAGACAAGGCTGTTGATTTTACGGATTTGGAAATATTTTTAGTCAGTCTAGCTAAAGAACCTGGGGAAACATTAAAGTTAAAATCAATTCTGGAGCTAGATTAGGTCTTGACTTCTGGTGTACCTTAAAGACTCTTGTTTCCAATAATTAATTATGTGTGAGAGCTAGGAGGGACTTACTTATTACTGATGTAATCATGCTGATAACATAATCAGAGGGATAATCTATGTTGTTGAATATTCTGATAGAATAGAATCAATAGTCGCAAGTTCATTATGTGCCTATCTTTTTCTAAATGTTATACTTCAATATTTTCCAGAGCCTATTGTTTCCAGAGGCCCCGTATATTTTCTAGAATATTTCCTGCAATCCTGCTCCCAGTCATGTATTATACACTTACTATCACACTCTTTTATATTTCACTTCAACTTGAGTCCTATATGGCCATATTTTTGGTGCATGTTAGTCCAGAGGAAGTATCATACATTTTGTCCATTTTTGAACTTTATTAAAAATGTGTAAGTCAAAAGTAAAGCCATATTATCATGAACAGAAAAATCAGAACAGAAAAAAATTTTGAAGTAAAAACAGGTTTTGCAGATATAGAGGAAGGGTAAGGAGAGAATAATAGAGAGAGAGTAAGTAGTAACATTCTCAACGGAGAGCAAGGGTTTCTCTAAAGACAAAGAGAGCCCTGATACACAACCCAGCATGAAGTAGTAAAGTCCACTTCTCAAGAAAGGAGATGAGGGCAACATATGCTTGGGCACCATGTACTCAGGGAACACACAGGCCAGAAACATAGTTTAATACTTGACATGGTTCAAGTATTTCCTTACAGAAAGGCCTTGGAGGGAAGCTTCAAAACCAGCTGTTAGTAAGAGAAAAGAAATGGTGGAAATTAGTACAAAATAATGGTTTTCTATGGTTATCAATGTTTGGGTAGATAAAATATGGCTACACAGACAGTTGCAGATGCACCTGAGTGTATAATTATACATGCAGATATCTTATATAGATATAGCTTATGTAGATATATCACTCAGACATTCTTTCTTTTCTGTACAAAGGTGGTCCAAATGAATGATAGGCAGTAAAAAATGAATTTCTTCCTAGTCCTGCTTTCTAGTTTTTAATTCCATAGGCCTATCAAATATGGGAACCAAATTTTTCTTGCAAAATGCCCAAAAAAATCTATTAAATGTTTGCTACTGTCATCCAGAAAATGTTTAAATCTCAGCCACATTTTTAAAATTTTCTTTGAATCAACTTACACTATATAACTAATAACTACTGGGAAAATAAACCTAGCTTGATTTCTCCAATCCTGTATTCCCACCACTAAAATTTACTGGCAGAAAATAGTGCCCAAAATGAACAATTAAAAAAGTAAAACAAATAAATAATTTAATTTAAATATAAACTACATATGTATCCTCACTCATGAGCTATTCCAGGGGTCCTCAAACTTTTTAAACAGGGGGCCAGTTCACTGTCCCTCAGACCATTGAAGGGTCTGACTATAGTAACACAAAACATATGAACGAATTCTTATGCACACTGCATATATCTTATTTTGCAATGAAGAAACAAAACAGATACAAATACAATATGTGGCCTGTGAGCCATAGTTTGAGGACCACTGATTATGGATTTCTTTAATTCTGTATGGGAAAACCTAAAACCAGCTCTGTTTGCAGGCTATACATTCTCTTTAAATTAATTAAAATTTATAATTAATTTAAACACGTTTCAATGTCTTTTCTTTATTTGATATAGTGACAAAAATAATTCTGAAATTTAATTAAAAAGCACAATCATTTAAAATATAATAAAAGGGGTTCTTAACCTACTAAAATTAAAATATACTATAGTATATATTTTATTGTTATTGAGGTACAATGACTTAAGATAGTCTTAACATGAATTCTTTGGACACTCAATATTACTGCACCACACCCACTGCCACTCTGCCAATATCTCTCCACTTCTTTCCTTAGGTCCATCGTGTTTGCCTCTGCCTTATTTTCCTTCTGCCACTTGACATACTCAGTTCTGTAGGTCAACTCTTAGAGATTGTGTTTGTGGCCATTGTCATGTTTCTCCCTTAATTTTCTTATAGTCCACAAAGAGTAAGATCATGTGCCATTTGTCTTTCTCTGCCTTATTCACCTTTCTTATCATGACACCCTCCAGATGCATGCAAACTGCAGAATTAACTACATTATCTTTTCTTAGAACTTAATGGTATTCCATTGTAGTATTTTATCTACTCACTTAGAATTGTTCTTCATATTTTTACAATTATAAATTATAGTATTATGAATATTGTAGTGTAATCTTTTAAAATTAATGCTTTAATTTTTATCCTTATAAATTCCAAGAAGTGGCATTGTAGATAACACGGTAACTCAATTTACCTTTCTCTTGTACTATCTCTCTGGCTCTCATTGTAACTTTTATAGGACATGTATTAACAAAGAGTAAACACTTTTTCATATGACTGTTGATCAAATATGTGTCTTCCAAAATAAATGAATGAAATGTTTCTAAAATTCTTACCAACGGCTGGTTCTTTATAGGTAGTTGATTAGACATTTTCAATAACTTGAAAAAATGGGATTTTCTTCTTATTGTTTAATGGTCAAACTTTTTCATTCATAATAACAAAATATTTATGAAATAGTAGTTTTACAATAAAATTAGTTTAAATGAGAAATTTTATATTTTATAAATACACTATAAATATAATTTATTTCTATTCACATGTCCATTTTCTTTAACAAGCACATTGCAAATTAAGTCAACTATAAGCATAAGTTACAGATCTTAGTATAAGAGAAATGGATACTGAAGTTGAAAGTGATATGCAAATCTTAAATCTTAAAATATTGAGCATTTAAAAATATATATGCAATGAAACATTAACTTAAATATTCTGATATATTGTGAAAGATGATAGAAAAATTCACTTGCTTTGATTTATTACAAAATACCAACCTATAGACAAATGCAAAAAATCTTATGGAAGGCAAAGTTTGAAACACAGTATTTAAAGAAAGATACTTATCAACTCTGATTATCTTGGATTATCATAGCTAGCATTACAAAGTTACTATGCCCTGAGAAATCTCATATACCTAAAATGCTGTTGACTAAATGAGGTAAATGCAAGTCAGATGGCAAATAAGCCATTTGTTTAAAAACTTATTATTCAGGATATCTTGAAAAATGTGCAGATTATCAGGTAACAATTTTAATTACAAGTTATTTTTTTGAAGATATTTCTTAAGGAATTTTTAAATAGAATTCCCACTTAATATATCCACACCACCCTCCTCACAATAAACAGTCTAATAGTTATTGTAATTAATTCCAAATCTAATTCAAGATCCAGACAATCTCATAGCCAGCTCTGTTATAGGTTGACAGTCTTTATGAAAAATACTTTAGGAATAAGAAGGTGATATAAATTCATCAATCAATATATGTGACTGTGTATTTGTATGTGTGTAATTTTGTATGCATATTTAATTTCTTGATGCTATGAATAAAATGTTATTATGAATTTTCCTTTATCTGTAGTTCTGTGAATTTCTTTATAAATAGATATTAAACCTTCCTGGATCTTTTATTCAACTCTATTAGATTGAATAAAACCTGACCTTTCCCTAGGAAGTTTCAAGACCTATATCTCCATTCATAGCCACATGATAACGTTTTAGAAAAATGGTATCCTGTAGATATAGCAAGTATTAGTAACTTGTCTAAATACTTAAAAAAAAACCTCAAGTAATACATACTTGCCTGCTGGGATTAGCAGAAATATCAACCTCTACTCCAAAAATGAGAGGTATTGAAAAAGGTGATACATTAATTATAATTCCTCCACTGTACCTTAAAGATATAGTTATCTTTTCTTTACAAAAAAACCAATTATTCTCACTCGAATCTGTTTGGTGTTAATACCATAGACCAGAGGGTTCAGAAGTGGGGGTACAAGGAGATAGAGATTTGCAAGAATAATATGGATATGAGGGGGTACTTTGTGACCAAAGCGATGTGTAAAAAAGGAAAAGAAAGCAGGTACATAAAACACTAGAATCACACAAATATGAGCACCACAAGTGCTAAATGCTCGTAATTGGGCATCCTTTGAGGGCAAGCGGAGCACTGTCTGTAGAATTAAGCCATAAGAGGTAGCAATGAGGATCACATCCATGCCAGTGACTGAAAGTGCCACAGTGAGACCATAAATGGCATTAGGTTTGATACTGGCACAAGCCAACTTGGCAATACCCATATGCTCACAGTAGGTGTGAGGAATAATTTGATGTCCACAGAAAGGCAAACGTTCAATGAGGATGATAAAGGGGAAAACAAAGATAATACCACGGATAACACACGCTAAACCAATTTTTCCAATAACTGTTGTATTGAGGATGGATGTATAATGAAGCGGACGGCAAATAGCTACATAACGGTCAAAAGCCATGGCCAGTAGAATAGCTGATTCTGTAGCAAAGACAGCATGAACAAAAAACATCTGGGTGAGACAGCCATGATAAGAAATTAGGTGGGAGTTAAGCCAGAAGATTGTTAACATTTTTGGCAATGTGGTTGAGCAAAGTACCAGATCAGTGATAGAAAGCAAGCACAGGAAGAGGTACATTGGCTCATGCAGAGTTCTATCTGTCATGATGACGTATAAAATGGTGCCATTTCCAATAAGAGCAAAGATATACATGGAGCAGAAGGGAATAGCAATCCAAACATGTTGGTCTTGCATCCCCGGAATTCCAAGTAGAATAAATGTGGTAGGATGGAAGGCCGTACCATTGGGAATAGAGGCAGAGAGCATGATTATGGAGGAAACAGAAGTCTTTGTCTTCCTAAAAGTAGATAAAAAAATTAAGTCATCTAAGATGAAATGTTTTTGTTTACAAATTAACAATTTATTGTCTTTAATTTTCATCAGTTCTGTTTCAGGACATGTCTTCTTTATTTCCTGGGCTATTAAATTAACTGTAGCAAATAGTCCCTCTTTTTGAATTTCTATATATATTTTAAATTTACTTATCCATATAATATTATAACATGGAAAATTATAAACACAAATGTTATCTTTGAAGTGTATATTGCACATATATACGATTTCCTAGAATGTTTTGATTTCTCTGACACTAAGAGTTTATCAATAGACTTCCCTGACCTCAAACTTCTGCTTAGATTCAGAATAGAGAGCATTAACAAAAGATTATGAGGCATGTCATGGACTTATTCCTTTAGTGTTCTTCAATAGGAGTTGCTGAACTATTGCATTTCTGTAGATGTCCTTCTCTGGTTTTATTTCCTCTTGAGAGCCCAATCCCATTTGTCCTTAGCTTCAAGAATGTATAAATGAGAACTTTAACTAAACTAGGAACTTAACAAGCATGTGTGGTGTCCCTACACTTAGCCTTTATCTGTGAAAATGGCTTCTTTATTCCACTATCCTGAAATTTTCCAGATTGTAAGGTAATTTATTTTCTATTAGTTTTCAGTATTGATCTGCTGGCATGCAAAGTTCTTATTGCTCCTTCCCTTATTTTTGCTCACCAAAGAGAATGACTTAGTTCACTCTAAGTTCCATATGTAACTTTCAGGCAAGATCTATGTTTTTATTATTTTATTTTATTTTATTTATTTTGATTTATTTTGATTTTGGAGCCACACCTGGTGGCACTCAGGGGTTACTCCTGGCTCTCACTCAGAAAAAACTCCTGGCAGGCTTGGGGGACCATATGGGATGCCAGGATCAAAACGGGTTTGTCCCTTGTCACCACAGGCAAGGCAAATGCCCTACCAATGTGCTGTCACTCTGGTCCCAACATCTATGTTTTTAAAAATGTTTAAATGTATGTTTTATCACAATTGCATGCCTTGAGGATGTTGCATTTATGTATAGAATGAATTTTTTCCAGAAGTTGCCTGCAAGTTACTAATAGTCGTAGAAAACCCAGAACAATATATCCTACTTTATAAAACCCTTATAGGATGCCTTATTTTAGTCATAAAATCATGAATTTTCAACATACATTCCTTGAAAAATAATATGAAAGTTAACCCACGACACTATAACAATTTAGAATCTTATTTTCTATTTCTACCACAATGTCTTGTATATATCATGCTCATAAATAATATTTAACAAAAATATGGTCAAAATTTATTTTATTATAGGCTTTACTTGATACACTTTGAATATGGAGTTCCTTCTTGCAATTTTCCTTATGGATAAAACAAAGTTATCCTCAGTAGATCAAGGGCTCTTATTATGGGTTGTGTGTGTGTGTGTGTGTGTGTGTGTGTGTGTGTGTACTCTGTGAGGTATTCATCACTAGCTCTTATTCATATTTAGTTTATTTCTAGTTTGTTTATTTAAAGACACAAATTGTGTATTTTTATTGACTGACCACATGCATTTTTAATTTGGTCATAAACATATCCAGTTTGTATTGTCTTTTTTGAGAATGACCCCTTATATGACTAGTCAGGCTAAAAAACAGAAGGACATATCTCAAGTATTTCCAGGTATAGCATACATGTGAATGAAAGAAGGTTAGAGATCATTTCTCTTAAACATTAAATGTTCACACAGTGACTAAACTGTGTGTTAATAGTATTACAAAAGGAAGGGGAGAGTGGGAAGCTAGAAATTTTTCTTATAATCATCTTGCCTTAACTGACTCTGATACAAATCATTATTCTTACCTAATTGAAATCCAGTCTTTGAGGCACCAAGATTCTTGTCTTTTCAGAAGGGTATTTATGCTATATTCATCTTATTGTTCTCACCTAAAGATAATGTTCCAATGTAGAAACCCATCAAGCAGAATCAGAAATTTATTTTATGATTTAATTTTAAATTAAACCTTTCTGTACTACCTCCTACATTAATAAAACTAATAAAATCCTTTACTTCTTTCTACACCACCTACTATGTTAATAAAATTCCAACTAATTTTTCTTTTTTTAATTCACCTTTTCACATACAAATATGTTTAGAATTGCAGTTACTGTAATTATAAATCATGTAAGTAATAAGAATATAAAAAAGTTCTTAATTTTTAGACCACATCATGTTACTTCGGACTTACTCCTGGCATTGTGCTCAGGGACTACTCTGGTTGTAGTTGAGGGACTCTATAAAGTGTCTGAGATTGAACCCAGCCAGAGATTAGGAGAATGCAAGATTCCTCCACCACTGTGTATCCTATCTTCTCCCTACAATAAAAATCTTATTACTGATAACATCTTTGAATTTTATAACAATAGAAATAAAATCATTACCCGTGTTATGATAATTTTAATAGCCTTTTATTTATGAACTATATATGAAACATTCTTACAAATGTAGAGTATATATGTTAAATAATAACAATGCTTTATGCTATTTAAGTTTGTTTAATGAGGGAATATAATGAATAAGATATATCAACATATCTGCAAAAATACTACTTTGTTGTACACTATGTAGAAAATAATTCAATTTCTACTCAGAGAAACAAATTCTCCAAGGAAATAAAATTTAGTCACCATCTAGGTCCCCTTAAAATTCTTAAAACATTTATGTTGACATTTCCAATTCTAGAGTTATTGTTTCTCTTTTTTTAGCCCAATTTGAAAAGCAAATGCCAGAAAAATGTCATATAAAGGATTAGATTTTCTGTATTCTAAAGTTTGTCCTGATTGTAATTATTTGATAACTATAATCTTAAGACATTTCCTGCTATCATTTTTTCTGGAAAAATCTACATTATACTTTTATTTACCAGCAAGCATTTGTATAAATTACATAATATTTAATATAAAATTAATACTTACAGATATTTCTCAATATCTTGAAAGTCTAAATTATTGTATTACCAATATATTGGCTTTTCCAAACAGGAAATTTCAGTTCCTAAGATTAAAACATATTGGTATATCTTGAGTTTGTAAAAAAATGGGTTACATTATGTTTATGATATTTTTAAAAGCAAGAACTATATTTAGTTTTGTAAGATATGAGATGAAATAATTTCTAATATTCTCACTCCCACCAATATGCCAATACCATTAAGTTACCTCATTTTAAATTTATAGATATTTAGAATGAAGTAGTCAGCATATTCTGTGCTCCACTGAAAAAATAAAGCTGAAGCAATGTTTATCTTATCTTCTTAAAAACAAGATGTTCTGTTAGCTTGGTTATTTGCTATTTATTATTTTATTTTTCCTGGAAAATATAAATAAAATATGAGAATAATGAGATAGGAATTCCTACTTGATGAATGTTTCCATTTACTGTATGTGAAATTACAGAGTAGAATTAAGTTATTTGGATAATACTAGATTAGATTTTTGGATGGCACTGTAAAGCTGAAAATCAAAAGTGTTTCCTGAACTCAGGAAGACTGTTGTACATTCTGATGGGCCCTTAGTATTTAAGAACAAGATTTTTCTCAGAAAAAATATACAAAAGATAAGAAATAGACACCTAAATAGATATAATATATAATATAACTAAGTAATAGTATAGTATAGGTAGATGTATAAATATAGGTAAATTATATATTATTGATATAAAGATTATAAAGATAGAATAGAGAGATATATAGATTATAGAGAAATAGAGATACCTTCTTTTCTGTCCAGTTCCTTAACAATATGAATGAAACTAGAGCTCAGAAAATTGTTACCTCCCCAATACTTTTAGAAAAACTGCTTCTAGATATCTAAATTAGTGAATTTTTTGAATCCAGATGGGAAAATACAAAGACTTTCTAAAGTCTTAAATGTCACCAAATAGAATTCATATTAAAAGAATTGTTAGTAACAATAAAAGTTAGTGTGCATTTAGATCACCAAATATCTGAGGAATTCAAGGAATTCTGCTTTTCTGAGTACCCTTTTCTTATATCTCTCCTGACTTTACTGAAATGTCTTTTACCTTATTTTCTGTTTAATATCTTCCATTCAATACTTACTCTTGTCTTGGTGTTTAGTTACATGAAAGAAATATGAAGGAAATCTCGAACTAGTGTAAGTAACATCTGAAATGTAGTCCTATTTATCACTAGCCCTGAAGGCCATCTCAATCCAGAGAGACTACAATGTATTCAGAGCCCCAATAGCACCAGCTGCTAAAAGTACAGTTAAATCTACAAATAAGATCTCTTGGGAGATCACAGGCCATAAAAGAATTTTCTCTAAAATTGCATATTTTTAAGGCAGTAGAAAGATCTATACTTCCCAAGGGTACATTAATGTCTGCTTAACCCACAGACAAAATATAACCAAGTTATGTAACACAGCTGGGGAGAAAATTTCAGACCAAAAGGAGATGGCATGGCATGTAGATAAAAAAAGAATAGGATATACTCAAATTGATTTTATGCTGACTTTCTTGATTGCTTAATCCAGCATCTAATATCTCTTGCATTCAATAATGTAATCAAGGTATTTAACATTGATTTCTCCATAAGAGAGTGAACTTTATGCTTTATTTTCTTTTAATATACTGTGTATTCATTAGGGTAAATTACTTTCCTTGTTACATCCAATTATGTCAGATACTAAGCTACTTGATATCGCTACATGATAGTTGTAATGCAGAATAACAAACATACTTCTAAGATATACAGGAGAAATGTATATAGGCATTCTTTATCAAACTCCCACTAGGGTCATCATATTATTCTTTTATTGTTATTGCTTTTTGGGGGCCACACCAGGTGATGCTCAGTGGTAACTTCTTGGTATACAATTAGGAATTACCAGTGTCAGTACTAGAGGGAAAAATGGGATACTGGGGATCAAACCTGGGTACACATCATGCAAGGAAAATGTTCTACCCCTGTACTATCTTCCAGCTCCTCTTTATATTATTTAATAATATGTGACATTGTATGTTGGATTGATTGGGACAGAAAAAAACCTGTATAAATAAACCAATATGGGAAGAGCAATTTGGTGGAAACAGGAAAAGAATATTTCTTCCATGTATGAATCATCACCTGGAAATACTTCATACAAATTAAACCTTAGGAAAAAAACTTTCCAAGGAAGAATTAAATTAAATTCAGATTAAAATGATATTTACTAATAAGTAAATCACATGTAACTAAAAATATCTTAGAGAACTGACTTTTGAAAAATAGGCAAACTGAGCCATAAAAATTCATGTATATATTGTTCTATCAGCTGATCTCACTAGGTGCCCTCATAGGAGGACAGGGAAAGTCCACCAACCTACTGAAGCTTTAGCAGCTGCACATACAACCACAACCAACAAATATTGTCAAAACAATGGTCCAGCATACACCACTTTCCACTAATCTCTGTAGACACATAACTGCCAAAAGCTCCATGCATGCAAGTTCTGTGGTTGACATCTTTGGACTTTTTGAAGTCAGGCCAGGCTGTCTCCTCCCTTGTCTCTGTACTTCCAGAAGTCCCAGCAGCCACTCCTACCATCATTCACTGCAGCCCACATATGAGCTTATTGGACCAACTCCACAGATTGTCTAAGTCCTTCTCCGCCACATGACATCACCATAGTTTCAATACTGACAACCAAGAAGCAATACAACAAACTGGATGTAAAATTATCATAGAAACCACAAAAGCTAAACAAACAAAACCAACAATAGAATATTCAACTAGAAAAAAAAAACAGTTTAGTAAATCCTTAATGATATAATTACCTCGCTGTAAGATATGACAATTTTCATAAATTTTCTTTTTTTTAATTTTCATCAAAGTTTTAGTTTTTTAATTAAAAAAATCCCATCATCAATGTCCCAAGTGTCCCTCATCCCCACCCCATAAATTTTCTCTTATTCAAGTTTTTAAAAATAATTCCTTAGCAATTTAGTTATACAAGCAATTATTCAGACCTGACAAGGGGCAATTTGGGGAAGGTTTGGGTACAGTGGTGGAGGAAATATTTCACTAGTGGTGAAACTGCTGTTGGAATATTGAATGCCAGAAATAACTGTATTATGTAAGATTACTCTTTTCCAACTTCAAACTATGCTATAGCTATAGTGATCAAAAACAGTGTGGGACTGGAATAAAGTTAGTTTCATAGAGCCAGAAAATAGAAGTGAGAGTCCAAAAAGAGATCCTCAGGTATATGGACAGTTGATTATACACAAAAGACCAAAAAATAAGGAGATAAAGAAAAGACTCTTTAACAAGGATCCTGGGAAAATTAATTAGTAGTGTGCTCCCCAAAATTAGATATTTTCTAGCACCATGAACAAAATCAAATAAAAGATTGAAAACCTTGATGCAGGCCTCTATAGGAAAACTTTGATAGAACTTGTTTGATGTAGGAGTTGGAGTGACAACATAGAGCTTAGGTCTTTATCTTACATGTGTCCAATCTGGGTTTGATCCTCATACTTCATATGGTTCCCCAACTCCGTCAGGAGTGATTCCAAAGTGCAACCAGGAATAAGACCTGAGACTAGGTAAGTGTGGCCGCAAATTTAAAAAAATCAATACAAAATAGAAAATATGAACCACCATCTTCCCAATGAAAATACATGCACATATAATCTTATATTACATATACATTACATATAAATGTAAATGAAAAGGTTCTCAATTATTAGAAAAATGTACATAAAAGCACAAAAAGATATAACTTCACTTCTGTCAGAATGACTTCTCAGAGATTCAGAAGATAAGAGCTCATGAAGAAAACTGGAGCAAATATAAATTATTGGTTTGGAATGTGCTTGCTGCACACACTATGGAAAATAGCTTGTTTCTCCAAAAAAATGAAAAATAAATCTACTCTGTTTTCAGCAGTTAAGTCTCCTTGCATATCTAAGTATATAGGTAATATTTTTCCAACAGTAAGTCTAACTTTATGTCACTATTTTACACTTTAGTAATAGTTACATTTCAGTGAGCACTTTTTTTTTTTTAAATTACATCCCACTACTGCTTTTAGGCCTGAATTGTTGCTTGTACTAAATTTGCTGTAAAATTTTTGGGGGCCACACCCGGTGATGCTCAGGAGTTACTCCTGACTAATCACTCAAAAATCGCTTCTGGCTGGGGGACCATACGGGATGCCAGGGGATTGAACCGCTGTCCGTTCTAAGATAACGGCTCCGCCTCACAGTTTGGCCCCTAAATTTGCTATAAATTTTAAAGATGTTCCTTTGTAAATATTTTCCTTTTTTCTGATCTTGCTGTTTTCTGTATTCTATCGCTATCTATGTTTGCTTGTGTTTATCACTGTAACTGTGATTAGGCTATGCCTTGGACTACTTTTATTTGACAGTGTTAGCTGGTAAAACTTCAGGGTCCAGGATGTGGGTGCATTCACTCTTCAGCTCTAGGAACTTCTCAGTATTACTGCTTTTGACAGTTCTTTCTTCACATGTTTTCTTCCTGGCTCACTGAAAACCCTATGCTATTTCTGTTGAATTTATCTCAAAGTTCTACTGTTACCTATTCATTTGAGGAATTTTTCCATCCTCTGTTAATTTATTTTAAGACTCTTTTCAATAATTTGCTATTTCAATGTGTTATGCAGCTGATTGTCTAGCTCACTGATTATGAGCCCAGAAACTATTATTCTGTTGGTGAGGTCTTCCAGTGAGTTTTTCATTTCATGTACCAAAATTTTCAGTTTTGTCATTTGTTTAAAGTTTTCTCATATCTACTCTCATATGTTTTTGAGTCTTATTGGCTGTTCATTGCATGGCTTTTTTTGATTCCTTGAACATCCTCAACATTTACTCTCTAAAGTCTTTATCAGAGAATCTATACAGGTGGCTTATACTGTCTTCTGAACATGCACTAAGCATGAAGAGGGTCTGTGTTGCTTTCTCAATGTGAAGTTTGCAGTGTGGTGGTGTTTTGTATGTGTTTGCAGTGGGAATTATTGACTAGAAGAAATGTGTAGCCATGAAGCAAATTGGAAGAGCCATGTCTTTTAGGGCACACTAACCTGGGGTGAAAATAGCTCTTCTGCTTCTAAGTCAAAGCAGCAGGGTTGTGTTGACATACTTTTCTGGGACTGAGTGACTAGGTGGAGTCCAGTTTTTGTGGCTAGAAGACACTTCCCCCTTTCCTGGTGTTTCTCTTTCCCTCTGGGTGAAAATAGGCTCTTCTGAGTTAAATAGCACCTGGGTGCCTCTCTATTAGTTGGCCTCCATTTCTTGGGACTGTCACAAATGTTTTTAATAGATAAAATAAGTAAGTAAAATAGCATATATGTGATATGGATAATTATTCATATATTAAAAATAAAATTATGTCATGAATAAACATTTCATAAAATTTATAAACCTTGATAATGTACTAAGACAAATGAGCTGATTATACATATGATGCTATTTATATGAGAATTCAGATGAAGCTCAAGTTACAAAATTCAGAAAGTAGAACTGAGATTAGGATAGAATGCCTTTATATTATAATATATGATATGCATATTATATATAATATAACAATGCAATGCTCATTGCACAAGCTCAAAATATTGAAGTGGAGAGACAGTGATCATGGACTTAAAGGTAATAAATATTACCAAATTGATGCACAGTTGTAAGACAACATTTATAAAATCCTAGCACATTTTTGTTAATATAGACAATATTATTTTGAATTTCTTTGCAACACCAAAGTCATTTAAAACATTTTAACAATAAAATTTTAATGACAACTTTTATTTTTTATTTTTTTATTTTTATTATTATTTTTAATTTTAATAATAAAATTCAATATTTTATAATTTTAATAGATACATTTAAAAATCATTAAATTTTTAAAAAATGCTTTTTAAACTTTCAGATTAAATACATGAAATAGCAAACTAAGGCTATGAGAAAATAACTGCAAGCTTAGTCCCTTTACCTCTCTCTATAATAACAAAATTATTTTTGCTTAGACATGGCCAAAAACCATAAACAAAGCTTTCAAAATATTTTTCAAATGTTAAGTGAAGAATATCTATAGAAAAATGTGCATAGAAACCATAAATGAAGGCAAATATAAATGTTATTTGATTTGTTATCATTTTCAAAATCATTTACATTTTTATAAGTTAATAAAAATATTCAGGTGTTATTTATTATCTAATAAAAGGATATAAATTAGAACCAGTTTAGGGTATTTTGTTTGATTATTTTGCTTCAAACCTTATGGTTTTGGGGATTATTCTTGGTTCTATACTCAGGGATTTCTCCTAGGGGGCTCTTGGGTATCCAATCTGGGAAGGTGACATGCAAGTTCCCTACTCCCTATATTATCACTTCAATATAGTTGTTTCTATTAAGGTTATCATAATCTTATTGATTTATCACAGTTTATGTACCTAATTATTTCAAATTATTTTTGACCAATTCTGAAATTTTGGATAATTTTTAGAATATTATTATATTCATCATCTACTTCAGGTGAAAGTAGATTTCTTGAAAACTAGGGCACACATCAGATCCTTTATGTGTATATATATAATATAGTTATATTATATAATACACTTAAAATATATGTGGTATATAATATAATTATATATAATGTTGGTTTTAGAGTCACACCCAGTGGGGCTCAGGGATTACTTTTGACTCTGTGCTCAGAAATCACTCCTGGCAGGCTCAGAAGACCATATGGGTTGCAAGGGATAAAACCCAGGTCTATCCCAGGTAGACTATCTGAAAGGCAAACACCCTACTGCTGTGCTATCACTCTAGTCTTATGTATATTATATATTTAATATGTACTAAGCACATATACAATCTATTTTTCACATTACACATAATTTACATATAATTAAATACATCATGGTGGATTATTTAACTACATATATTGTAAATATATGTAATGTAAATAATATATAATATATGATGTATAGGTATATATTTTTTTGGTTTTGGGGTCACACCCGGCAGTACTCAGGGGTTACTCCTGTCTATGCACTCAGAAATCACTCCTGACAGGCTCGTGGGACCATATGGGATGCCGGGATTCAAACCACTGTCCTTTTGCATGCAAGGCAAATGCCCTACCTCCATGCTATCTCTCCACTCCAAGGACACATTTTAAGTAGGTATCAAGAGATTCATAATCCAATTAATGGATCTATTTCTGTGCTATCTCTCTGGCCCCTATATGGTATATTTTAAAATTATATGCAATCATTTATATAAGTTCAATATAATTGCATAGTACATATCATATGCTATAATAAATTATGTATAATATATAAGTAAGAATATATAATAAATAAAATAATAATATTACAGCTACAATATATTATATAGTTGATGTATTGTACATTTATATATACATCTATAATAGTTTCTACTAGAGTTTTGCGAGTACTGAGTATTTGGTATTGGTATTGAAAAATAATTAAATAAAAGAAAGATTTGTTGTGTCTGTAAATTAATGAACCATTCTAGTTTATGCATTACAAGTGATTACATATTAAGAAATAGTAATAAATAGAAAACTCATTCATTTTAATTAAAATTGTTTAGCTTAACGTAAATTCTTTCTGATGAAATACATGGTCACGCACAACATACTCATAGAGTCATAATGTGAAATAATTGGCACATTATATAACAGCAATAAGAATGAAATATTTGCACTTTCTCATAGCTGTTAACTTTATTGCTAAGTAAGCTCCTATGCTTCTAATGTTCTGAAATATTCCCTGGAGATGTACAGCACACATTTTCTTAAATATCCCTAGTTAAATTGTACAGATATCAAGGGATTAAGAAGTTAAAAGACTTTGCATGTACATATATTATAGAATTGTGGTTTTTTGAGGGGGCAAAGATTCTGAACTGCTAAATCAGATTAATACAACTGATTCTTGCTCTCCAGAAACTAAGGTATTAAATGGATGAAATAACAGGAATAATAGCATAAATTCCTTTAGGCAGTAAGATAAAATAGAGTTTTTGCATGCATGCAAATTATTATATCTTAAAATATCTAATTTGAGTTTATTGACCATATTTAAAGACAGTGTATTGCAGAATCTGGGAGGTTGGAAAGATCTAATTCTTTAATTCTCTGAGTACACATCAAACTACAGTGATTTATTTCTATTGTATTCCATTTATTTTAAATAACACCTGCCTGGAGGAAGTCACTGTCACATGGAGAGATAATTATGAGTTTTAAGGATTGAAGAAATTCTAGTAGTAAAACAGATATACTGTCTATGGGGTTTGGGAATGGGCTTTCTAAATAATACTACTCACATATGCTCTAATATTACTGTCAAAATATACCTGTTCACAGACATGAAATATTATTGGATAATTATCCTTCTAAGAAAATATGAAATAAAATTTAATGCATTACAATTATTTTTTAATTTGGTTTAGCAAATGTTTTATTTATTTTCGGTTAGTACCATATTATTTTGGACTAGGCATGTATCTTTAATAGTTCTGCAAAATATGAGTATATCTGAATTTATTATATAGCAAAACTTAGTCATGATAAATAAATACATCTATAAAATAAGATATAAGAATTATAGTTAATATTTATATAGCATTCATAGTATACTCATATATTTTTATTCAAATAAAATAATTTTTAGTATATAGTACCAATAATTTTAAAAACATAGCTTCCAGTGAAAATGTTTAAACAGTTCTTAAAATTTCTACTGGTTTTCTGTTGGATTGGGTAAAAATTAAAGTGTTTTTTAAAAAAATGAACTGAGGGGGGCTGGAGAGATAGCATGGAGGTAAGGCATTTGCCTTTCATGCAGGAGGTCATTGGTTTGAATCCCAGCGTCCCATATGGTCCCCCGTGCCTGCCAGGAGCAATTTCTGAGCCTGGAGCCAGGAATAACCCCTGAGCACTGCCGGGTGTGACCCAAAAACCACAAAAAAAAAAAAATGAACTGAGGGACCAGAGAAGTGGCACAAGCAGTAAGGCATCTGCCTTGTTCGTGCTAGCTTATAATGGACAGCAGTTCCCCCAACATCCCATACGGTCCCCCAAGCCAGGAGCGATTTCTTAGCACATAGCCAGGAGCAACCCGAGTGTCATCGGGCGTAGCCCAAAAACAAAAAAAAAAGTGAACTAAATGTTAATAACTTTCAATAACTCACAATTTTTATATGAATAAAATTTTTCAAGTGTAATCACCAATTTTATTACTTTAATATAAATCATATGCAAAACGTATGTACAATATGTGTTAGTTTTGTTTGTTTGTTTGTTTTTTGGTAATCAACAGTGTTTATACAGCTCTCACACTAGCCCCACAATACACAATCAGAACCATGAATTCTGCTAATTGGGTACCTTCTGCGTCCAGAGGTGCCTTCCATGGAAAGCATCAGCTGCCGATTCTTGCTTTTCTGAGGCTCTCCGCATGGTTACAGAAGGATCATCACAACAAAAACCAAAGATTAGGGAGAAGAAAGAGCAAAGTGCAATCAAAGACAAACAATAATCGATGTTTCATTTTTTGTGTTTTAATGGTGGCATGACCTAATGTTAGTTTGTCTTTTTAAAATTTATTAATATTTGTTCTCTCTAATTATCTACATCATGATTATTCACATGTAGTTAGTCCAATGCATATTACAATTTTTATTATTAGAACCAGATCGTACATTATAAGACAGAAATTATAGAAAGGATATTGGTACTTTAAGACAATCAGAATAAGTATGATAGTTTTACAGACACTGTAACATTTTACTCCTGACTGATTACATTATATATTGATATTAGTGAACATCAGTATGTAGTGCAGTCAGTAGAAAATGAGTGAAATGTGAACTAATGAGAGCTAATCTATCATATAATAGCAAGGACACAGAATTCCATCAATTAAATTAGTTTGAGATGAAACAAATATGGATATAATAATGTTATAATAATGAGGCAATTAGAGCTAATGAAATAAATGTGAATAAAGACCAGGATCTCAAGCCCATTTCTTCCCTCTCTTCTTTTAATTCCTTTAAACTTTGGGTTGTGTTTTATTCACTGGATTATATTCAGCAATTGATGCTATATTCTTTTTTGTGTGTTAGTTTTATTTAATATAATTTAACAATATCTGTAATATCAATCTTAAAAATAAAATGTCATTTATTCATAAGCCTGTCAGAAAAATACAATGGCAATTTGACTATTCACGAAAAGGCATTTAATATTATAGGTCTGTAGTATATTTTTCTTAAATTCAGATTCTAAAACTTTTGTTAGTCATGCAATTAAAAGCTTAAGAGGACACCAATGTTTTAACATAAAGAACTGAGTGAGGATCAGCAAATAGTCTAGCATAAGACATAAGTAAATGTCCCACATTAAAAATTTTTGTGAACAAATGAAAAAGACAATTTAATCCTTGGACTATAGACAGATATTTTGAAAAGTGAAGATAAAAAATTGAAATAATTAAATTTCTTATATTTAATTAAATAATTAATTTTAGTTTTGGAGTCACCTGGTTGTGAACAGCATTAATCTCTTACTTAAGCTCATTGATCAGTCCTAGTAGTTAACTGTATGTGTTGCCAGTAATTGAAACTGGATCAGCTGCATGCCAGACAATTGCCATACCTGTCGTACTGTTTCTCTAGCGCTATATAACTCTTTTGTCATGATTCAAATAATTATTTTAAACTTTTTGACATTGAATATTTTTTGAATGACTTGCATAGTACAGATATAAAATATATTCTGGTCTATAAGATTTTGTTAATCTTGGAAGATCCAAAAAATAATGAGCATTTCTCATATTAACATCTTAAAATAATACAATTTATCTTATCCTCAGATCTTTTCCTTAGCAATATAAACCCAGTGCTTTATTATTATTATTACTAGTTTCAGGCCACACCTGCTGGTGTTCAGTGGTTACACCTGGTTCTAAGCTCACGGGTCAATCCTGGTGGGGTGTATAGGGCCATACATGATGCTGGTTGGCCATGTGCTAATTGTCAGACCTTCTGTGCTATCACTCTAGTTTCCCAATAATTTATTATTAATATGCAACTTTAGGGTTTGGCACTATTGTTTATCCCAACGAGTTTAACCTTCCTAAAGATACTACATTAAAGTCTATTTGTGGGGATGTCAAAAAAGGAATTTTGTAACATGAGGCGGGTAATGTATTATTGTGACATAAATAAGGACCAAAAAAAGAGAACTCTGATTTGTCCATTTTGTTGTCAAAATATAACCATACTTCTGGTTGAATAATAATTTTCTTTTCCTCTAAATATTTTATATGTGTAAACTTTACATAATTGTTATTTCTAATTGCTCCTACAAAAATGTAATATTATTATAGTGACACAAGAAGAGATCTTAAATAGTATTTTTGGAACATGTTTATTCTGTATATATACATATATATCTATCATCAAAACATCACTGATAAATTTAAATACATAGAAGTTTGAGACTTTTTTAAATATTTAAAGCAAAAATGAATAAATAAATTAAGAAGATTCAGGATAATAAGAATCAAAATCAAGATGATTACAAATGAAGCAGGAAAATTGAGGATGCTTTTAAAATTTAGGTATAAAGAAAGTTTATCTATTTAGAGGTTCCATTTATTTAGGATAAGAGACAGAGTAGTAAAATACTTTTTAGACTGAAAGATATAATGATTTAATATTTAAAATATATTGGGGATATTTTTATCTGTTGTATCATAAAAATGAATATAAGCTGGCAATAAAGAATAAAAATATTAATTAATAATAGTAAATATACCTTAATCATATCTATTATGTTATAGTAAGGTATTAAATACTATTTTTTAAGAAAATACTTAAAAGCAGACATATAAAGTATTTAATACTGAAATGAGATACTTTACAAAAAACATCTGGAAGGTTCACAGCATAATTACATTTAGTTGTATTTTAAGATAATCTATATCCATTTAATTAAAAATAATGCTAAACAATATTTGTGATAAACCTGGAGTACAGTATACTAAATATAAATATTTAAAATATATTGATAAATTATAAATTATAATAAAATTATTAATTATTAATTAAAATATCTTATTGAATTAGAATATGGGTTTAAGTAAAATTTGCCTGCACTTAATTTTAAATATTATTATGAAAAATTTTAACAAAGTAAAAGAAAATATGTGTCCACAACTAATGTTTTTTCTACTTTTCCAAATATAGGAGGGTTAAAAATCAAAAATCCCCTAAAATTCTTCAAACTTGTTAATGAGTTTAGCATCCTAATCATAGTAATGCTGAACCAAACAGATGTGACACCACTCTCATTCATCCTTAATGGGATTCCAGGACTGGAGGATATGCATCTCTGGATTTCTTTTTCATTCTGCACCATGTATGTTGTGGCCATGGTAGGGAACTGTGGACTCCTCTACCTCATTGGTTTTGAAGATTCCCTGCACAGATCCATGTATTACTTTTTAGGTATGCTTTCATTTACTGATCTTGTCATGTGCTCTAGTTCAATCCCTAAAGCTCTTTGCATCTTCTGGTTTCATCTCAAAGAAATCAGCTTTGATGAATGCCTGGTTCAGATGTTCTTCATTCACACTTTCACAGGAATGGAATCTGGGGTGCTTATGCTTATGGCCCTGGACCGCTATGTAGCCATCTGCTACCCTCTTCGCTATTCAACTATCCTCACGAATTCTGTCATAGCAAAGGTTGGTCTTGTCACTTTTCTAAGAGCAGTGCTGCTCATCACTCCTTTGATATTCATTACCAAACGGTTACCCTATTGCAAAGGGAACATAATACATCATACCTATTGTGACCAGCTGACCATAGCCAAAATATCCTGTGGAAATATCAGGGTCAATGTTATCTATGGTCTGACCATCGCCTTTATGATCGGAGGATTTGACATCCTATGCATCACAGTTTCCTACACTATGATCCTTCGGGCAGTAATCAATCTCTCCTCAGCAGATGCTAGGCAGAAGGCCTTCAGCACTTGCACTGCCCACATATGTGCCATTGTGTTTTCCTATAGTCCAGCTTTCTTCTGTTTCTTTTTTAACCGTTTTGGGAGCCACACAATTCCTCCATCTTGCCACATAATTGTGGCCAATATTTATCTGCTCTTGCCTCCCACTATGAACCCTATTGTCTATGGGGTAAAAACCAAGCAGATAAGAGACTGTGTCATAAAGATTCTTTCAGGTTCTAAGGAAACCAAATCCCACAGCACCTAAAAAGGATATGCTTTTAAGAAATAAATGGAAGAAGAAAAGAAAAGAAAGTTTCGTTGGCTAGTAGTATCAGTATAATGCCTCTTTTTCAAAAAATGAATAAAATATGCTTAGCAGAGAATTAAGTTCCTCACTTGGGTGGCATGACCATTCCTTCACCCCATGAGGATTTCTTTTATTTTATTTCACTTACCCCCATAGAAGACTAATCTCATCATTAATCAAAGATCTCATGAAGATAAAAATGACTCAGAAAGATCATTGTCTCCCAGTTGGCTATTCTCTTTTCAAAGAGTAATTGGGATTTTCAGGCTGAGAGCCAATGTCAATTTTCTTTGATATATTGCCTAACGGTCTGGAGTGGTAAAGAGAGGGTTGAGTGCTTGCCTTGCACACTGCAGACCCAGTTTTGAACTCCAGCATCCTAAGTGCCAGAGCCAAGCGTGTAAACCCTGAGCACAGCTGAGTGTGCCCTGCCACCCTCATTGCTTTTCTCATCATTCTAAAAGTATTCTAAGTTTTTGGTTTCATCTTTCTTATAGAGAAAATAGTAAATATACTGTAAGTCATTAATGGCATAAAATTCCTTTGGGTCTGAACAAGTAGACTGAATATAGTTAGCAAAATAAATGTGAAAATGCAACTCTTTTAACTAAGTATTAACTTTTTAAATTAGCTATAATGACTTGAACTTTTGTATGTATATAAATCAATTATTTTGCTCTAAACTATGGGTTATGGTGTTTAAGACAAACAGAATATCAGGAAAAATATAGAGTGTCATAATCTTTATTATGATGGTCACATAACATCAGGAGCTGATATATTTTATACAAAATATGTAAAGACATTTATCTAGTTAGGTTATAAGCAAAATGATTGAGATACGGGGCTGGAGAGATAGCATGGAGGTAAAGCGTTTGCCTTTCATGCAAGAGGTCATCGGTTCGAATCCCAGCGTCCCATATGGTCCCCTGTGCCTGCCAGGAGCAATTTCTGAGCATGGAGCCAGGAGTAACCCCTGAGCACTGCCGGGTGTGACCCAAAAACCACAAAAAAAAAAAAAAATGATTGAGATACATCATGAAAATATTTACCAAGCTTAACTATACTGATAATAGATAAATTAAAGTACACACAAAGAAAATCACCTCATAAGAGAATATTAAAACGTAATGAAGTGGTCAGTTTACAAATCATATATATAAATGAATAAATTGAGAGCTTAAAATGTGAAACCAAAATTTATATAGCTGAAAAAAATCAAAACTGCAAAGAATTACAAATTTTAATATATTCCTCAACAGGATAGATCAATAATAAAGCAGCAAATATCTACAAAAACTCAACATCATCAATAACTATAAATTTTATAAAGTATTTTATACAAATACATCAAAAACATGTTCTTTTCCAAGTACCCATAGAACTAAATCTTAAAATAAAAAATAATTTAAAATAATCGTAAGCATGTATATCTTATATTCCAGCTCTTAAGTTTATATTATGAATTAATAACAGTAATAAGAGAACATGCATATTCTTGGTAGCCTAGCAAGATGTTCTAAATAAATTGTGTGTCAAAGTGAATATCTTGGCATAATTTTAAAAAAGCATACTGGCCAAATAAAAATCAGTATACCAAAAATTTTGAAACTCATTATATGTCACTGAAAGCATAAAGCACTACATATATACATAAGAGAAGACTTCCCAAGATACACCCTAAGCTCCCACCTCAATATTCTAGGAAAAGTATAAAAATATAAATATCAAACAAGCAAAGGAAAGAAAAATAAAATATCAAAAATGAAATTGAATATAAAAATATAGTGAGAAAGCTAATGAAGTAGAGCTGGCATTTGAAAAAATGATTAAGATCATAAAATCTGATCTTCTAAAACTCTGCTTGCTCTTCTAAACCCTAGATGAGGTCGACAGATCAGCTGACACCACAGGGCTTTTTTTCAATCTGAAAGTTGATTCTCTTCTTTTCCAGCTGGGTCTCAGTAGCCTCCACAACTGACCACATTGTCATCTTCTTAGTCAGCTATCTTAATATTTCCTGAATCTCTGCTTCCTTTTCCAAACTTCAGGTGAGGTTAACTCCTATCTTGACCTTGTGGGGCTTTTATTAGATCCAGTAACAGAATCTATTCCTTTCCAATTGAGTCCTGCCAGCCTCCATGCTTGATTCCTTTTGCAATCTTAGACAGATACCTCTAACTTACCCTGTATATTTTGCTTCTTGACATCTCTATTTACCATTCCTCACACAGTTCAGACTTATACCTTCCACCAGAAGGTGATAACCAATAGAACAGAGCATAGCCTATTTCCTCAGAGATTCCCAAAAGCAGCTATCTACAAATATTTTTGCTCAGCATGAGAGGATCATAGAAATCCAGTACGAAAGACATATAGAACCCCACCAAGCTAATTGAGTAAAATCAAAACAAAACAAAACAAAACAACTATGAGGCCACTACCAGAACGAGCCAATTTTTATAAATTTTCAAAGAGTGACTTAAGTGACACCATGTTGAAGAAATTTATTGATATCAAATAAGCAATGGCACAGATAATCAACAAAGCACAAGAAAGCATGAGAACAGAAATGAGAATAGTCTAATCAAAAGGGACAGAAGTGAAGAATGTGGTCAGTGACATAAAAAAAAATGCAACAAAGATGTGAGTAACAGAAAAACAGCAACTCAGAAAACATCAAGTATCTTTGAGATGCAGGAGACCTCTAATAGCAAGAGATGATAAATAGGAAAATGTTAAATTCTTTCAGTTCCAGAAAAAGATGAAAATGTAATTACTTATTCCTCAGCCAAAACAAACAAAACATAACAACAACATTTTAGAGGAGTGAGGTAACTAAAGAGGAGAAATATACATAAGGGTTTGGAAATGAGTAGCAAATTAGGATGGTGTTAATGTAGGTCATGCCTGTTTGATCATCATCTCATGTATTCTTATCATCTAACAGTACAGCTATAGAGCATGCTATTGATATATGTTTTATGATCTTAATGAGAAAAAAAGTAAAATGGAATCAAGATTCTGTTTTCTGAGTCTCATCCACAATAGACTAGAAGTGATTTTTCAAAGTCCAATTTTTTCAGAAAGTTGTCTGTCTGGCATATAGTTTCATGGCTCTGCAAAGATCTCCAATAATTTCTCTTGGGTGGTTATGCTTTTGCAAGTGATTTAAAAATATTACCTAGCTTTTAGAACAATTACTTATTATGCATTATTTAATTGTGCTTACTCAAAAATATTGTTTCTGTTTCATTGGATTTATACTGTCAATGAAAACTTTGCTTCTCATTATCATTTTATGCCTGATTTTGTAAATTATATTTCTAGTAATTTATATTCTTTAAGATTGTTAATTATAGTAATATTCAAAACATTACTGAATATAAGCTTCAAATGAACTAATATAATGTAATTTAAGATAGAATTTATGTTTTAATAAATAACATTTTCAAAATATTTTTCTAAAACATACATGTTTATATTAAGTGCTTGAGTCCAGCCCCAGATAAATGGGGTTGAAGCAGGGGAAATCACAAGGTTTATGAAAACAGACAAAAGGGAGAAAAGCATGGTGTTAGGGGTTCTCAGCCTCATGGACTGAAAGTCCTGACTGACATTCATGAACAGTATTATCAGGACTAATAAACATGGGATGAGGACTGAATACCTATCTAAGGCTAATCAAGCCTACACAGGTTTTTATATCATAAAGAGGGGTGTGTAAAATCTCTATGGTAATCTTTATTTTGGGCAGGTGGCAAAATAAATGAGTGAATCTAAGAACACCACTCTACAGGGTGTATCAACTGTATTTTTTGTCTTTTTTTATTAGACATCACTTTAACTTATATTTTTCTACCTTGAGTAAACTATTAGTTGCTTGTCACGTCTTCTAAAATGTGTTCAGGACATTATTTCAATAACAAAATTAATTGAATGAATCTTTGAAAATACATCAACACCATGGTTATAGGCAATGAAGTTGAAAGTTATAAGTAGTAACTAGATACTTCGGTCTTCTGAGAGTTTTTTTTTTTTTTACTGTTTAAAATGTACTTTCTCTTTCTTTTTTTTAATATAATTTTTATTTTGATCATAGTGGCTTACATATTGTTGACAATAATATTTTAGGTACATATTTACATAAAATCAGGGGGGCTTCCCATCCCCAAATTGTCCTCCCTAACCCTCCTTTTTTGTCCTACCTCCCATTTCCTCTTCCCTCACCCTCAGGGCGGCTAGAATATGTGGTCCCCTCTGTATCTAACCTACTACTTAGTAGTCTTGCATCAGTTTGGTCTTGATGCCTCCCTTATTTCCCCCTTTAATTGGGGGCAGGGCTAGCTAGTTCAAGTTACGTGGTTTTGCCTGAAAAAGAGAAAGTAAATAAACTGGGGTAAGGGTCTAATACCCCGAAAATGGGTAGAATCCTTCTAGAGGTTCTCATCATCAATTTGGGAAGTGAATGAGAACAAGAAGGTGAAACACTCCACCAGTACCAAAAGAAGTGTCAAATATCCAGTGAGGACTCCGGTTATATCGATAGGCACCACAAAAAACAGATTAAAAACATAATAATAAAAAAATAAGAAACAAACAAAAGAAAAAACAAACAAACAAAAAAAAACACACCGTGGTCTTGAAATAAGAAACATGGCGTAGCACAAAACGAAAGAAGAGAAAGGAAGAGAGAAAAAAAATAAGAATAATTGGGGACAACAATTTCAATAATCACATCCAAACAGAGAAATCGACCAAAATAGCTAGGTAAACAAAAATAATAATAACGATAATAAATGAAGGTAAGATATACATATATATATATATATAAAATGTCCAAGGTTTTGTGTTTTTTGTATTTTTGTTTTTTTCCCTCCTGCCCTGGCACAGTAAATATTGGGGTCATTCGAAAAGGAATTCACTTGCCCTATGCGATATGGGGTTTCTCCGTCCTAGGAGTATAGTGTTATGGGATCAGCTCTTTGCTCAGGATCATTACTCTCCCGGTGGTGTTTTTGTTTTGTTTTGTTTTGTTTTGTTTTTTTGGTGTGTGGAAGACTTCTGCTCTGTCCAGGGTGATACAATCAGAGCTCTGTGTTTAGAGGTCTCAGTATCTGCACAGATTCTGAGGTAGGACTTATGGTGAAGTCAGTCTGTGAATCTAGAGGTTCTGTTACCTCAGTGCCATTTTAATCCATCTTCTGTGGTTGGTGGTCTTGGTCTTTGCACTGAACCTAGGATGGCATCTAGAATAGCGTCTTTCTTTGTGCTTCCAGAATCCCCTTTCCGTTACAATTGTCTCTGCCGGACCTTTGGAACTGGGGATCATGCTTATTGTGCAGGTCTTAGCTCAAGCCCTAGACTGGGGCTTTTTTATTGGTCCCAAGATGTATACAGTCTGGTCGTGGTTCTAGCAGCCAGTCATCTGTAAATCACGATCTTGGCTTTTTGGACCTACCAAAGGGTGCCACGTCTTCTGGTTTTGTCTTGTCGTTAGCTGGTAAGGTAGGCTAAACTGCTCTAAGGTCAAGTTGTTCACATTTTCCTCATTGTCGGGATATCATGTTAGAGCTGGCCCTTGTTGTTGACCCTGCAGTATTAAGGCTGTCCCAGATGGAGTTTGTTTCTTGCAGCTGTTGTGAAGAGCTGTGCCGTTTCTATGTCTGGGATCCAGGGTTCAAGGCTGGATGAATGGTATCTAATCACCTGAGGTCTAAGTTGATTCCACATGACATATTTTCAAGGTAGGAGATATCCCTGTATTATAAACAACTATGAGTTCCTATCTCTAGTAGATAAGAGCTCTTTTTTTTGTATGTAAGATTTCCCCTTTATTTAGTGTGCCTTTGCATGGGGAAGTGGTGCTCCGTTATATTGTCGGTGTATTTGGGGTGGACAGAGTGGGTAACAGAAATAGATTGCATACCCAAAAACGATAAAAAAAAAAAGAAATAAAAGTATATGTGCCCACAAATGTATATGTAGGACAAACATTTAAAAAAATTAATTAATTAAATAAATTACAAAAAAAAAGTAATAATAATAAGATAAAATGAGTTAGCGAAGTTTTTAAAGGACCAAAGTGGTGCTACAGACTACTTTACAATTGGGGGAGAACAGGTAAAGAGGTAGTGTATTACAGGTCTTATTCCTATGTTGGAAGTACAGTTTTTCTGAGAGTTTTAACAGGAAGTAAATAAAAATACTATCATATCTCATAGCTTTAACACCAAAGGGTGTATCAACTTTGTAATTAATTTTATTTATTTCTTGGATTTCTTTATATTTAACATATCCCCCATTCTTTTATATTCTTTACTGGAGAGTAGCTTCACAATGGTTGACATTTCAACCTTGTCTGCTCAAGCTCTGTAGTAGCATGTCCAGACTACACATAACAATGAAGATAGAATGATTAAAATAAAAAGAAAAGTATTAAAATTATTATAACGGAAAATTATTAAGTGAATTATGGTCAGCAATACCTTCAGTCATATTTCCACACTTGATCTTAGCCAAAAGACCGAGAAGCGATCATATTTCCAAGTAGATTGCCTCCAGAGAGAACTTTTATTTTGTGACATAAAGTATCAAATGTTTCTTGTTGAAAAATTTGTATATAATGAGAAATATTTTCTTAATTAAGCAAATTGTTTAACTAGCTCCTAAGAATGCTGTTTTATTATATATTTTGGGAGTCATACAAATTAAGTAAATTTCCAATCACATTTTAGACAAGCTTTTATTTATAAGTTTTTTATCTTGTCCCCTAAATAATCACTGCTTGCTGCAAATCTGCTAACAGAGTAACAATTTTGGCAACAGTTTGTTGCTGCTAGTGCCATAACAAACTTACATTTTTGTGCCAATTCTCTACAATATGAACAGTATGAACACCCTGGTGGAGAAAAGTTGCAGCAACAGTAGCAGTGGCAGTTAAGGCTCTTCGTCCCATGATTCCCAAAATAAGGATTGCTATAAAACTTTTGAATTATTTTTTCTCAGTCTCTTATCTAACAAGCTTTCCAAAATAATCATCAAAGGGAATCTTGCCATGATCTAGGAATTTTAACTAGCATCTATATAGATTTAAGTAAATAAAGGGAATCTATAGCTTTAAATAATATGCTCAAATTCAAGCAAGTGAATAGTCTGCAAGAAACATAGATCAGTTTCTTCTTTTATTTTCTTATCAACTATCACCTTTCCTATCAAGATAATGCAAGATATTTTTACACTGATTTATAAGAAATGTGTTTTATTCTTTTAGTTAAACAATCATATTCAGTTTTTCAATAGGTTTAAGTTCACAACTCATCAAATCTGGCCAGAAGGTATTATTTATTAACTTAGGTCATTTAAAGGAGAATCCATGAACAGTTCATGCGAAATGTTTCTTTTTAGTATTAATGAGGGCTAAGGCCAAATCAATCTGCAAATTTAAATTATTTCTTTCCTTTGGCTTTACTGATGGTAAGTCAGAAGTGCAACTAATTTGAGGTAATTCAATGTTTATATAATTTTCTGGACCTGTAGGATCCCATGTAATGGGCATTCAAACAGTTTAGTTAATTAATGCCAAAGGCAGTACATTCCACTCTCTGCATTAGCTCACCTGCATAAGTTACCAACACATCAAAATGACTATCTCAGCTAGAAAACATAGTGTTTGGTGCTTTACCAGTATTAATGAATCAATATTCTTGGGCAAACATATTCACTTGTCTCCTGTGTGCATTGAAACCAGTTAGGTCTTGTCCAATTTCTTGAATTTTAAAGTTTAGGTTGGGCATTTTCCTATAAAAATGCAAGCATGCCCTCTCTCCCAAACTTTCACCCATCTTTTTATTCATTCTCCTTTTTCTTCATCCTTGAAACAAATAGGTTGATTAGTTTGGGTTTTATTACAAGCTTTGTCAGTGTTTTTCTGCTGTTGAGATTTTTTCTTCTTCTTAAAGAGGTAATAAGACTCTATGTATTTGTTGCCTGGGAGACTCTTATTCTCCCTCTAATTGTTTTTGTAATTAAGCTTTTAGTGAAACTTTGGCTCTTTTTACATAGCCTTATAAAGGATGCCAATAGAGTGTTTAATAGACCATCTTTAAAAATGTTTTAAGTTTTTCAGACATATGCTGAGCCATTGTCTGTCTTATACTTTTAGGGACACCCATGACTACAATACAGAAATAAAGAACTTCAAGAACACATTTTGTTTGTTCCTAAGAAAAATGTTGAACCCATAAAAATCTTGAATATTCTGCTAGTCAAAAGATGTGTGACATCTACCTGCCAGAGATTACTAACATTTTATTTCTAAAAATTGAAATGGTTTTGAAAGGAGTTAATGATTATCAATTTTCCCTATGAAGTCAGAAAGACCCAATTGCCATTCCTAATTCATTTGAAGCACTTCACTCACCTGCTGATTAGTAAGTAAATGTGATTATTTTATTTGTATCTTGGCTAATTAATCGGTATATATACACCATTCTTAATATAATATTTTCCTATTTATCTAAATATGTCTCCATTCTCTTTTGTTGCACATGAGACAAAAATATCCATTTCTTTATTTTCCTTATTGATTCAAAATTCCTGTGAGAGAATGCTTATACTGACAAATTAACAGACATATTAGTTCATCAGAATACAGATCTTCTGCTATTTCCCTAGCTTGGGGGTGCTGGGAGCCTTGGTAGGCCCCCAGCCATCCTCTCTCCTGCCCCCCGGCCCCCAGGCCTTCCCTGGGACCCAGCCCAGGCTGGGTCCAATTGGAACAGATGGGTCAAATTGGGGGTGCTGAGAGCTGCTCATTTTTACTAAGGCAGTCTCTGGCAATTTCTTAGCAGGCTACATGTTCAAAACTGCGTGGGGGCAATAGCCCCCATGCGCACGGTATATATATTAATAGTATATTCTATCCTTAAGTTATGTTTTGTGTATGTAGAATGTCCATCTGGTATTCTGCCCTTTCGCACACCCCTGTAAAGTTCATTTTCACTCCTTAACTCTATCACCCCCAATCATCAGTGCACCCCATTTACCCTTTTTAACTTCAGTACTGCACTGTTCTAATCACACACCCAAAGTGGTGCACTGGATTTAACAACCCCCAACTATTTTAAAAGACATAAAATGGACATGTATGGCTTTTGAATATTTTATGTCTATTTTCTTTGACAGCTATAACTCCTACTAAATATTCCCTTATACAGTGAAGATTTCCCCCACTTTATCTTTTCTTCTCTCTGTGAGCTGTTCAATAAGGAATATTCGGTGAAGGAGTCCCTCAGTTTAATGCTTATGTTTAACCATGTCATGGGGATTTTTGAACTTGTTCTTGCAGCCCCCATCTGGGCCTATAATGCCATGTGGCATTGTTCCTTTTTGCATAGGCACATTAAAATGGGAAAATACTATACATACAAATAAGTTCTTATCTAATAGAGGTAGGAACACAGAAATCTTGTAGAGCAATGGGTCCTTACACCCTGAACATTGACACAGGCCTGGCACAGGCCTTAGAAGAATGAGCATTTTCCATTCACCCCTGAACCAGGGAAGCTAACTACGAAACATCCAAGGTCATTTATAACATCATCTGGAAGCAATCCTCTACCAGGGAAGACCCTACCGCTGCTCTGACATTGACCTGCTCAAAAGAAACTTCCCTCATAATAAGAAGACTTGACAACAACTACCTGCTTACAGGACAGGGCTCTCTGCATTGCCCTCTTATTGTGAGGTAAAACTTGAGGACGTATACACCATCCTGACTTCAATTTAGGATATGCATATTACAGAATCTTTAATACAGAAAAATGATACCAACAACAGAGACTGTGAAAAATAAAAGTGTATTGGCACTACAGACAATGACTTGGATTGAACAAACTAGTTGGCCTGGAGCCTAGAGTTGGTCTTCTGCCAGGACACTTCTGGGGTAGGGTCTCCTTGTATTTAGGCCAAGGCTTTTCCTTTCCATGTCCCTCATATTTTGGTGATCCTATGCAAATAAAAACTGCAACTCTAACACCGTTTTTATGGTGCTCCTTTGACTCTAATCCTTAAAAAATATCCACTTCAACTTTTGAGGTTAACTTAAACTAATATGCATGTGCAAGGAAATCTAAGAAAATACTATGCCTTCAAAGTTTAAGGAGTTACATAATCTTTTTTTTTTTTTGGTTTTTGGGCCACACCGGGTGGTGCTCAGGGGTTACTCCTGGCTGTCTGCTCAGAAATAGCTCCTGGCAGGCACAGGGGACCATATGGGACACCGGGATTCGGACCAACCACCTTTGGTCCTGAATTGGCTGCTTGCAAGGTAAACATTGCTGTGCTATCTCTCCGGGCCCGGAGTTACATAAATTTTATGGCCTTAGATTGCTTTGTGTACTGCTAAGAAATGTTATAATGTACTACAATCTGGGGACTTGAGGGACAAAGTAATTGCACATGGGTTCTATTTTACTTTTGTTAAAGTTCTTTGGCTGAAAGTTCAAAATTAAGTTATCAGCAAGGGGTTTTCCTCTAAGAATTCTGTTTATGGGTGATTGTCCTTCCATTGTAACTTTACCTTGTCCTCTTTCTTTGCATCTTTGTTCTCATAATGTAAAAATAAATTTATTTTAAAAATGTAAAAAAAAAAGAAGACAGATCTTCTAAACAGACTTCATGAGTCTTGTATTCATTCTAATTCTAATTAAGCAGCTGTGATCAGGTAAAGAGAACTATTCAAACTGGGATCACCTTTAAAAATATTGAATAATTTACTTAATCCATATAAGGGATGGCCAGTCAGCCAGTCAAATTTTTTTGTCTCCTGAAAATAGTTTAGAATACTTAATCAATCAATCCTGAGCTGTATATCTTATGGCATGATTACATTCATATTGATTAAATGGTCAAGGTGTTATATTGAATATTCCTTCTGAATTTTATTAAATGCTATGTTAAGTCCTGCCTGAGTCAATTGTTCTTTTAACATTGGAATAAAAGCTTGAGGCTGATCAGTTTAGGTGAGTCTAGGAACCGATGCCTTATCTATCATGATGAGTTAAGATCAGGCCAACAAAAGGTTGACAAATGGGGCTGTTCCTTGAACTAGGGCCCTCTAAAGGCACCTGGCTATTGGCCCTTAATTAAATTAACAATAATAGAAAGCATTATTAATATCTATGGAGGTCATCATACATTGTAAACTATATTATGATTGTTTGATTATTTTACTTCTATGTAGAAAATTTTGATTTTCTGTAATGATTTTACTAGGAGTGCTACAATTTTCTAAGAGTGCTAAAATTTTGTTGTTAGTTTCATAATCAATCTTTATTCTAGAATTTAAGATGATTTTTCACAAACTTTCTCAAAACTTAAATTTTAAAACAATTCTTCAGATACAATAAAATTTAAAGATCTTCTTATAAAAATTCAGTTTGACTCTGGCTTCTTTCCTTAAACCTCAGACTTTCTATATATTCCTTTACATTACTTTTTTTTTTGTTTTGGGGTCACAGTGGCAGCGTTCAAAAAATAATCATCTTTTGAAAAAAAAAGAAAAGCATATTATGAATTTAGATGTTTAAAAATTTGTCTTTTTCTTGGGGAGGGGGGAAAACCCGGGGGCACTCAGGGGTTACTCCTGGCTCTATGCTCAGAAATCGCTCCTGGCAGGCTTGGGGGACCATAAAGGATGCCGGGATTCGAACCACCGTCCTTCTGCATGCAAGGCAAATGCCCTACTTCCATGCTATCCTTCTGGCCCTCCTTTACATTAATTTTAATTTTGTACTATAATTTTTTTCAAAAGCAGTCCTTTTCACTTTAAGACTTTTTTCAGAGGCTGAAGAGATAGCGCAGTGGTAGGAGATTTTCTTTGCAAGCGGCTGACCCATGACCAACGGTGGTTCGAATCCCAGCATCCCATATGGTCCCCCGAGCCTGCCAGGAGCAATTTCTAAGCACAGAGCCAGGAGTAACCCCTGAGTGCCCCCGGGTTTTCCCCCCTCCCCAAGAAAAAGACAAATTTTTAAACATCTAAATTCATAATATGCTTTTCTTTTTTTTTTCAAAAGATGATTATTTTTTTATTAACACCAGTTATAATTTATCACACTTGTGAAGTTTATATAAGCATAGAACATATTTTCATTTCAGGTTGAATTATCATTTTTTAAAAATATCGGTATAACTTCGTTTTTGGTGAAACATAATGTTTTCATGGCTGCATATATGTACAGTTCTTTATTTTATTATGCTTTTCTTGATATTCATTTCTGTTGCCTTTATAGAACCACATTTCATAGATATAACCCCTTAGTATAGCTTGATTTCCTAAGAAATTTGAAAACAAGTTTCTAATAATTTTTCACTTTTTTATACCCAATTCTTTATTTTGGGTGGAAATTAAAGTAAGGTGAAATTTTCCTAGCAGTTTGCATATAAAACTGACCCTTTTTCCTTCCTCCATCCTCTTTGCTTTTTCCAATCTGTGTAGGGGAAAATTCATTAGCATAAAATAAAACCTGTTCCTGTAGCAAGCCTTTAGAGAAATGGATTCTTTCCCAGTCTGCATCCAATTTTGGGGAGATCTGTCTGACCTGTATGTAGGTTTCCTCTGATGAATCAAATCCTTGACTCTCCTTGAAGAGTGTAGTGAGGTTCTGGGCTCTAATCATCCCCCTTACACTGTTCTTTACCTATACTGGGACATTCATAAGAGCCATAGCTGGAAACTCTCTTCCCAGGAAAGCCCATAACCAAAACGTAGGGCAGTATGAATTCTCAGCTTTTTTCCAGCATGGCCAGAAGTGTCCACAGTTCCATCCATTTTAGTCCACCTACTTCAGACTTAGCTCTAAGAAAATCCTCTGAAATGGTTTGGCAGTCCACTTTTGGTCATCAAAGTTTTCTTCCTCTGATGACTTCTTCAGGTGGGATACATGTATCCAAGTCTGAATTCCATCCACCTTTATTGCAGTATGAGTGACAAGAATGACCACATACAGTTCATTTACAGTTGAAACATTGGGGTACAGCCTGGTGTCTGAGGAACCTCCCCAGGGCTGAAGTTGTGAGGAAGCTTTGGCTCATTTTACTGTAGGACCTCAATGCTTGTGTGAACCTTTTACTGGATCACCTTATATTACCTTAGCTTTTAACAAGGGCCCAGGAAATTGACTATAGTGTGTATTTTCAGTTATCGACATTGAAAAAGATCAGATCAATTAGATAGAGAAATCAGGCCCTGGAAGAGTAAATGGTCCTTTCTATCCTTGGGAGAACAGAGCAATAGAAGATGCTCCCTCTATCATGATTAAATAGAAAATAAACAACAAAAACCAAAGCTTCATAAAGCTGTATCTGTTTCCCTGAGCATTTAGGCATCTGTGTGAGGTCACACTGCCAGTCTAAATCAGGATGAGCTATTTAATGCTATACAGGTGTCACCTGGAGAAGAGGTCCAGCACTCCCAATAGGTTTAGTAACAACACATAAAGCATGGCTTTGAGTTACTTCTACTGTCCTTTTCAGCCTAAGTTCTCCATGGTAACATACTGGCTTCCACTATCCTAGTCAGACTAGTGATAGCATGTACAACTTTTATTTCCTTCATGACCAATCTATTACAACCAGTAAGTACATTCTTATGTGGGTTATCCAAGAGGAGTGGGCTATAAGTTAAGCCCTCTAAACTACATTTAATTCAGTCAGCTACAGAAAAATAGTTGATCTCTCCATCTTCACCTTAAAGCTGGCCAGATGGCTGAATAAATTTGGCTAGTTTCTTTGCATAAATTCAGTAAGAATGGAAAAATCCCCACTTGAGGCACCCCATTATTTACAGAGAATTTCTATGAATTGTTCAAAGACAGAACAGTTAGTTTATCAATAAAGACATTAGCATTTTACCAGTCACATCAGGGTTACCCAAGCTTGGCTAATGTAAAGTTGTGAAGGTCAGGTCAACATCACAAGTCTTTAATCCTCTGTCAACACTGAGAGCAGGACCCAGTCTATGGATAGTCAGTGAATATCTAGACATTCCTAGACTATTTCTGATTCTCCTAGGCAAGTCCTCCTCTATGAGCTCCTGGAGGTCATCAGAGTACTTGTATTGTCTCTGATCCTGTCATTTAACCTCAACCCCATTTAACTCTATTTTTCTGGAAGAGGGCTCTTGAATCCATTAGCTGACTTTTAAGATTTCCTATGTGCATGAGGAATAAACACCACTACAGAGAAGAAAACTTTCTGCCACTATTTATACAAACCAACATAGAGGCACGAAGTATAGAAAATACTGATGGTGTTAAGAAAAGAGAAAAAGTAAATGTTTCTTAAAATTTCAGAACACACAGAGCAACAGTTCACAGAATTCTCTTCTTTTTATCGCAACATTTATAAATCCATCCATTATCTTTCTTGCATAAAAAACACGCATCTGTGCTTCTTTATCTAAGCTTCTCTTCTTTCCAAAGGGCGATCCTGTCACAGGCAAAAGCATGCACCCAGAAAGGAGCACCAGAAAGTGGCATTCTTGGCTCTGTGCTTTGGTCTCTTTCCATGTGTTTTCCTGTATTGTTCTAAATCGGTGCTGTGAATCAGGAGGGAAACTTGAAACTGCTCTCTTTCAATTTTAGACAAATTGCTAGACATTCTTATATCTAACAGTACAATTGTCTTTTATGATACTTATTAAAAACCCTTAAATCAGTTTCCCATCTTTTGGATATTAACAGTCAAATAGCATTACAACAAACTACTTTAACAAGTACTCAAAAGTTTAATGTTTTTAGTTTAATTGTAAAACTAATTATTATATAATGTTCACTTTGGCAACATATATACACTTACTATATGGTCAACTATTCATCTTCTAAATTTATATCCAAAACAATTGAAATATATTATACAAATTAATTTTACACAAATATTTATAAACTATTTTAGTTAAAAATGAAACAGTTTCAAATGCCCATACTTAATGAATAGATAAAAAAGTACTGATAAATGTCTACATAAGCAACTATATTTTATTCATGAAAAGAATAAAGTACTAATAAATGTTGTTACACTGATAGATGTAATTAAATTTTTATAACACAAAATATGTGGAAAATCAAAAAAAATATTGTGAAACCATAAATTTACAGTAAAAATACTTTTGAATGTAGCAAATGGGTTGTTTATAATCACAGGTAGAAAAATATTAACGGCAGATATAAAGGAACAAGATGGAAAAGATTTTAAATATAGACATTTTACTATCTTGTTGTTTTTATTAAAATACTAATGAATTTGTATTATCTCTTGCTCACTTATAATTTATACAAACATATTTTATAATATTTAATATACAGCTGAAAAAATAACATACATTTACACACAGGTCAAAGAGCCAAGTTAATAACATAATTAAGCAAAGAGGTCAGATTATACTAATTACATTATTTTGAAGATATAACATAGATGCATAAAAAGTGAAGTCAGTTTCATCATTCAGATAAAAAACTTCAATTATTCTCAACACTTTATAAGAACTTCTCCATCATACTATTACAAGACATTAAACTAGTCACTTGTTTTCAGTTTAACATTCCTAACTCCTTCCTTCCTTCCTTCCTTCCTTCCTTCCTTCCTTCCTTCCTTCCTTCCTTCCTTCCTTCCTTCCTTCCTTCCTTCTTTCCTTCTTTCCTTTCTTCTTCCTTCCTTTCTTCCTTCCTTCCTTCCTTCTTCTCTCCCTCCCTAGCTCCCTCCCTCCCTTCCTCTCTCTTTCTTTCTTTCTTTCTTTCTTTCTTTCTTTCTTTCTTTCTTTCTTTCTTTCTTTCTTTCTTTCTTTCTTTCTTTCTTTCTTTCTTTCTTTCTTTCTTTCTTTCTTTCTTTCTTTCTTTCTTCTTTCTTTCTTTCTTTCTTTCTTTTCTTCTTTCTTTCTTTCTTTCTTTCTTTTTCTTTCTTTCTTTCTTTCTTTCTTTCTTTCTTTCTTTCTTTCTTTCTTTCTTTCTTTCTTTCTTTCTTTCTTTCCTTTCTTTCTTTCATTCTTTCTTTCTTTCTTTCATTTATTTTTTTTGTTTTTATGTTGCATTTAGCTGTGTTTAACAATTACTCATGATGTAATGTTCAGGGGCACTCTTGGAGATACTTAAAGGAAAAATGTGGTGCTGGGAATCTAGTTGTGGTTGATAGAACAATACCTTACATCTGTACTATCTCTGATGAAATCATCTAAAGTTCTAATACATTGAATTAGTTTTGAATATTTAGGAACTTAGTATATATTTCACATTGTGATATGTATTATTTTTCTTTTACTTGACATATTTTAATAGACTACACTTACTAATTTATTTAGTTTTGTGTTTTTGGACATAGTTTCTGATTATATTATAATTTTTACATCTTATACATTGTATGCTAAATATGAATTAGTGCTTCTATACTAAGAAATTAAAAGAAATTAACAGAAGAAAATTATTTGTAAGTAAAAATTAACTTCTAATACTTTGAGCAGGAGAATACTAAATTAATACATTTCTATACTATACATAATAATAGCTCAGGTTTTTCAAGATATTCAAACTTTCTAAAAATAACAGTTCTAAAAAAATAACAGTTCTAGTCAAAATGATCTAACCACTCTATTACCAAGTTTTACAGATTATTATTATTCAGGATTTATAAAACAATTATGAATCTTTAGTGAAAGAATCATTAAAATCCTCCACAATTATAGACGTTTTGGAGACATAGTATTTAATAAAGCTGGCTTTGTATACATGAGCATAATAGACTCTCAAAAGAGATAAAAAATCAAGTTTATTCAAAAACTTTCTGTGACTACATTCTGTTTTCAGAATCTAGTCCAATAATAAATTGGAGAATTAATATTGACTTTGTAATCTCAACCTAGTTAAGAGAACTGAAACTTCTCTAATCACCTTATTCAAATGTTATGAGAAGAATTATGTTTCCTCTGAAACAAGAATCTAATAACACTTTCTAGTATCTGCTTTGTTTTTACTCCATATACTATAGGGTTCATTGTGGGAGGCATGAGAAGATAGAGATTAGCCATTATAATGTGTATATGTGGAGGAATAGTATTTTTCCCAAAGCGATGTGTAAAGAAGGTAAAGAAGGCTGGTACATAGGTGATTACAATAGCACAGATGTGAGCAGTACAGGTACTAAAGGCTTTTTGTCAAGCATCTGCTGATGATAAACTCACAACTGCTCGAAGAATCATAGTGTAGGAGATTGTTATGCACAAGATATCAAAGCCACCAATCAGGATGGCAACCATCAAACCATAGATGGCATTGATCTTAACATTACCACAGGATATTTTGGCCACAGACATATGATCACAGTAGGTGTGTGGTATGACATTGCTCCTACAATACGGCAGGCGTTTTGTGAGAAAAGTAAAAGGGATAACAAGTATTACACCTCTAGTGAAAGTAAGGAGTCCAGCCTTGGCAATGATTGAATTAGTGAGGATAGTAGCATATCGTAGTGGATAACAAATGGCTACATAGCGGTCTAAGGCCATGAGCATGAGCACCCCAGATTCCATTCCTGTGAAGGTATGCACAAAGAACATCTGGGTCAAACAGGCATTAAAGTCAATCTCCTTGAGGTTGAACCACAATATGCAGAGTGTGTTGGGAAGAGTACTGGTACACATGAGCACATCTGTGAAGGAAAGAAGGGCAAGGAAGATGTACATAGGTCTGTGTAAGGATTCTTCAGAATAGATAAGGTATATGAGACCAAAGTTCCCTATAATTGCAATACTATACATTGTACATAAAGGTAAAGAGATCCATAAATGAACTTCTTCAAGACCAGGGATGCCATTTAGAATGAATGTTTTGGGAGTTAAGATGGTACTATTTGGAAAAAGCATAATGACTAATAAAGCAATTTAAAAAATTTTCTATAAGCTAAAATAAAAATAAGCTAATAAATTAACTGAAAGGCAGTACTCTTTTCATCATGATCACTATGGGGAACATTAGACAATAATATGATGAACTATCTGAGTCCAGTTGATGTGAAGATCTGGATGTGTCTTTTTATGTGGTGTAGCTCATTCACTAGGTTGCAGTTGACAGTTGACAAACAAACTGAACAATCAAAGACAGAGTAGATATTTGTTGTGTTCTAGGTGCTCACCATCTTGATTAGAGATGTTTATTCCATTTTGATATGTTATCAATCTTCAATGGTCTTTGTAAGGTCACTTTTCAAAGTTAATTTGTCTTACATATAAGACATGCTGACAATTTCAACCTGGTTTTTGCTCAATTTCTGCCCTTTTAGTTTTCAGGAATCTTAAATGTAGAAAGCTAAAAATCATATACTGTGTCAATAGCTTTCTTTAAGGAAATCATATCATCATTTAAAGGTAAAAAAGCCCTTTTCAATACCATCAAAATATCACCTGTTAGCATCTTTAATCAGCATCACAGAATAGATATTATCATTAAAAGTGATAACATTAAAAGTTAATGATTTCCCAAATAAATAAAGTCTGGTCTAATGGCCTCTAAAGACTAACTAAGGGATACACATACTAGAATATAGAATGGAAAGTAGAATAGGGGTTTCTTTGAAATATAACACTTTATCTTCTCTTCATATCACAATTTAGAGAGTCATAAGTTAAATATTTTATCTTCTATATAAGCACAGATATCTTCTATATGCAGCACAGATAAAGTGTATATTATAATAAATGAGATGCTCAAAATATTTTCTCCCACATCTTTAAGTGCTTAGAAATTACTCCTGTTTTGTGTTCATACATCACTCCTGGTGGTGCTTGGGGAACCATATGTTCTGCTGAGGATAGAAACCTGTGCAAGGTGAGTACCCCTCCTGCTGCATTATGACTCAGGATCTGAAAACACATTTAAGTTAAGAAAAAAGAAAGCTTTGAGATAGCAGGAAACAATTAAAAATATTTAAGTAATAAAAAGGATTTTATTTGGTGCTTTAGTGCACTGTGAGGCAATAAGAACAAAGTCAGAACTATAATACATGGATGTACAAATCAGAAATAAATTGTGGTTGACTCGACTGGAATATGTTGTACAATTCATTTGACTCCAGGGATGTTTATATGGGAGTGAGGCATTTGGACTAAAACAGTGCCTTTGAAATTTTTATGCCTGTGTTTATAGGTAATTGTTTTTTGGGTTATTTTCACTGTAAATTTATGGTTGTACAGATGTGTTCTTCCTTCAATTTCACAGATATTCTGTGTCATAAAAATGATATAAATATGAGTTTTCAAATATGAAGATTGAACAGATAAGTCAAAGAGTTATTGAGTTGAGACATGATTTATATGTCATAACTGTGAATTCAAACAGAATTCCCTGAAAGAAGTGGGCAGAAAAACAGCCTTCTAGAATGAGTCTATAATCATTTTTTCCTTTTAAGCAGTGTAAATCTTTTAAAATTATTATTCTGGTAGTCACAGTGAGTAGGCTGATTATATTATTTTAGACTGCTTCCCAGAAAAATTGTATTAATAGGTGAAATATGACTAGATGTTCCAAAGCAAAACTATAGACTTGTATGTATAAATAGCCTTATAGTAAAATACCTTACACCTTTATAAAAGTTAGAATAGTCCTAAATGACAATTCTTTTACTCTATTAACCTTTAACTATTGCAATATTCACCTACCTCTTTAATAAGAACACCCCACCCAATTTAGAAATATGCTTACCCTGAAAGCCATTGGAGATATTCAAGGAACTGAAGACACATCATGGGTTAAGTCATATTTAAATGATTGTGTGCTCTTGGACCTGCTTGAAAGATTGGATATATTGAGATCATAGGCACAGGATGAAGTGGTTCAAGGAGGAAACATTGAATGTGTGTGTGTTACTGTAGTCTCAGAGGAATAATTATTGCATATATGTTGTGGTGTCTGTAATTTGATTTAAAGAAGGACACTTAGGAATAAGATCTACCTTAGACCTAAAGTTTTTATCTCAAACCATGAGATGTTTTAGGAATTATTTTATTCTTCACCATAGTTATGTATTGTACTTTTAAATCCTTTGAAGAATATGCATATTTAAAATCATTTTAACTTTGAGAATCATGTCTTTTTGAAACAGAAACTTATTCTATTTCAAAACCAGAACAATGCCATACACAAAATTAGTACTAAAAGTAGTATTGGAGAAAATAATTTATGTTTGTTTACAATTTTATGTGATATTTATATTATTAATAAATTTATTTTAATTTTTTAATTTTTTTATTTTTTATTATTTAACCAACTTTATTACATACATGTTTGTATTTGGGTTTGAGTCATGTAAAGAACACCACCCATCACCAGTGCAACATTCCCATCTCCAATGTCCTAAATCTCCTCTACCACTGCTCCAGTCCCTTTTATGATTTTTATGACACAGGTCACATAAAAGCCACACACTGAAACCAAATAATATGATCATCTAGATTCTCTCAGGTGAGATTTGACAACAAAGTAAAAAACGGGATATTCCCTTTTGAAAACGATTTGGGGAGTGTCTTCAAACACACCAACCCATAATACCAGAAACCTTGGCAGTACCCAAATACCACCACCACCATATTCCCAGCAGAAAAATGGCCCAGATCCTCCATCAAACTCCAAAATAAAATAATAGTCACTAATACTTTCCAAGTAGTCCAGTTCTGGTTGATTGATTGCAGAAAGGTGCAGAGGAGCAGATTCCCTTTTCTCCATAAGCTACAGCAGCCGAACATTACACTCTACACACCTTCCAACAGAAATGACCCAGCTCTGAGACCTTAAGACCTTACCAAACTTTCCAGACAACAAGTTTGTTTTAGACCTAGAAATCCTTGACATTTCAATATTTTATAGTAGTGTCAGCTCAGTATTATCACAGCAAATCTGATGGAAAAGTTGCATAGTAACTTACTAAGCTCAATGAGCCTAAACAGCAACATGGAATGCTCAATTTAGCACCAGCCACAACCAAGTAAATCCTTACACACTGATGTTTGTATCACAGTCAGTATCACTATGAAGAGATAACAACAATTTTAAATTGGTATTTGTTGATAATTCCTTTTGCCTTTGTGTTGTAACAAGCAATATGAACTAAATTTCTTAGTGTTTGCTTGGAGGTAGGCTATGGTAGCTGGATTGGGGACTCTGATGAAGAGGTCACCTGGAGATAAGATTAGTATTTGAACATTTTGACTCTATTACAATTTGGTAAAACACAATGTTATAATAAAATTAGATTAGAAAGAATGCTGTCTTTTAAAGCAGGGATGGGTGGAGAAGGGACCACTATGACAAGGATAGCTGGAAATGATAACTCAGGACAAGAACTGGGTGCTGAAAAGAGGTGAAGTGCTATGCAAATATCTTCTCAGTAATAAATTGCAAAATAAAATTAAAAAATATACGGGGAAGGGAGAGAGAACTGTAAGCACATACAGGCAGGCTTGGGTGGTGAAATGTTGAGGGAGATTGGTGGCATTTGTAGCAGAAAATGAATATTTTTGAAGAAGTGGGCATTGGAATACTATATAAAACTCAACCATCAACTTAAAAAGTCAAAAAGTTAAACAACATTTTAACTCTATAAGATCTCATGGTGATTCATTAAAAATTAAAAATAATACTGTATTTATACTGTGATAGATATATTTAATAGTACATTAATATAATGAACATGGCCTGACTGATTAGAATATACTTTACTGTATCTCTAGAACAGAGAATTTAGAAATAGTTTACACAATAGTACTGAAAAATTTGTGAGACCCTTATTAGTGAGTTGGGTAAAAGATATGATAAAATTTATAAGGCTACAATTATAATTACCAGTTTATAATTTAATGTATACCAGACAAATATATATGTGACAAATGTATATGTTCAAACATGAAGGTAATTATTAAGACTTTTAAAACAAAAATATAAATTTAGGTTCTGTGAAGTTAAATTTATTCCCCTCTCCTCAGAGACCTATGAAATGTTGCTCAGTAAAACTCCAAACAATTTTTTGTCTTTTTACTTAGAAAATCCCCAGAGAAGCCACCAAATATTGTTATATAAGGTTCCAAACTAAAGCAGTGCAATTTTTCTAAGCAATATCAATCATGAATAGATATTTAAAAACATCTTACACTAAGGTGAGTTTAAGAGATTTTTATTCAGATAAAAAATATTATAACTAGAAATTCTTAATAGGCACTTTAATAAGTTGGTGGTTCAATAAGGCTGAATTATCTCACCTTTAAAAATTCTTTAACCATTCTTATTATTATTCATCTATTGTATTTTTATAGTATTATCTTACCAAAATGTAACAATTTATGTTTGGGGTTTTGAATGTACTATTTTAAACCCAGATTCTAAATATTTGCTTTCATTCAACAGTCTATTCCCTTGCTTTATTTCTTTATGTTCAGTATAAGCAAGATCACTCAGTATTTGTCCTTATCCTAGTGTTTTATTTTTCTTAGTATGACAATATTATGATTGCTGGTAGTATTTATTATGCACACTAACCACAACTACTTTATTTATTTAGTACGTACTTGTGATGTTTCCAGATCATGGCTATTGTAAATAATATCACAATTACAAAACTATTTTCATATATCATTTAATAGTGATGTTCTGTAGTAGAATAAAACCTATGACTGAAAGTCTAAATGCTATGTGTACTACATTCAATAAATCTCAATGCTGTTTACTACAAAGGCTAACCAGTTCCATCAATAATGAATAAAGTTTGCTTCTCAACTCTTAGGAGAATGGTAGTTGCTTCTCACCTTTTTGATATAGGTTACCCTTATTGTTCTTTAGTTTATGTTTTACTGATAATAAATGATGAAAATAATGGTTTTCATATGTCATCTAAGTATCTTTCTGGAGCAGTTTTTAAATTTGTTGAGTTGTTGAGTTTTTGTTGAATTGTTGTTGAGTTTTTAAACTTATAAAGACAAATATGTTTTCAATTTTTCTTGAAGGAGATAAGTAAATTTAGCTTAGACAACAAGAAATGAAACTCAAGGACCTTAGATAGCACCACAGTAGGGTGTTTGCCTTGCACGCAGCCAGTCCAGGACTGACGGTGGTAGGAATCCTGGCATCACATATGGTCCCATGAGCCTGCTAGGAGAGATTTCTGTGTGCAGAGCCAGGAGTAGACCCTGCGCTCCGCTTGGTGTGACCTAAATCAAAACAAAACAAACAAACAAAAAAGAAAGAAATGAAACTTAGTACACTTCTGTGATGAAGATCAAAGAAATGTTTCAGACAATCAAATTCTGTACAAAAGTTGTAAAGTCTTGCTCTCTGTTATTTCTTATGAAGTAGCAAAAACTTTAACAATAAAAAGTTATTGGTGCAATAATTGGAACTGTGGCTATGTAGCCTAATTCTCAAAATAGCACTGATTATATATTCCATTGCCTCTTTGCTTAAAAATATATGATGGTCAAATTATGCTGTTTTTCTAAAGTATGAACAAACAGCAGTACTAGAACACAAATTTACAATAACTTTTCCTATCTTCATATGGAGAACTTCAGGAAATATAGAATAATACTAAAGAGAGATATCAGCTATTATTCACTATAATAATCATAATTCTAAATATCTCTAATATAATATTTTTAAATCTTTAAGAATATGGACATTTTGTATATTGTATATTTTGTGTATTGTATATTTTGTATATATGTTGCCATTTCCAAGATAAATAATTATATTCAAATTGCACAATAATTTTAGTTATGCAAAACAACATAAACCAAAGGAGAATTTGAAAATTATTAAATTCATAATGCTTTGTTTCTTTTATTATAATATCTTTTCTTTAATGTAAGAGATACAGTGTTAAAAATATATGGACATGTCTGTGGATAAAGAATTTCATAATGACTACAGATAATAGTAATATTTGTAGTTGAATAAAATGCTGGGAAAGGTTTCATTGTACCAAGAATGTCATGAATCTGCAAATTTTAATTTTAAATTGGAATATAAAAGAATGTTCTACTTCGGGGACAGAGCAGAGCAAGTAGGGCTTTTGTCTTGCAGGTGGTGGACCAAAGCTTCATCTCCAGCACCACATATAATTCTGGAGCCCCACCAGGAATGATCCCTGAATGCAAAGTCAGAATTAAGCCCTGAACTCTGCCAGGTGTGGCTCAAAACTCAAAGACAAACCAGATGGCCTACTTTACAGTTTATACTGAGAGGAGAACTAAATCTGATGAAGGTGTGTACTTTGTGGAAAATATTAGATATAGTGATAATAGCTAGCATAAATGTCCTGAGCATAAATGTCATAAACTGAATTTGAGAAATATAACTCCAGAATTATCAATGCAAAACTGATTTAAATATTTAAAATTCTTAAATTGTGTTATATATTGAAAAAAACACTAAAAATACGAGATTTTTGCTGAATTAGTTTAAAATATATGATGTATATATAAATGGATAAATTTCATTTACATTTTCTATAAAGAAAAATAGTAATTCTAGCAATAACTGTGACAATATTCTATTTCTCTTCCTTATTGTATGTCAAGGTCTGGTGAAATAGTCATGGATTATTCTACTTAAGGTAAAAAAAAAACATTTTATACCTAATTTATTTTAAAAGTCCTAACATAACTTTTTCTGTTTCCTAGAAAAATGGTTTAATTTTTTTCTGAGTTCTTTATTTTTTTTAATTTGTTTAAAGAAAATGGATTACATTGTTGACATTACTTACAATAATACATTTTTAGGAAGGCCTAAAGCAACATGTTTTTCTTTATAAAAAAAAAAAAGGAAAGTTGAAAGAAAAACTAAAGAAATGGAAGAGAGGAGAGTATTTTTGAAAACTATTAATTCACATTAAATTCAGTGAAGCACCAGCAAAAAGTTTAGTAAGTTCTTTTTTTTTTTTAAGCATAAGAGCTAAAAAAATGCAGCAATAATGGTGTAAGAGTGGCAAGTGTTGGGGCCGGGAAGGTGGCGCTAGAGGTAAGGTGTCTACCTTGCAAGCGCTAGCGTAGGACGACCATGGTTTGATCCCCCAGCGTCTCATATGGTAACCCCAAGCCAGGGGCGATTTCTGAGCACATAGCCAGGAGTAACCCCTGAGCGTCAAATGGGTGTGGCCCAAAAACGAAAAAAAAAAAAAAAGAGTGGCAAGTGTTTTTTTTTTTTTTTTTTTTTTGCATAGGCCCAGCAAAATATGGGTATATGGAAAAAAAAAAGCCTTGTCCTAAATACAAAGAAATCTTATCCCTGTAGTTCTCTGGCATAAGATCGACTCTGGGCTCTAGGCATACTAGTTTGTCCAACCCCTTAGTCATTTACTGTGGTGAAATTTTTTGAAAAATGGTTTAATTTTTAATATTACTTTTATTTAGTTGTTTGAATTGTATTTCTCAAGTTAAACATATATGATTTGGGGCCAGAAAAAATAGTATAGGAGTAATTAAATAAGATATGTGTACGATAATTAAGTAAGATATTTAAGTAATTAAGTAAGGTATTAGATCCTCTACATGATCCCCAGACTACTGCCAGGAAACAACCTTGACCACACAATCAAGTATCAGCCCTGGGCAGAACTAGGTGTGACCCGAAGCAAAAATAAACAAACAAATAAAACACCATATTTTTAAAAATCTCATATAAAAATATTGCATATAAGGAGTAAGAAAGAACTCATATGACGTGTTAGGGGTGTATGTTTTACATGTGTGGGAGCCCAGTTCAATTCCTATCATCACAGTAGTTAGCCTTGAGGTCCCCAAATGCCAGAGGATATGTTTCAGTGGACGTTTTCTTCAGAAAACAAAAGCTAAATGATGTCTGTTATAAGAAGTAGATTGAAATAGCATAGAAGAATATATCAAGTAACTATTAAATTGCAATGAAATGAGTAACATAGTTCTGTGGAAAATAACTGAAGTGATAATAGAAAACAAAAATTAAGAAGGACATTCTACACTGGTGAAGGGGGTGTTCTTTACATGACTGAAACCCAACTAGAATCATATTTGTAATCAAGGTATTTAAATAAAGATATTAATAAAAATACAGTTACTATTTAGTAGACATAAAGTTTCCATGAAACAATTTGTTAAATTCCTACAGGAATATTGGTCCATTGTAACTTTATTTTTTTTACGTTGTAACTTTAATGAAATAAAAACTTAAAGTGTAAAAAAAGGACATTTTAAAACTATAAATATTATTTTTTTATCAATACTTCAGTCTTGGTATTTTAATTGAAAGATTTCATGGTAGTTCCAAGTCCCAAAACAAAGAAGCTGGAATTCTAATTGTTCTCAATAAGTTTGAGTCTAAATATAATGTACCAAAAAGTTAAATTATATTTATTTACCATTGCTATTCAACTATAAACATGAGGTACTTAATAGATAGTATTGACATTAATTATTCGAACTAAATTTGGGTTAAAATATTAAAATGTTTCATGTTTAAAGCAAGAAAGACTTAAAGACCATGCAAAATGACATTACCCTACATTTTACACTGTAAATCATATGTTTCTGGTATGCTAAATTTACTGATGCAGAAAAATCTAGTTTTCTATGTTTATATTTATTTAAAATTTTTTTCTTTATAAAATATATGGTGATAAGTAGTGATAATTAGGTCTTCATACAATATAAATTATCCATGAGCAAATTTGATATAAAATGGAAAAAGATTCTGTGATAAGTAAGATTATGTGATATGTAAATCAATATTATTAAAAGGATGTCCATGATATACAAATTAATCAAAAGTATAAAAATATTTATCTTGTCCAACATCTTGTTACTCTTTATCTTTGGCTGAAACTAATGTCATTACTTTCTTTCCATGCAGGAAAATTTTATTGGCAAAGAAAATAGCATGACATGCAACTGACTATAATGCACAGCTCTAACCTGACACCAAGATATTTTATCCTTAATGGGATCCCTGGACTGGAAGCTGCACATGTTTGGATTTCTCTGCCATTTTGCTTCATGTACAGCATTGCTGTTGTGGGGAACTGTGGGCTCATCTATCTCATCATTCATGTTGAGGCACTGCATCGGCCTATGTATTATTTCCTAGCCTTATTATCCATGACAGATATTACTGTATGTACTTCATTTGTTCCCAATATGCTTTGTATCTTATGGTTCCATCTCACAAATATTAACTTTAATGCCTGCCTTGTGCAGATGTTTTTCATCCACATGCTGACAGCCATGGAGTCTGGTGTACTTATGCTAATGGCTTTGGATCGGTATGTAGCTATTTGCTACCCCTTACGCTATTCAACTATCCTCACCAACACTGTCATTATCAAAGTAGGGTTTGCTACTTTTACTCGGAGTGTGTTGCTCACGATTCCATTCATGTTTCTAGTTAAACGTCTTCCCTTCTGTAGGGGCAACCTTATTCACCACACCTACTGTGAACATATGGCTCTAGCCAAATTATCTTGTGGAAACATAAAGATTAATTCTATCTACGGTCTCATAGTTGCCATATTTATTGGAGCAGCTGATATCTTCTGTATCTCCTTGTCTTACTCAATGATTATTCGTGCTGTAGTAAGCCTGGCATCTGCTGATGCTCGCCATAAAGCTTTTAGCACCTGTACATCACACATATGTGCTATTGTTATCACTTACATCCCAGCCTTTTTCAACTTCTTCACCCACCGCTTTGGGGATCAAACCATACCACACAATATCCACATAATTATAGCCAATCTCTATCTGTTGCTGCCTCCCACCTTGAATCCATTCATCTACGGGGTGAAGACCAAACAGATTCGTGAAGGAGTGATTAGATTGTTTTCTAGAGAGAAAGATATTTTAAGTACAAAATAATACAAATATAACATTATGGTTCAAAAATATGAATTCATCAAAAATGAAGAGAGAAAATTGTGTAGATGAAGAGAATAAAAATGTATCAATAAACATAATGTAGGAGGAACTACCTGTAAATATTCTATGAATCTTGACAATTATAAATGTTTAGTATCAGATAACGGATTAAAATATTGGTAGAAATGCTTTAATTTAGTTGTTTTGGCTTTAATAACATGCACAGAATGGAATAGTCAGCTACTCAAACTTCAAATCAACTTAATTATTAAAGCATTTGGTCTAGGAACTGTCAGATAATAGAAAGAATGAAGTTTGTATAATTCAGAAATATCTTAGGAGCTGGATTGATAGCACAGTGAATTGGGCATTTGGTTTGATCTTTGGGATCCCACCTAGACCACTAGCTGCCGGAAATGCTTTCTGATCACAGAACTACAGTAATCCCTGAGTGTTACCACGTGTAGCCCCAAAACCAATATATACACATATATACACATATGTAATTACTAAGGAAGACACATAATTAAATTTACCATATGTTATAAGAAAGCACATATATTTTCCAGAGCTTTTATGCCTAATTTGTCATCATTTTCATTTAATATTTTTTAAAACCTGAACATTTTTGTTTTGTTAAATATATTTTATCTACCATTTAACTCTGGAATTTGCTATTGTTCCTACAGTACTGATTCTAATGCTGAACATACATGAAGAAGGAATAAATATTTATTGACTTACTAAAGTTTAACAAAACCTGGAGAGTAATCCTTAGAGTATTTAATCAAGCAGATTTTGGGTGAAGAAAATAATGACACTATTATACTAAAAACAAAAGCAATTGACAACTTTTTGTGAGTCTTGTCAGTAGTAAGAAATATGTTATTTTTATCTTTATTTAAGCACCATGATTACAAACATGATTGTAGTTGGATTTCAGTCATAAGAACACCCCCCTTCACCAGTACAACATTCCAACCATCAATGCCCCTCCTCTCTTCTTCCCAATCCCTGCCTGTTATTCAAGACAGGCATTTTACTTCTCTCAATCATTAAGATTGTCATGATAGTTGTTAATGTAATTATTTCCCTAACTGCACTCACCACTCTTTGTGGTGAACTTTAGATTGTGAGCCAGTTCTTCCAGCCATGAGCTCATCTCTATTGTCTCTGGGCATCATTACACTAATGTCCTTATTTTTCTTAAAACCCATAGATAAGTGAGACTATTCTGTGTCTATCTCTTATCAATGACTTATTTCACTCAGCATAATAGATTATGTTTTATTATTATTTTATTATCAAGAATGTCTGGGACTTATTTTAGAAAACAAATTGATGAAAGAAAAGAAAAAAGAGTACCAAAAAGAAAATAAAATGGCAGGATAAATAAGACATTCAGAAAACGAGTTAAGAGAAAATAAGAAAAATAGAGTATGATCAGGAAATAGCTAACAATTGATTTAAAAGGAGAAATATTCATAACATTGAAGTTAGGTTGTTATTATTTGTAAAAATAAAACATTTGAGTATCACATTATGTATATTCAAATGACTATGAAACATAATCGTGTACTTTTATAATATAATTTCCAAATATTTGGTTAAGCTTCCTAATTTCAAAAGATACTAACACTTTAAAAGTGTGTTATTTATTATTAAATATAAGAATAACATTTATAAAACTGAAAATAAAAATCAAATTATTAAGATTTTTATTTCTGTCAAAGCCTAAATTTTATATAAATATTTATGATAAAATAATAGAGTTGAAGTGATAAGGTGTTTGCCAGATTCGATTTACAACATTTTATCACCCTCTGAGCAATGTTACCCCATCATTAGTGCTGAGCACTCCCAGGGGTATACAGTCCCCCTCCAAATAGGCTATAGAATCTCTTTTGTATTTTATTTTTGAGAGCTTACTGGAATTAAGCATATCTAAATGGGGAACCAGAAACATCTAGTTAATGATTCCTTTTCAATATTTAAACAAAGTTTTATGCAAATTGTATTATTTTAAAATTTCAAATATAAAAATAATTTTATACTTAGTGTTACCAGTGTAATATAGAGTTTGATTGATATAAACTTAATAAAGAGTTTACTCATACTACTGTCTTTTTCTGTTTGTTTGCTTTTGTTTTGCGACTACACTGGGCTGTGAACAAGTTTTACTGTTTGTTCTATGCTCAGAGATCACTTCTAGCAAAACTCATAGAAGGTGCTGGGGAATAAATATGGTGTCAGCCACTTGCAAAGCAAGCACCCAACACTCTGTACTATCCTTTAAAGCTCTCTACTATCTGTTAATAAAATAATAAAATTTTATGTGAATGTAGCTATTGTCTCTCAAGTTGTCACCCAAGATTCTTTATCAGTAATATAGCTATGCAAACTTATAAACAAAGCAAATAAGTTTACTCATTGCATTAGTAATTTTATGTATTAAATTCTGAGGCAATATTGGCTTATAGGAGTGCAATGCTTATGCTTTAGGGGTACACCATTATTGCAAGTCACCCATTACCAAAATGCCTATATATATTCACCACTACCTATTAGACTCTTCCTGTTTACTTCCCACTTATAACTGTTACATTACTATTAAACTAGGGGCTGAGAGGCAAGGAACTCAGTTAAAAGAGACAGGGAACTGTTGCTTACAGTATGGAGCACATTAATCAATGGGTGTCGTACGTATATATATATATATATATATATATATATATATATATATATATATATATATATATATATATATATATTTTACAGAATAAAGAGATTTTCAAGTCTTATCAAAGTTCTCAGAGCACACGAGTATTCTTTAGTTTCTAGGGGTAGAGCTCAAGTCACAGTTTCACACTCATGCATTAGCTTGGAGTCATGTGATTGGCCAATGTCATCCTGCACAGGGCCATTCACAGGAACACAGAGTTCTCAAAATGTGCTATCAGATTAGATTCTGTTTGCACAATCCATCTGCATTCTGATTCAGGCCCTGAGATATTCAAGTGCTAGCTCCAGCATGTCCTCCAACAGTAATTTCAGTTGACTCATTTTCATCAACCAATAAATGTTCCCTTTTTATTTCTTACATGTCATGCAAGAATAATACCATCTGAAAAGAAAGTATGGGGGCCTGAGCATTAGCACAGTAGTAGGGTGTTTGCCTTGCATGCAGCTGACCCAGAATGGACCCCGGTTTGATCCCCCAGAATTCCATATTGTCCCCTAAACCAGGAGAGATTTCTGAGTGCATAGTCAGTAGGAACCCTAAGTGTCACCGTGTGTGGCCCCAAAACAAATAAAACAAACAAACAAAAACAAAAACAAAAAGACCAACAACTTGCTTTGTACTGGCAGATACAAGATTGATCCCCAGAACTATGCGTTGACCCTCAACAACATCAGAAGTAATACTGTGGACAGGGCAGGAATAAGCCATGGGCACAACTTGGTGTGGTTCAAACACCCCTTTTACAAAAAAGTCATTTTAATAGACTGTTAGTAATTTATATTAATGTGGTATATGTTATAATTTAGATGCCTTTATGTCTGTTTCAGTTTATTAGAGATTCTATTTTTGTGAGTTTAGCTAAGTCCTCATCAATATTGCTTATTATTTTAAAGAACCAGTTTTTAGTTTCATTGTTCTTTTTTCTTCTTGTTCTTTTAGTATAGTTTAGGTAACACACAAACAATATTGTTATAGTTTATGTTACTAATGTAAAAAGCTATATAGCAGTCCATTATTGGACACCAAAAAAAGGGCTAAAATGCTCCACCACAGTTTCAATATTCTTTAGTCCCATTTTAAAACTACATATTTTTAACCAAGTTTTACTAATTCAAGGCTAAAGAATTGACATTGTTTAATACTATCTCCTCTTTATTTGCCTCTCTATCCCCCATATTTGGGTGAGATTGTTAGACATTTGTCTTTCTCCTTCTGACTTTAATTAACTTATACACTACAGTGTATAAGGAGTAATTTATGAGCACATAGCCAGGAGTAACCCCTGAGTGCCACCAGATGTAGCCCAAAAGCCAAAAAAAAAATGTGAACTTCAGACCTCTCTTTAACATCATGCATGAACATCAAATCCAAATGGAGTAAAGACCTTGATGTCATCTTGATACAATAAGGGACAAAAAGGAAAACATAGGAAGAACACTCCATGACATTGAAACTAAAGGCATCTTCAAGGAGGAGACACCACTGTCCAAGCAAGACAAAACAAAGATAAACAAATGGGACTGCATTAAACTGAGAATCTTCTGCACTTTAAAGGGAACAGCAACAAGGATACAAATGCTACCCACGAAATGGGAGAAATTCTTCACCCAAAATCCATCTGATAAGGAGCTAATATATAAGATATTGATGGAACTCAACAATAAAATAATATCTAGTCTAATAAAATGGAGAGAAGAATTAACATACATTTCTTCAAAGAAGAAACACAAAAGGCACATAAAAATGTTCCACATCACTAATAATCAGGAAGATGCAAATTAAAACAACAATGAGTTATCAACTTACACCACAGAGACTGGCTCCTATCATAAGAACAAGAACAACCAGTGCTGGCATAAACATAGGGAGAAAGGAATTCCACTATTAGTGCAATGCAAATTAGTCCAGAGTTTCTGGAAGACAAAATGTTTATTTGTCAGAAAACTGCAAATTGAGCTCCCATCTAATTCATCACTCCTAGGGATATACCATAGGAACTACAAAAAAATACAAAAATTGCCCTCTACACTTGTATATTAATCACAGTATTATATAATATTCAGAACCTGGAAAAATCCCAGGTGAGTGAGAACAGATGAGTAATAAAACAAACAAAAACAAACAAACAAATAAACAAACAATATATGGTTGCAGGAAGGAAACAGGGATGGGGGGAGGGCAAATTTGGTGATGGGTATTTCCCTGATTCAATGTTAATATGTACCTAAAATACTACTTTGAAAGATATGTAAGCCAATATGATCAAAATAAAAATAAAAAAGGATGATATGGAGATTATTATGCTGAATGAAATGAAATGAAATGAAACAGAGAGAGGAATAGACATAGAATAACCTCATTATTTTGTGGGATATAAAGAAAAATATACAACAGTATGGTAATAATATTGAGACAATAGATATGAGAATCAGGAGGATCAGTCCATGGTATAAAGTTTGCCACAAGGTGTGGTGAGTGCAGTTAGAGTTGAGCAAGGTCTAATATGATAAGGATAGTTATAGTTGGAACAGTTCACTGTGTACAATAACTGGGTGCTCAATAGGCATAAATTGGTATGCATAGTACCTCTTCATTAACAGTTGTGCAAACCACAGTGTCCAAAAAAAGAGATAGAGAGAAGCAAAATACCTGCCCCAGAGACGGAGTGGGTGAAAGAGAAATGGGGGGGATTCTGGTGGTAAAGGCACACTGGTGAATTGTAATATACATTCTATGTTTGAAATTCAATTAATAACAATTATGTAACCACCGTGCTTTAATAAAGCAGTTACATTTAAAAAGCAACAGCTACAAAGTGTCCACATCCTTTTAACAGCTGTCCCTAATGCTTTCTCTTTCGCAATATTGTTCTTCATCACTGTCTCCACTGAAGACTAGTTTTGTTGCCATCTAAGTATTTTAAATAATTTCCTATGGAGGGGGGTGGGGAAAAATAATTTCCTATGGGTCTTGCATTTTCTCTTCAACTTCCCATCTTTCGGGGAGTGGTAAACCCAATGGTGCTCAAGGCTTTGTTACTGTCTCTGTGCTCAGCGATGACTTATATGAGACCATGGCCCGCGGGCCACATATTGTATTCGTATCTGCTTTGTTTCTTCATTGCAAAATAAGATATATGCAGTGTGCATAATAATTCGTTCATAAGTTTTGTTTTTACTACAGTTAGACCCTCCAATGGTCTGAGGGACAGTGAACTGGCCCCCTGTTTAAAAAGTTTGAGGACCCTGATATATGGTATCCAAGATCAAACCCTATCTGATTACAAGCAAGACAAGTTCTTAATCCAATGTACTATCTCTCCTACTTCTTGTTTTATTTTTTTAATGTACTACATGTGAGAGAGATAACCTAGTATTTGTTTTTGACTAGTCTCAGTTAACAAAACACATTGTATTTCTAACAACATCCTAGTCAAATTTGAGATTTCACCATACTTATGGCTGAGTAATATTCTATTGTGTGTATATATGCTAGTATGTGTAAATGTGTGTATGTTTGTGTGTGTGTGTGTGTGTGTGTGTGTGTGTGTGGTACCAGTGGTTAAATCTGGGTTGAGCATATGCAGAGAAGTGATACCCACTAAACACTCTCTGGATCCCATATGATTTTCATACATTTATTTGTTGATGAGATAAACATTTTGGTGAACATTTTGTCTTATTAATAATAGCAATAATATTAATTCATAAGTATAAAAATTCATCTGTGAATAATTATAAGGGGAGAATAGAAATAAAATAAGTATTTAAACAAGTAAAATACTTTAGATTAAATATAGTTACTGGGCTGGCTCTTAAAGTAAATCATTATTAGTTATGCTTTCTTTATGGACCACATGCAGTAATGCTCAGGGATTACTCAGGATGTCTTCTGGTGGTTATCAGAAGACTATATGAGACACCAAGATCAAATCCAGGTCAGCTCAGCCTCATTCGAGGTAAGCACTCTACTTTCTATACTATGTTTCTGATGCTTAAAGTAAGTTTAATTGTTAAAATTTTGAATTTTGAAAATTAGAGAATGACATAAAAGAGTTTACAAAATATTAGGTTAATATATAAATGAAAATGCATATAATATGCAGAATCTAAATTTTATACATAGCAATAATGAACTTAATAATTATAAATACTTATACAATTTAGAAAAGTTTGTAGACTAGTTACCTTTTATGGTAGAAATATGAATTATTGCCACGTTTTTGTTATAATTTTATTGTTTTTATTATCTATATTAAGTTAATATATATATTTAATGTAAATAAAATATATATTAATATTATATTATGTGTTTTGTAATAGGAGGAAGATACACTTCTAAAATTAAGTCCAAAAATTAAGAAAATAAAATAAAATTAAGTCCATTTCTTGATGTTTGGTAGTTATATTTTCCACTTGGGATAATTCAATTATTCAGTGTGGTTTTGTTTAAATTTTTCTTTTCTTAAATTAAATACAGATATAATACATAATATATAAAAGCCCCAAAATTCCTTCTCATCAAAAAATAACCCTGAGACACTTAATTGTGCAGAATAAATTATCCTGGGACATCTTATTAAAATTCTCTAGGGAAATAATTAATTTCTATAAGATTCTGTGACAAATTGCAAAGACTTAAGGCTTCTCAGTCATGAATAAACATTAGATTGTGCCTAACTTAGAAGTGAGTATGGGAAATTTCAAAAATATGTATTCAGTTAAAGTGAGTGTGCATAGTTAATAACAATAACTTGTCATTTAGAAATATTAACAAGGAAGTTTTAGCAAGAGATGATGTTTCTCTTTCCTTTTTTGTTTCTTCTAAGAAGCAATAGTTCTTTTATCCACAGATCTTATACACATTTTTATTCACTTCATTTTAAAGCCAAGGGATTTACATAAAGTATGGTAATTATTGAAAATTTTAATCTTTAGATTTTTCTGGCATAGGACTATTAAATAAAATTTTCCATGTAGGCATTACTCACAAAGATTTTGAGAGCTATTCTATAGCAATAACTAACACACGAGATACACTCAGATTAGAAACAGAGTACACGAGACTTTAAAGTGTGTAGTACACTTCTACCAATCCTGGCAAGACTCTTTCATGAAAGTGAAAAAAACAGGAGCACTTGCAAATAGCTTTTATGAAGCCAACATCACCTTGATACCTAAACCAGACAGAAATGCTACGAAAAAAGAAAATGACAGACCAATATCGCTGATGAACACAGATGCAAAGATCCTCAACAAAATCCTGGCAAATAGGATTCAATGCCTCATTAAGAACATCATCTCTTATGATCAAGTAGGTTTCAACCCAGGAATGCAAGGATGGTTTAACATCTGTAAACATATCAACATAATACACAACATCAACAACAAGAAAAATAAAAATCACAAAATCATATCAATAGACACATAGAAAGCATTTCATAAGACCAACACCCATTCTTTTTTTATATAATTATCTTTCTTTAAACACCATGATTACAAACATGATTATAGTTGTATGATTACAGTCATGTAAAGAACACTCCCCTTCACCAGTGCAACATTCCCACCACCAATTTCCCAGATCTCCCTCCTTCCCTCCCCCCTACACCTGTACTCGAGACAGGCTTTCTACTTCCCTCATTCATTCACATTGTTATGATAGTTTTCAGTGTAGTCATCTCTTCATCTGCACTCATCACTCTATGTGATGAGCTTCATGTCATTAGCTGCACCTACCAGCCCTCATCTCTCTTGTCTCTGAGATACTCTTAAAAATGTCTTTCATTTTTCTTAAAGCCCATAAATGAGTGAAACCATTCTGCATCTTTCTCTCTCCCTCTGACTTACTTCACTCAGATTAATAGATTCCATGTACAACCATGTATAGAAAAATTTCATGACTTCATCTCTCCTGACAGCTGCATAGTATTCCATTGTGTATATGTACCAAGCTCAATTTCCAGTTTGTGAAGGAATCTCCATATCGCTTTCCATAAATTTTGTACTAGACAACATTCCCATTAGCAGTGAAAAAGAGTTCCTTTCTCTCCACATCCCCGCCAACACTGCTTGTTTTCCTTTTTTGTGATGTTGAGCATCTTTTCATGGGCCTTTTGGCCATTGGTCCAGATGAATTTCAGAAGTATTTGATCCACTTCTTTGAAGAATGTCATGGGTATCTTCAGAGGAATCGTGTTAAATCTGTACAATGCTTTTGGAAGTACTGCCATTTTAATGATGTTGATCCTGCCAATCCATGAGCAAGGTATGTGTTTCCATTTCCACATGACCTCTCTTATTTCTTGGATCAGTGTTTTGTAGTTTTCTTTGTATAGATCCTTCACATCTTTATTCAGGTTGAATCCAAGATATTTGAGTTTGTGTGGCACTAATGTGAATGGGATTGTTCTCTTAATGTCCATTTCTTCCCTATCATTATTAGTGTATAAAAAGGCTATTGATTTTTGTGTGTTAATTTTGTAGCCTGCCACGTTGCTATATGAATCTATTATTTCTAGAAGCTTTTTTGGTAGAGTCTTTAGGGTTTTCTAAGTAGAGTATCATGTCATCTGCAAGCAGTGAGAGCTTGACTTCTTCCTTTTCTATCTGGATTCCCTTGATATCTTTTTCTTGCCTAATTGCTATAGCAAGTACTTCCAGTACTATGTTGAATAGGAGTGGTGAGAGAGGACAGCCTTGTCTTGTACCAGAATTTAGAGGGAAGGATTTTAGTTTATCTCCATTGAGGATAATATTTGCCACTGGATTTTGGTAGATGGCTTTAACTATATTGAGAAAAGTTCCTTTTATTCCTATCTTGCTGAGAGTTTTCATCAAGAATGGGTGTTGAACCTTATCAAATGCTTTTTCTGCGTCTATTGATATGACCATGTGATTTTTATTTTTCTTGTTGTTTATGTTGTGTATTATGTTGATAGATTTATGGATGTTAAACCAGCCTTGCATTTCTGGGATGAAACCTACTTTATAAAAGTGAATGACCTTCTTTATGAGGCACTGGATCCTGTTCGCCAGGATTTTGTTGAGGATCTTTGCATCTGTGTTCATCAGGGATATTGGTCTGTAATTTTCTTTTTTGGCAGCATCTCTATCAGGTTTTGGTATTAAGGTGATGTTGGCTTCATAAAAGCTATTTGCAAGTGCTCCTGTTTTTTTCGCTTTCATGAAAAAGTCTTGCTAGAATTGGTAGAAGTTCCTCTTGAAAGGTTTGAAAGAATTCATTAGTGAATCCATCAGGACCTGGGCTTTTGTTTTTGGGCAAATTTTTTTATTACAATTTTAATTTCCTCAATAGTGATGGGGGTGTTTAAATATGCTACATCTTCTTTATTCAACCATGGATGGTTATATGAGTTCAAAAATTTATCCATTTAGTCCAGGTTCTCATATTTAGTGGCATAGAGTTTCTCAAAGTATTCTCTTAATATCCTTTGAGTCTCTGCAGTATCTGTAGTGATCTCCCCCTTTTCATTTCTAATACATGTTATCAAGTTTCTCTCTCTCTTTTGCTTTGTGAGTTTTGCCAATGGTCTATCAATCTTGTTTATTTTTTCAAAGAACCAACCTCTGCTTTCGTTGATCTTTCAGATTATTTTTTGGGTTTCCACTTCTTTGATTTCTGCTCTCAGCTTTGTTATTTCCTTCTGTCACTCTATTTTTGGGTCCTTTTGTTGAGCACTTTCTAGTTCTATTAGCTGTGTCATTAAGCTACTCAGGTAAGCTCCTTCTTCCTTCCTGATGTGTGCTAGCAAAGCTATAAATTTTCCTCTCAGTACTGCTTTTGCTGTGTCCCATAAGTTCTGATAGTTCGTGTCTTTATTGTCATTTGTTTCCAGGAACGTTTTGATTTCCTCCTTGATTTCATCTCGGACTCACTGGTTATTCAGTATGATGCTGTTTAACTTCCAGGTGTTACATTTTTTTCTTCTGTGTCCCTTTGTAGTTCACATCTAACTTCAGAGCCTTGTGGTCAGCAAAGGTAGCCTGCAAAATTTTTATCTTTTTTTATTTTATGGAGGTATGTTTTATGTACCAGCACATGGTCTATCCTGGAGAATGACCCATGTACATTGGAAAAGAATGTGCATCCAGGTTTCTGAGGATGGAGTGCCCTATATATATCTAGTAGGCCTCTTTCTTTCATTTCTCTTTTCAGGTCTAGTATATTTTTGTTGGGTTTCCATTTGGTTGACCTATCAACTGTTGACAAGCCTGTGTTGAGGTCTCCCACAATTATTGTATTATTATTGATATCCTTCTTCAGATTTGTCAACAATTGTATTAAATACTTTGCTGGTCCCTCATTGGTTGCATATATGTTTAGGAGAGTGAGTTCTTCTTGCTGTACAAATCCCTTGATTAGTACATAATATCCATCTTTGTCCCTTACAACTTTTCTGAGTATAAAGTTTGTGTCATATGATATTAGTATGGCCACCCCCGCTTTTCTAAGGGTGTTGTTTGCTTGAATGATATTCCTCCAGCATTTGATTTTGAGTCTATGTTTATTCTGACTATTCAGGTGTGTTTCTTGTAGACAGCAGAAGGTTGGCTTCAGTTTTTTGATCCATTTCGCCACTCTGTGCCTCTTAAAGGGTGCATTTAGTCCATTTATATTGAGAGAAATAATTGTCATGGGATTTATTGCCATCTTTGTGTAGAAGTTTGGTGTGTTTTTTGTTCTGTTTTGTCTTTAGAATAGATCTTTCAGTTTTTCTTTTAAGGCTGGTTTTGAGTCTGCAAAGTTTTTGAGCTGTTGTTTATCTGTGAAGCCATGTATACATCCTTCAAACCTGAAAGTGAGTCTTGCTGGGTGCAGTAATCTTGGCGAAACATTTATTTTATTGAGTTTTGTCACTATATCCCACCACTGCCTTCTGGCCTTGAGTGTTTCTGGTGACAGGTCTGCTGTAAATTTCAAGGATGCTCCCTGGAATATAATTTTCCTTTTCGATCTTGCTGCTTGCAGTATTCTATATCTATCTGTGGGTTTCATCATGGTGACTAGGATGTGTCTTGGGGTGTTCCTCCTGGGGTCTGTTTTAGCTTGTACTCTTCGGGCACGCAGGATTTGGTCACATGTTTTCTTTAGCTCTGGTAGTTTCTCTGTGATGATGTTCTTGACCACTGATACTTCCTGGAGATTTTCTTCTTGGGTCTCTGGGACTCCAATGATTCTAAAGTTGTTTCTGTTGAGCTTATCAAAGACTTCTATTTTCATCTGCTCATATTCTTTGAGTAACTTTTCCATTGTCGGATCCTTTGATTTAAGGCTTTTTTCCAATCTCTTCTTCTGTGTAAAGTTGTTATGCATCTCGTCTTCTAGAGCACTAATTCTATCCTCAGCTGCTTTTAACCTGTTGGAAAGCTCATCCATTATGTTCTTCAATTCGTCTACTGAGTTTTTCAGACCTGTTATTTGACCTGATATTTTAGTTTGGAGTTTTCTGATATCTATGTTCATATTCTCTTGATTTTTATTAGTGTTCTGATTTATACTTTCTTTGATTTCTGTGAGCAACCTCCATATTTCTTCTCTAAACTCCATTTCTGAAAAACTGCTTAGGTAGTTGGCCATTGTTGGGTCATCAGAGTTTTCATCTTCATTCTCTATGGCTGAAGTTGGTCTGAGTAGTTTCCCCATTGTCACACTTATGCTGTGGATTTTTCTACGTGTTGTGGTGGTACTCATTGGCTAGGTGGAGTGCGCCTGAAGCGGAGTGGCCATAATCCTCTGCTTCTACCCCTTATAGGTGGGCTTAAGGGGCCAGCAGAGTCAGCTTTCTCCACAACTCCATCCCCCAAACACTCACCTCAGCCGAAGCAAGCCGTCAGGGGATGAATGCCAGAGAAGATCAAAGTTCCCAGGTTGAAGCAAGCCTGGGGAAGCCCCAAAATGTCTGCCAAGCTTAAGGGGCCCAGCAGAGTCTCCTATACACAACTCCGGCCAAAAAGACACACCTCATCCTAGGCATGCTTTCAAGGGATTAATGCCGGAGGAGATCAAAGTTCCCAGGTTGAAGCAAGCTGGAGGAGGCCGCAGAATGTCTGCCGAGCCTAGGGGGCCCAGCAGTCAGCTTTATCTGCAACTCCGCCCCCCCCCCCCAAACACTTAACTCAGCCGAGGCAATCTATCAGGGGATGAATGCCAGAGAAGATCAAAGTTCCTAGGTTGAAGCAAGCCCAGGGAAGCCCCAAAATGTCTGCCAAGCTTAAGGGGCCCAGTAGAGTCCCAACACCCATTTTCATTAAAACTCTCAGCAAGATGGGAATGAAAGGAACCTTTCTCAATATAGTTAAGGCCATCTACCACAAGCCAGGGGCAAATATTGTCCTCAATGGAGAAAAACTGAAAGCCTTCCCTCTAAATTCTGGCACAAGACAAGGCTGTCCTCTCTCACCACTCCTATTCAACATAGCACTGGAAGTCCTTGCTATAGCTATCAGGCAAGAGAAAGATATTAAGGGAATCCATATAGAAAAGGAAGAAGTCAAGCTCTCGCTGTTTGCAGATGACATGATACTCTATTAGAAAACCCTAAAGACTCTACCAAAAAGCTTCTAGAAATAATAGACTCATATAGCAATGTGGCAGGTTACAAAATTAACACACAAAACTCAATGGCCTTTCTATACACCAATAATAATAGGGAAGAAATGGACATTAAGAAAACAACCCCAGGGGCCGGGCGGTGGCGCAAGAGGTAAGGTGCCTGCCTTGCCTGCGCTAGCCTTGGACGGACCACACTTCGATCCCCCGACGTCCCATATGGTCCCCCAAGCCAGGAGCAACTTCTGAGCGCATAGCCAGGAGTAACCCCTGAGCGTTACCGGGTGTGGTCCAAAAACCAAAAAAAAAAGAAAAAAAGAAAAAAAAGGAAAACAACCCCATTCTCAATAGGGCCACACAAGTGCAAATATCTTGGAATCAACTTGGCTAAAAATGTGAAGGACCTATACAAAGAAAACTATAAATCTCTCCTTCAAGAAATAAGAGAGGCCACGTGGAAATGGAAACATATAACTTGCTCAAGGATTGGCAGGATTAATATAATCAAAATGGCAATACTCCCCAAAGCATTGTACAGATTTAATGTGATCCCTCTAAAGACACCCATGACATTCTTCAAAGAAGTGGATCAGGCACTTTTGAAATGTATTTGGAAAAATAAACACTCTGGAATAGCTAAAGCATTCATAGGATAAAAGAATATTGGAGGAATTATATTCTGCAACTTTAAACTTTACTGCAAAGTGATAATTATCAAAACAGCATGGCATTGGAATAAAGACAGGCCCTCAGATTAGTGGAATAGGCTCGTCTACTCAGAGAATGTTCCCCAGACATACAGTCACCTAATTTTTGATAAAGGAGCAGGAAATCCTAAATGGAGCAAAGAAAGCCTCTTCAACAAGTGGTGTTGTCATAACTGGCTAGCCACTTACAAAATATTGAACTAAGACCCCCAGTTAACATCATGTACAAAGGTAAAATCCAAATGGATTAAAGATCTTGATATCAGACCTGAAAACATAAGATATATAGAACAACACGTAGGCAAAACACTCCATTGAGACTAAGGCATCTTCAAGGAGGAAACTGCACTTCCCAAGCAAGTGAAAGCAGAGATTAACAGATGGGAATATATTAAGCTGAGAAGCTTCTGCACCTCAAAGCAAATAGCACCCAGGATACAAGAGCCACCCACTGAGTGGGAGAAACTATTCACCCAATACCCATCATATAAGGGGCTAATCTCCAAAATATACAAGGCACTGACAGAACTTTACAAAAAAAAAAAAAAAAAAAAAAAAAAAAACATCTAATCCATCAAAAAATGGGGAGAAGAAATGGACAGCCACTTTGACAAAGAAGAAATACAAATGGCCAAAAGACACATGAAAAAAATGCTCCACATCACTAATCATCAGGGAGATGCAAATCAAAACAACGATGAGATACCACCTCACACCACAGAGAATGGCACACATCACAAAGAATGAGAATAAACAGTGTTGGCGGGGATGTGGAGAGAAAGGAACTCTTATCCACTGCTGGTGGGAATGCCGTCTAGTTCAACCTTCATGGAAAGTGATATGGAGATTCCTCCAAAAACTGGAAATCAAGCTCCCATATGATCCAGCTATACCACTCCTAGGAATATACCCTAGGAACACAAAAATACAATACAAAAATCCCTTCCTTACACCTATATTCATTGCAGCACTATTCACCATAGCAAGACTCTGGAAACAACCAAGATGCCCTTCAACAGATGAATGGCTAAAGAATCTGTAGTACATATACACAATGGAATATTATGCAGCTGTCAGGAGAAATGAAGTAATAAAATTTTCGATTCATGAATGTACATGGAATCTATTTTTCTGAGTGAAATAAGTCAGAGAGAGAGAGAAAGATAGAGAAACGCAGAATGGTTTCACTCATCTATAGATTTTAAGAAAAATGAAGACATTCTTGCAATAATAATTTTCAGACACAAAAGAGATTTGGACTGGAAGTTACAGCTCACCTCATGAAGCTCACCACAAACAGGGATGAGTTTAGTTAGAAATATCTCATTGTGAACTATCCTAACAATGAGAATGTATGAGGGAAATAGAAAGCCTGTCTAAGATACAGGTGGGGATTGGGTGAGGAGTGGAAGATTTGGGACATTGGTGATGGGAATGTTGCACTGGTGATGGGTGGTGTTCTTTACATAACTGAAAACCAAACACAATCATGTATGTAATCATGGTGTTTAAATAAAAATATATAAAAACAGATAAATTATAAATGAAAAATACATTGTTTTGATTTTATAACATTTTAGTAATATTTGAATTAAATATTTTGCTTCCAGGTGATTTATTACTTATTTGGGGTGACTTTATCAATTCAGTTTTATCAGCAGTTATTGGTATATTTGAATTTCCTTTTTTCATGACAATTCTAGTAGATTATACATCTTTAGGGTTTTTTATATTCTTCTGAATGAAAGTTTTCACATACAATTGTTCAAAAGCAGTATATAAAATATTGTCTTTATTAGTATTGATTTTATCATATGCTATTACATTTACTTTAGTCTTTTCTACCTTATTTAACTTTTTTAATGTTTATTAATTTACCTTTAAAAAGTAGCTCAGAGAGAGGGGTAAAGAGAAAGAATAAGTGTCTGTTACAGAGGCAGGCGGAGTGAGATGGTTGGGAGATTGAAGAGAAATTAGGGACATTAATGGTGGGATATGTTGCCTGGTGAAAGAATTTGAACATTATCTGAATGATATATTTATGACTGAAACCCAACCATAAACATGCTTGTAACCATGGTGTTTAAATATTCATAATAAAAATAGTTTTTTAAGTGCCATTTTAACTGTGTATATCATGGTGTTCCAATTAAAATTTTATTTTAAAAACAAAACAGTTCTTACTCTCAGTTTTTAATAGTATCACTCAATTATGGTATTTTCTAGAATATAATTAATTGTATTTCTTTATTAGTTCATTTATTTTTTATTTATTTTGCTAATTCTTCTGCAAATATTGGCCACATTTTTTGTAGTTTCTTGAGATACAAGTTTAGTTGTTTATTTAAGGTATTTTTCTTAATGTAGGCATTTATCACTATACCTTTAATTTTAGAATTATGTACATTGTAATTTATTCCAATTTGTTTCACTTATGCTTTAGTTTATTTTTAATCCATTGATGTTTGATGAGAATGTTTATTAGTTTTCATATATGTATGAAACTTTAGAATTTCTATTAATTATATTTATTTTATAGTACTAATTTCAGATATTTAATATCAAAACAGTCTTTTTAAATTTGTTGATTTCTCATGTAAAGAAATTGTAAAGAAATTGATTAACACATTAATCAATCTCACATACTAATTTATGACAGCTTGATAAACATGCATTTCTATTGTTATTCCTATTTTGACTTCCTTGAGTATGTTTTTTTCCAACCCTTCACTTTCTCCTATTGACTTCCTTAAAATGAAGTGCAATAGGGACTAGAGTACAGAGGACAGGGCACTTTCATTGCAAGCAGCCCACCAAAGGTTCCAACCCTCGTATCCACTATGGTTGCCTGAGCCCTGCCAGGATTGATTCCTGAACTCGAAACCAAAAGTAAGCATTGCCATGTGTTATTCCCTTAAGAACAAAAATAAATATATAAAACTAAAACCAAGAAACTATTGTGTTTCTAGTGGACAGCATACCCTAACCCCTATAGCTCTTGATTTGAGAGAGTAATTTATATCTGAGGAATTTTTTCTTTGTTTTTAAGGGTTATTTTTTTAATTTCACAATAAAATATTGTGGAATAAAACTAAATTAAAACATATTTGTGGAGCAAAATTGTCCTGTCTCAGTATCATAAAAGCACTGCCAGGGTGAAATGGCAATCCCAGACACCACAGGACCTGAGCAATATGCTTTGTCAGTTCCTGGCTAAGTATTGCCAATAATAACTGCCAGGATCTCTGAGCATTACTTGCATGTCTATTCTTCAAAATAAAATAAAATAGATGCACATAAGTACATAAGCACATCTGAGCTTATGAATTTATTAATATATTAAACTCTAGAAAAACTATAAATTGGTCTTATATTCTTATGTCTTTTATGCCATACAATATTCTGTCTATATGTTTCTGTACTTACCACCTTCACTTTATTTCTCTATATTTTATATGTACATGAAATTTATTATATGGATATATTATAAATGTTTATATAATTTGATGATATAATTTGTTTATTACATCATTGAATATATATTCAAAGGGGTGAGATTGTAAGCTTAAAATTGCAGTCTTTTAAAAGCTTTTTGAATTCTACAATTATATATTTGATATGTTATTTTGTATATCTAGATAATTGAAACTATTTCTTTAGTTATTAGAAATTTTAGTTAAATTATATCTTAGGAAAAGTGTTTAACTATTTTGTAAACAATCTAAAACTGTTTTGTGCTGTATTAGAAATTTTAGTTAAATTATATCTTAGGAAAAGTGTTTAACTATTTTGTAAACAATCTAAAACTGTTTTGTGCTGTAGTTTTGCTACTGATTCATAATCTGATAAAAATAGAAATATTTTCAAAAGTTTCAAAGAATCTTTACTCCAGCCAAAGTCCTCTGAGACATTGGTATGGAGAATCAGTCATGTGTAAATCCATGTGTGTGTTGAATCCTCAAAGGGTTTATAGAAATGATTTATAGGTAGAATCTGTTAGCTGTAAAATTCTTTTGTGCTCAAATGTCTCAGTCATGCCCACAAATCTATTTTTTTCTGAGATTGAGGTAAGTTTAATTGATTCCCGGACTTGAACTTACTCAAAATGATGAGTTTTCAGTATAAGAAACATATGTTTTCGGTAGTTTTGGAAGTTCAGTATTTCTTCTTGACATTAGTAAAAAAAAATGTTGACTCTTTCTTAGGAAATAAAATGGAATGAAATGTTTCTTCAATCGTGAAATAAATTTAAAGTTATCTCCTAATTTACCAAAGATTGAGAATACAAGGCAATTGAGAGTTCTGATGAGAGAAAAACAGATTTTGGGTATATTAATTATTGACTAGAATTAGAATTCCTTCAATAATGAATGGCTTTTGTGAGCAAGTCAAACATAGCTAAGGATTCATTTTGAATCCTAGATGTTAAGAGAAATCTTAGGTAAATCTTGTACGAGTCTTTTACTAGAAACTATGCTTATGTGAATGACTCCAAGAATAAAAATCCACCTATCTTATATATTCATCTTCCCTCATAGATAAAGTACCTCTGTGTAGAAAATAGTCAAATGAAAAAAACGTTCTGCAATAGCTTATTTTTGTTCTATACTGTCCATAAAATATTAAAGATATACTGTTAAGAAAAAATTTTATCATGTCATCACAAGTTGTTAAACTAATAATGACATTTTTAAGTATGCCTCAAAATTAGGATCAAAATATATCATTGGATATACTTTTACTAAACACACAAATTCAAAGTAAAATTTGGATATAAATTATGATGCAACAAGTTTTTAATTTTTTTGTTAACTCACATTTTATTGAGTCATACTAAACTTTGTATAGAAAGTAAGTATAATAACTATGCATGAATTTGTTTTATATACCTGAATAAAAATAAACACTTTCTAAAAATTAATTCCATGAACAAGACAAGTGTCTGATTATCCAATATATTCCTAAAAAGTAGAATGATACGATAATATGGAAGAAAATTATGAAACATGAAACATAATTATAATATTCATGGATTAAAACAATATTTACTGAAACAGTAAGAGACTGATAGTGAATTTGGCTATGATTTAATAAATGTAGACTGATTTCTTTTAGTTTTATAATGTTTTGACCTGAAGCCCAAGTGTTTTGTATAAAACTTAATCAGCTTTAGTTTTTTTTAATTATCTTTATTTAAACACCGTGATTACAAATATAATTGTAGTTGTATGATTTCGGTCATATAAAAGGCACCTTGGCAGAGCCAAATTTCTTTTCTCCTCTGATATAGGTTTTTTTGTTTTAGTCCTGTCACCCTTTGGCTATTTTTAATGTTTTTTTATTTAGCATCATGATTACATACATGGTTGTAGTTGGGTTTCAGTCACAAAAAAATAAAAACACCCCTTTTTACCAGTGCAGGAGGTGTTCTTTTTATGACTGAAACCTTTGGCTATTTTTGAAGTAGCTGCACATTGAAGGTAGTATCTCTTATATGCCAGTTCTGTTTGCCAAAGTACAATGTATCCTTTCCAAGATGTAGTTGGAAGAGGAATCCTTAGATCCCATCACAGGTTTATAAGCTTCTGTTTGTTTAAAATATGAACTTACATTTCATTCTCTTTAAGTCTGAATTAAAAAGTTTCAAAAGTTTTCTTCTCAGTCACTCTATGTAAGTCAGGATTTTTAAGTTTATACTTTCACTTAATTTTCCAAATTTCATGTGAATATATTCAAGTTCGTATTAATACCTGAATTATTGAAGATAAGAGAGCTCAATTGATTTTACATGTTAAACAAAATAATTGTTATTTTTAATGTTTATAGCAGGGTAAGAAATAATAAGTTATAGCAATTATAATATTATTTATGTGTATTGCACATTCACTAATTTCAATGTTTCATATATAACATTCTTTGAATAATACTGACAATTTTCTAAACTTAGCACAATTGTTATTCCATTTAAGATAAGAAAATTGAGGAAAATGATTCTTATGACTGTAAAAAGTACAAATCTAGGTAAGTATAGTATCAAAGTAAGAAGAAAAGATTAATACTAAACTAAACAATGTTACTTTAGAAAAAATTACCAACAATTACAAAAATTCTGGGTGGGATTTTTTCACTTACTTTTCAAGACCTTACTTAACTTATTTTTCCATCTAGGAAAAAATCACCTCTAAAGAATGTAAAATGCTCACCTCCTATCACTCATTATGTCAAAGGACAACACCTCCAGCCTGACACCAGGGTCTTTCATCTTAACAGGGATCCCTGGGTTGGAAGCTGCACATGTCTGGATCTCCCTGCCATTCTGCTTTATGTACATCATTGCTGTTGTGGGAAACTGTGGGCTCATCTACCTCATCAGTCATGAGGAAGCCCTGCACAGACCCATGTACTATTTTCTGGCCCTGCTCTCCTTCACAGATGTCACCCTGTGCACTTCCACTGTACCCAATATGCTTTGTATATTCTGGTTTAACCTCAAGAAGATTGACTTTAATGCTTGCCTGACCCAGATGTTTTTTGTTCACATGCTGACAGGGATGGAGTCTGGGGTGCTCATGCTCATGGCTCTGGACCGTTATGTGGCCATCTGCTACCCCTTACGTTATGCTACCATTCTCACCAACCCTGTCATTGCCAAGGCTGGTTTTGTTACATTCTTGAGAAGTGTAATGCTCATGATCCCCTTCACTTTCCTCACAAAGCGTCTGCCTTATTGCAGGGGTAATTTCATTCCTCACACCTACTGTGACCACATGTCTGTAGCTAAGGTGTCCTGTGGCAATTTTAAGGTCAATGCTATCTATGGTTTGATGGTCGCCCTTTTGATTGGTGTGTTTGACATTTGTTGTATTTGTGTATCTTATACCATGATTCTGCGAGCAGTGGTGAGTTTATCATCTGCAGATGCCCGTCATAAAGCTTTTAGTACCTGTACATCTCATATATGTGCCATTGTAATTACCTATGTCCCAGCTTTTTTCACATTTTTCACTCATCGTTTTGGAGAAAACAGTATCCCTCACCACTTACACATAATTATAGCTAATCTTTATCTGCTGACGCCCCCTACAATGAATCCAATTGTTTATGGAGTGAAGACCAAACAGATTAGAGAAGGTGTGATAAAATTTTTATTTGGAGACAAGGCTATCATTACCCAAGACAAATCATGAAATGCTATATACTAGAAGTATAAAAATAATAATGATAAATACATTTATGAAATATCTGATAAAAATGTCATAGAAGCATGATTCTTTTCAATCTTTTCAATAAAAATGCTTTATAAAGACATTGCAAGTATATGCTATAAAATGTTTTCTTTGTGTAAATAATTTGCCAAAGAAGAGAAAACAGAATATGAATATTTTATATGAATTATTTATAGTATTTATTTATTTTTGAAACATTTATAGAGTTTTGTCTAATAAGAAGAGAGGGAAATGAGCCAGCTTTCAGTGCATGATGTACAGAGTCAATGTCAGAAAAAGAACCTGAAGTATGTGTGGAAAAGAAATGCTCCACAGGAAAGACGTATTCACCTCAAATCAAGCATATTGTTGTCATGGAATAATGTGGGTCCTGTGTTTCAATGTTTTCCAATATTTTAATTTTATTTATTTTTATTTCTTGGTGTTTGGGCCACAGCCAGCATCACTCAGGGTTTACTCTTGGCTCTGTGTTCAGAAATCATTCCTGTCAGGCTGCAGGGACCATATGGGGTACCAGGAATAAAACCCTGTCATCAGCATGCAAGATAAATAAGTACCTTACCCATTGTGCTATTGCTCCAGTCCCAATATTTTAAAATCCAATTATCTCTGGATATATTTAAAATTTTCCAAACTTTAGTTCATCACACACTAGGATATTTTAACACTGAATTTTATTTATTTATTTATTTATTTATTTATTTATTTATTATTTATCTATCTATCTATTTATCTACTTCATTTAGGACATGCTTTAGGCTGAGACCTGAGCAATGGCACAGCTATAGCAGCAGGTAGGGCATAAGCCTTGTACATGGTTGACCCGGGCTAAATCCCCAGCATCCCATACGGTCCCTTGAGCCTGCCAGGGGTGAATTCTAAGTGCAGAACAGTAGTAACCCCTGAGCACTGCCAGGTGTGGCCCCAACTTTCAAATAATAATAACAATAATAATAATAATAATAGACATGCCTATGTTAAGAATTTTATTTTTCATATATCTTAAGTTTGTAACTTCCTTGTAAAATGTAAATAAAATAGCTCAAATAATGATTAAATACTAATATATGTTACAGTTCATTCAATTAATCATTAAATTTTGGGAATAGTTAGGACAGATTACTGACAATACTTGGATTTAATGATAAAGGTAACGTTAAAGTGATTCAATCCCTAACATAGTGTACTCATTCTAGGTTCTTATCACCAGTACAGAAGAGAATTCAAGTAAAAAATTAATAACAAATAAAAGTATGGATTTAATTTGGATAAAGTAAATTGTATATAGGATGACATAAGAAAAAAGTGAGTTTTGAGTTCAGAAACTATAAAAGTATAATCTATTATCCTTTTAAATTTGATTTTGGGGAGGTAGTTTTTTACCACTGATAACATTATTAAATGGCTACTTATATATTTGTTTTCAGAAGTGACCCTTGATAGTCCTTAGGTGATGTGGTTCTGAGGAATTTGAAATGGGTTCAGCATGATGCAGATGCTTCCTTCACCTTAATACCCATACAACATCTTTGGCCATAATTTTCATTTTTAAGATCTTGAGAGACTAATCTCTTTAAAATTAGATTACTTACATTTCATCAAATATTAAAAAACGTACTACTAATATTTATTTGGTTAGATAAATGTTCTTTTGGGGATGGCACACACAGAAACTCCAGAGGTTACTCCTGGCTCTGCTCTCAAAAATTGCTCCTGGCTCAGGGGACCATATGGGACACTTGGAATTGAACATGTATCTGTCCTGGGTCAGCCACATGCAAGGAAAATGCCCTACCATTGTGCTACCACTCTGCCCCTAAATAAATGCTCTAATGTAAAAACACCACTTAGCATAATTTTATAATACAAATAGAAAATTATAATTGGTATTATTATTATGGCTTATGAATTTCATCTGTAATTAATTCCAATTACTAAGGTGTGAGGAAAAGCTATTCATTTTGTACAGACATGAATTCTCATAAATATAAAACTGATCCAAATGAACTGATTTTTCTGGATTTTTTCTATGTGATTGTTCCATTTCATGTACTTGAAATGATTAGCACCAAACCACTGATTTTTAGTTTAGCTGAGGATATAAAATACAATGAAATCATTATTATTAAGAAATAAGGCAATGTTTCCAAAATAAACTCTGTGTAATTCCTCTCTATTCCCTTCTCAAATTTTCTTTTTTCCCACAGGTTTATTTTTCAAGTCTTTATTTCTTCAAAAAATTAATCTACTTTCTTACCACTCAGATTACTATAGAATAAAGTTTTATGTCTTCCTCTGTAGTTATTTCAAAAATGTTGTCTATTTTTTGTCAGTGAAAGATGGTTTTCAAAGAGTTAAGAAAAACTAACAAAGTGTCCAGGTGCATCAACAAGGCTCTTAATAATATGTGTCACTTCACATGATTTCTGCAAATATCTCTGAGTGTTTCCCTGGTGTCACACAGAACTAGAGACCTATCACACTATACAACTCAGGTTATTTCTGAATTTTAAACTTTGGGCATTTTATTAGAGGTTTTGAAAATGTTCTGTCTATAATATACTGAGCTATTTGTCTAAGTATTATATATAACACACATGTTTTTTTAATAAAACTTGATAACCAAATGGTGAAAATTTTCTTAATTTTGTGGAGATGGGACAGTGTATAATCAACCATCATGATTTATATCGGATGTCCCATGTAGTACCCTAAGTCTGTCAGGAGTAATACCTAATTGCTAATCCCAGAGTAATTCCTGAGCACTAGTAGGTGTCATCCCACACACACACATACACACACAATTACACACATAAAACAGAGTAGCTAATGATGACACTGAATTTACTCAGGTGATTACTTTTAGCAAATAAAAAAAAGTACAAAATATTAATGAGGCACAAATTTGGGCAGCTCTGGAGTATTGTTTCACAACTCCATATCTCATGGGATTTTTTTGGGTCAAGGGAGTATCTTTAATTTTTTTAGTTTTTATTTTTTTATATTTAATATTTAAATATTGTGGCTACAATGTTTAATAAGATATATTTTCCCACAAAGTTGTTTATGATTGAGTTCAAGTCATACAATATACAACCTTCACCAGTGCACATTGTTCTTGTTTTTTTTTTGGAAGGGGGATTTGTGAGTCACTGTGTGGTAAGATTATATTGCATTGATAAGTTGATATGCATCTTCCTGATGATTTAATTATGAAGATATTTTCATGTCTTATGGCCATTTGAAATACTTTATTTTTTGAAATTTTTTAAGAAAATGCATTTTAATTTTTTTTTGCCATTTTGAATGGAGTTAGATTTTTTTTTTTTTTGGCTAAGCTCTACCAGTGCCTTGTCTATCTTAGATATTAATCCTTTATCAGAGCTATACTGGGAAAATAGTTTCTCCCAGTTTGAAGTAGTCTTTGATTTCTAATTACAATTTCCTTTGATATTGAAACTAAAGGCCTCTTACTTGAATGTAGACCCATTTGTTCAGCTTTGCTTTCACTTGCTTGAACAGTATTATTTTATGCATGAAGATGCCTTTAGTTTCAATATCATGGAGCTTTTGCTTACACTTTTCTCTATGTACCTTATAGTTTTAGGTCTGATATCAAGTTTTTTAATCCATTCTTATTTGAATTTTGTGCACAGCGGTAAAAAGAGGCCAAAGTTTATTCTTTTACATGTTTTCCCATGCCACTTGTTGAAGAGGATTTCATTGCTCCACTTTATGTTTCTTGCCTCTTTATGAATGATTAATTGATCATATACCTTGGAGTCAGTCTCAGAATCTCAGAGTACTCAAGACTACATCAATATCAAGTCTTTATTCCAATACCATGTTGTTTTAATAACCACTGCTTTATAGAACAGTTTAAAATTGGGGAAAGTGATGCAACGAGTTTTCTTTTTTCCACAAAAATTGCTTTAGCTATTCATGGATGTAGTATTTTATCCACTTCTTTGAAAAATTTCATGGCTGACTCTGATAACCATGACTGGGCAGAACTCATCCTGAGATAAATAAAAAGGACCCTAGTGTAGGCTTTGGCCTACGATCTGTACAACAACCAAGATCTCTAATTCCAGAGGTCTGACTGAAACAACTTCAACTGAGCAGATTATGGGGAAATATAATGAAAGACTCTATCCTAGGCTTCATCCTAGGAGCGGGGCAAAAACCAAGACCACCAATTACAGAAGACTGATTAAAACAACAGTGATGGATCATAGCTCTGAGAACCATAAAAAAAGACCTCATCTTAGGCTCCATCCTTTGACCTCCGCAAATATCAAGATCTCTGGCTACAAAGGCATGATTTTATCACACACACGATAGAGTGGAAAGTTTCCAGACAACACAGATGGACACAAAAGAGAGAATAAAAGGGAGAATAAAAGAGCATGTACGGGAACCTGTAGTTGTTTCCATGACAGTATACTTCAAGGGCAGAGAAATCCTGTATCTCTTATGTCAAGGGATTCTTTTCTAATCTCCCCATACTGTGCCTATGCAAGGAAAAAAAAGAGAGAGAAAAGCAAAAATCAAATTTTTATCTTTTATTTTATTTTTTATTTTTATAGTTGTGTTATTGTTATTGTTTGTTGCTGTTTTTATTTTCTTTTGTGCTTTGTTTTGTTTTTATTTCAGTAATGTGGTTATTGTATGGCTGCTGTCAATATTGCCCTGGTGCTCTTTAAGTTTTTTGTTTGATTTTTTTTATCTTTTTAATTTATCTATTGTTTGTATTGTTGTTATGTTTTTCTTCCTTCTCCCTTTCTGCTATTAAACTGATAGATATAGCCGCTAGAAGGACTCCTCTCATTTTTATGCTTATTTGATTTTTGTCCCATTTTATTTATTTTTTCTCTTTCCTTCAAACAGAACCACCCAACTTGAACCATCTTGTTTCTCCTCACTAATGGAGGGGAAAATAATGGAGGATAACAAGACCAAACATTCATATGAACATAAGTAGAAATTAAAAAATAAAAGGATCAAACTTAAGCACAAAATCTAAAGCCAACGACAACTGACTCGATACTCAATTTACAACATACCAGACACAGAGCAGACCACCTATACTACCAGCCTGGGGGGGTATGAATGCTGGGAACAGGGGTGGAGAAAGGACAATATTGGTGGTGGAAACGCCCCTGATTTAATATCACTATATACCAAAAAATCACTGTAAAAGATTTGTAATTCACTTTAATCAAAATAAAAAAAAAAAGAAATGACTCAGGGAGGCCTAAAATAAATGCCACATTTTGATAAAAGCAAGGAAGAAAGAAAGCAAGAAAGCAAGCAAGAAAGCAAGAAAGAAAGAAAGAAAGAAAGAAAGAAAGAAAGAAAGAAAGAAAGAAAGAAAGAAAGAAAGAAAGAAAGAAAGAAAGAAAGAAAGCAAGAAAGAAAGAAAGAAATAAAGAAAGAAAGAAAGAAAGCAAGAAAGAAAGAAAGCAAGAAAGAAAGAAAGAAAGCAAGAAAGAAAGAAAGCAAGAAAGCAAGAAAGAAAGAAAGAAAGAAAGAAAGAAAGAAAGAAAGAAAGAAAGAAAGAAAGAAAGAAAGAAAGAAAGAAAGAAAGAAAGAAAGAAAGAAAGAAAGAAAGAAAGAGAGAAAGAGAGAGGGAGGGAGGAAGGGAGGAAGGAAGGAAGGAAGGAAGGAAGGAAGGAAGGAAGGAAGGAAGGAAGGAAGGAAGAGAGAGAGAGAAAGAAAGAAAGAAAGAAAGAAAGAAAGAAAGAAAGAAAGAAAGAAAGAAAGAAAGAAAGAAAGAAAGAAAGAAAGAAAGAAAGAAAGAAAGAAAGAAAGAAAGAAAGAAGAAAGAAAGAAAGAAAGAAAGAAAGAAAGAAAGAAAGAAAGAAAGAAAGAAAGAAAGAAAGAAAGAAAGAAAGAAAGAAAGAAAGAAAGAAAGAAAGAAAGAAAGAAAGAAAGATAGAAAGAGTGGGATGGAGGTAGGAAGGAAGGAAGGAAGGAAGGAAGGAAGGAAGGAAGGAAGGAAGGAAGGAAGGAAGGAAGGAAGGAAGGAAGGAAGGAAGGAAGGGAAAGAGGGAGGGAGAGAGGGAGGGAGGAAGAAAGAAAGAAGAAAGAAAGAAAGAAAGAAAGAAAGAAAGAAAGAAAGAAAGAAAGAAAGAAAGAAAGAAAGAAAGAAAGAAAGAAAGAAAGAAAGAAAGAAAGAAAGAAAGAAAGAAAGAAAGAAAGAAAGAAAGAAAGAAAGAAAGAAAGAAGAGAGGAAGGAAGAAAGAAGAGAGGAAGGAAGGAAGGAAGGAAGAAGGAAGGAAGGAAGGAAGGAAGGAAGGAAGGAAGGAAGGAAGGAAGGAAGGAAGGAAGGAAGGAAGGAAGGAAGGAAGGAAGGAAGGAAGGAAGGAAGGAAGGAAGGAAGGAAACAAAGAAAAATGTAAAAATGCCATGGGTATTCTTACAGGTCTTTCAATAAATCTGTACATTGCATTGAGAAGAACTATTGGCACTTTAATTGTGTTAATCTTCCCAATCTTTTAGCAGGGTATATGTCTTCATTTTCTTGTGTCTTTTTTTTTTTTCGGCCACACCCGCTATCTCTCCGGCCCCTGTCTTGCTATTATAGTTTTTCTCAAATCTATCAGCAGGGACTGGAACGATAGCACAGCAGTAAGGTGTTTGCCTTGCATATGGCTAATCCAGGTTGGACATTGTTTGATCCCTGGCATCCCATATGGTCTCCCGAGCCAGGAGCAATTTCTGGGCGCATAGCCAAGAGCATCACTGGGTGTGCCCAAAAATCAAAAAATCAAAAAACAAACAAACAAAAAAGCCTATCAGCAATTGTTTTAACTATTTTTCTGGCACCTCTCTGGGTGCATATATATTTAGGAGTGTGATTTATTTCTGGTGTATACATCTCTTGATTATTGACAAATGCCCATCTTGTCTCTTTCAAACTTCTTAAGGATATAGTCCTTGTTCTCAGATATAGTACGACCAACTCAGCTTTTTTATTTTTAGTAATTTCTTTATTTAAGCACTATGGTTACAAAAATGTTTGTAGTAGGATTTCAGTCATCAAATGTACAACACACCTCATGAGTATAACTTTCACATAACCGTTATTTTCCCTCCTACCCCATCTATCTTCAGACAGGCATTCTATTTCTCTCTCACTATCATTGCTATGGTAGTTGTTAGTGTAGTTATTTCTCTAACTATGCTCACCACTCTTTGTGGTAAGCTATATATCAAGGCTGGTCCTTCTGGATCCCATCTCTATTGTCTCTCTGTATTATTACCATACTGTCTTTTTTTTTAAAATGTCACAGATGACTGACATGATTCTGTGTCTATCTCTCTTACTCTGATTCATTTCACTCAGCATAATAGTCTCCATGTCCAACCATTTATAGGCAAATTTCACAATTTCATTTTTTTTCTAAATGCTGTGTAGCATTGCATTGTGTAGATGTACCACAGTTTCTTTTGCCACTGATCTACTATTGTCAGGCACCAGGGTGGTTTCCAGATAAGACGATTGTAAATAGAACTGTAATGTACATAGGAGTGCACAGGACATTTTATAAGTGTTTCTGCATTCCTAGAGTATATAACCTAACGTGCAATTGCTGGATCATATGGGAGCTCAATTTCAGTTTTTTGAGAAATATTCAAATTATTTTCCAGAAAGGCTGAACTAGATGACATTCCCACCAGCAATGAATGAGAGTTTCTGTCTCTCAATATTCACACTAACTTGTACTTTGTGATGTGTGTGATGTGTGACAGTCTCAGATTTTACCTCATTGTTGTTTTGATTTGCATTTCCCTAATGATTGGTGATGTGAAGTATTTTTTCAGGTTCATTTTGGCCATCTATATTTTTTTTTGAGAAAATGTCTTCTCCCAAATTTTTGATGGAATTAGATGTTTTTTCATTTATTTTCACTTTTTTGTTTTGTTTTGGGGCCATACCTGGCAGTGCTAAGAGGTTAATCCTTGCTCTGCACTCAGAAATTTCTCCTGAGAGGCTCAGGGAAAATACTGGATACCAGAGATTAAATCGAGTCCATCTCAGGTTGCCTGCATGCAAAGAAAATGTCCTACTGTTGTGCTATCACTCCAGCCCACTAGATATTTTTTCTTTTTATGTTCTGTCAGTAACTTGTAAATCTTAGATACTATTCACTTTTATGATGGGTAATGAGTGAATAGTTTCTCCCATTCTATGTGAAGCCTTTGTATCCTAGCAACTAAACAGTGCTTTGAAGTGCAGAAACTTCTGAGTTTAATGTAATTTTATTTGTTTATATCTGCTTCCACTTGTTTCGATAGTAGTACTTTCTCCTAAGACCCTTTATCTCAATGTTATGGCAGTGTTTTTGCTTATGTTTTCTTCTATATACATTATAGTTTCAGGTCTGATATGATGAACATGGTATTAGAGGTCAGAGTTTGCTTTTTGCATGTGGCTGACCAACACCACTATTGATGTTTCCCAACACCACTATTGTGGTGTTCCAACACCACTATTTTGCAAAGGCTTTCCTTGCTCCATTTTGTGTTTCTTGCCCCTTTTATAAATGATTGATTGTATGTCAGGGATCATTCTCTGAATGCTCAAGTTTATTCCACTTATTTGAGGTTCTGTCTTTATTCCAGTACCATATATCACATCACAAAGAAGAATAACTTGTGGGGCATTGTTGGCTGGAAGTTTGCACTGGTGAAGGGGGGGTGTACTTTGTATAACTGAAACCCAATTACAAAATGTTTGTAACCATGGTGCTTAAGTAAAGATATTTAAGAAATGAGAGTTGTTTTCTTGAATGACTGTCCTCCAACATTTGACTTTGAGTCTATATTTGCACTATTTAGGTATTTTTCTTGCGGAAAGCAAACAGCTGGATTCAATTTCCGATCCATTTTGTCACTCTGTCTCCTAACAGGTGAATTTAGTCCATTGACATTAAGAGAAAGGATTGTCTTTTTTATTTTAGGAGGTTGGTGTATTTAGTGGGTCTGCCTTGCTTTGAAGTAGACATTTCAGTTTGTCTTTAGGTTGGTTATGAGTCTGCTACATTTGTCAACTATTGTTTATCTATAAAGCTGTGTGAGTTCCTTCAAACCTGAATGAATGAATGTCTGCCTGGGTAAAAAATTCTTGAAGAAGCATTCATTAAGTTTTTCACTATCTCCTAGCACTAGCTTCAGACTTGGAGAGTAGTTTGTGATAAATCTGATGGATTTTTTTATTATTCTAATTTCCCTTTTGATCTTGCTGCTTTTAGTATTCTACCTATAACTGTGGTTTTCATCATTGTGATAGGATTTGCTTTAGGGTGCTTTTCATTGGGTCTCTTTTAGCTGGTACTCTTCAGGCATCTAGAATATGGTTGCATGCACTTTTCTGTTGATACTTCATGAAAGTTGTCTTTTAGGATCTCTGGAATCCAATAAATATTATGTTGTTTCTATAGAATTTATCCCAGAGTTCTATTGTGAGCTGTATAATCTTTTTGAGTATTTTTTCCCATCTTTCATCATTTATTTTATGGCTTTTTCCAACCTCTTCTGTTGTATGGAGGTATTATACAGCTCATCTTTCAGCTCACTGATTCTGTCCCCAGCAAATTTTAATCTACTGGTGAGGCCCTTCAGTGAGTTTTTCATTTCACCTACTGAGTTTTTCAGTCCTGTTTCTGTTTGAAGTTTTCTCATTTCTAGTCTTATATCCTCTACAGTCTTTTTTGTGGTTTGGTGGGTTCATTTTATGGTTTCTTAGAGTTCTTTGAACATCCTTCACATTTTCTCTCTACGGTCCTTATCAGGAGGCTCTATAGGTGGTCAGTACTAGTTGGAACTTCAGAACCACAATCTTCACTCTCTAAGCATGATGGGGTTCTGCATTATTTCCTCATTGTTTCTTTTGAAGTGTGGTGTTTTGAATGTGTTGTGTTCAGGCTCATTGACTAGAAGAAATGCACAGTCAACTAGAGTGGATATTAAGGAAAAGGAGAAGTTTAAGAAATAGAGCTGAAGAGACTTACAATCATAAGCTGCAAAAAAGATAAAATTTTGTAGTCTTCTGCAACATGAAGATGAAATGTCCTTTATTCTCACTCAACTTTGTAGTATATACAGGCAAATTTAGATAAGAGACAATATCAAAGAATATCAATTCCTTGACCTTGAATTAATAAAACATGCTTATCAATATACATAGTTTTAATATGGAACTTGAAGTTATATAGTAACAGTGATGGAGCATCATAGGCACTTTGATGGTATCTAAAAATAGACTGAAATAGGCTTTTTACATCAATACCATAAACTCTAGCACTATTGTTACAGTGTTACCTAAACTATACCGAAAGAACAACAATAAAATAAAAGAGCAATGAAACTAAAAACTGGTCCTTTAAAAGAATAAGCAATATTGATAAACTCACAGAGAGAAAAATCTCTAATAAAGTGAATCAAACATAAAAGCATCAACATTATAACAGATACTGCATTGATATAAAATATTCATAACCCTACTAAAAATGACTTTTTGTAAAAAGGGATGTTTGTATTTCACCAAGTTTTGCTCAGAGCTTACTCCTTGCACTGTCTGAAAGAACCACTTCCGGTGTGATTGTTGGGCAACATGTGATTCTGTGGGTCAAACTCCTCTGTCAGTGCAAAGCAAGTGTACAATCTCTCTACTATCCTGTCAGACCCAGGTGGTATTAATATTATGTATTTATGTTAGAAATAAAAAGGGAACATATATTGGTTGATTAAAATGCACAAGCCATGAATACTGTTGCTTGGGCTATACCCCAGAAACTAAAGAATGCTGTGTGCACTGAGATCTTAGATAGGACTTAAAGGTCTTTCTTTGTTCCTTAATATATAAGCATCACACCAGTTGATTAAAGCACTGCATGCTGTAAATGACAATCCCTGTGTTTTTTTTGTTTGTTTGTTTGTTTTGGTTTTTGGGCCACACCCTGTGACGCTCAGGGGTTACTCCTGGCTATGCGCTCAGAAGTTGCTCCTGGCTTCTTGGGGGACCATATGGGACGCCAGGGGATCGAACCGCGGTCCGTCCTAGGCTAGCGCAGGCAAGGCAGGCACCTTACCTCCAGCGCCACCACCCGGCCCCCAATCCCTGTGTTTTTTTAACTGAGCTCCTTGCATCCCTGTCCCATGTCCACTAGAGATGTAACAGTTACAAATCAGGGAGTAAAAAAAAAGAGTCTAATGGGTAGTTGTGAAGGTATTTTGGTAGTGGATGACTTGCAATAAAGTTGTTCCCTTAAAACATAAAACATAAAACATTGCACTCCGTAAGCCAATGTTTTCTCAAGGCTTAATATACATTATTTAATAAAACAAAAAGCATAAAGCTATTTGCATTATTTGGAAATTTTCATAATAATATTAAATACTAAAATAAATTATTAGTATTAATATATTTATTAATCCTGGGTGAACATTTGGTGAAACAATAGCTACATTCAAATAAAAATGTTTAATTTTATTAAAACACAGTAGTGGTCCTGGAAAGATAGTACAGAGGGTTGGGAACTTGTCATGCAAGTGGGTGACCCCAGATTTGTTCCTAGAACTTGTTTTGAGTTCTTCAGGACTCTGAGCACAGAGCTAACAGTAAATCTTAGTCACAGCCAAATATAGCCCAAAACAAGAGAAACAAATGCAAAAAGACAGTAGGATGAATAAGCTGTTTATTAAATTTAAATAAAATCAACTAACTGCATTACAAAATGAGTCTAAATATAAAAATTATTTTTACATTAAAAATTTTTAAGAATAACAGAATTTCCCATAAACTTTGGTTAATTATTGAGAAGGAATATTTGACTAGATGCTTCTGGCTCCCAGCACAGATGTGCTTGATTCCAGTAAGCTCTCAAAAATAAAACACTAAAAGGATTCTAAAATCTATCCATATTGAAGAGAAGACATTAACTTGGTAGTGTTCAGCACTGCTGTTTTGTGATATGGTTAGGATGCACCATAGGGTGCTGCAAATCAAACCTGAGTAGATCTCAAGCAATGCAAGTAAGCTGCTACTTCATACCCCTAATATTTTTATTAATATTTAATACATATTTCATATATTACATTTGTATTTTACAGAAATATTTTTATAAAATTTAGGCTTTGACAGAAATACATATCTTAATAAATTTATTTATAAATAACTTTTATATAAATGTTTTATAAATGTTATACTTATTTTAATAACAAATATCACACACAAATTTAGTAATTTGTAAAATTAGTAAGCTTATCCTAATATTTGGAAACTATGTTATAAAAGTACAAGGTGTATGTTTCATAGTCATTTGATTATACATAATGTGATATTCAAGTGTTTTATTTTTAAGATATAGTGATATAACTTTAATGTTATGAATATTTTCCCTTTTATTCAATTGTTATATATTTCTTGATCTTACTCTTCTTAATTTCCACTTAAATTGTTTTCTGATTCATTTTACTTTCAATATTTATTTTTCTGATCTAATCCTTGATCCGTTAGTCCTCTAACATCAGTTCTAAATTTTCTTAATAGTGAAATAGCGAAATTTTCTAAAACCTCTTTCTTTACTGAAATGACACTCAGAAAGCTATAAATTGCTTTAGTTTTCAGTATAACAGCTTCATTATATTCTTCTAAAATCAGCTTGATTAAAAACTTTAAGAATTACTTTCTAGTGTTTGTGAACTCTAGTAAATCACTAAATATTTATGCCTACTTCATTTATATGTTCAGAAGAATTAAAATGGTAGGATCAACAGGAAATTCCAAAGGTAAAGGACAAAATTTATTTTATTTATTTATTTATTTATTTATTTATTTATTTATTTATTTGCTTTTTTGGCCACTCTCAGTGAAACTCAGGGGTTAGTTACTCTTGGCTATGTACTCAGAAATTGCTCCTGGCTTGGGGGACCATCTGAGACATCAGGGGATCCAACCTCGGTCCTTTCTATGTTAGCACATGCAAGATGGGCCACTGCTCCAGACCCTAAAAAAATATTTTAATGAAACAAAATTTGTCACATAAATATGCAATGAAAAGAATGAAAAATGAAAAAAGATGATTTGGGAATGTATAATGTGTTTTCTTATCTATGTACAGTTTGGGGCCGGAGAGATAGCATGGAGATAAGGTGTTTGCCTTTCATGCAGGACAGTGGTTCGAATCACTGCATCCCATATGGTCCCCTGAACCTGCCAGGATATATATATGTTTATATGTATATATGTATATATTTTTGTATGTATATATGTATGTATGTTTGTATGTATATATATATATGTACAGTTTGATTATGTGTCATATTATAATCTGAGATATTTTTTGTTTGTTTTTGCCAGACCTGCTATTGCTTGGGATTACTCCTGACTCTGCTCTTTTTTTTTTTTTTGTTTTGTTTTTGGGCCACACCCAGCGTTGCTCAGGGGTTACTCCTGGCTGTCTGCTCAGAAATAGCTCCTGGCAGGCACGGGGGACCATATGGGACACCGGGATTTGAACCAACCACCTTTGGTCCTGGATTGGCTGCTTGCAAGGCAAACGCCACTGTGCTATCTCTCCGGGCCCCTGGCTCTGCTCTTAAAAGCCACTTCTGGCTTGCTGGATACTATGATACTGGGGATCAAACCCAGGTTGGACATGTGCAAGGCAAATGCCCTACCCACTGGACTAACGATCTAGTCTCTGAAATATTTTTTACTGTACAAACTTTACTCATTCTGCATATTCTCTGACAGTTTCTAAATAAAAATGCTTAAAACTTAAAAGGTTTTTGAAATCTGAGAAAAAAACTATTCCATTCTGTGCATGTTATTAACTAAAACCTAGTAAATAAAATAATTTCTGTATGTTATTTTTTATCCAGAATCTCAAGTTAATACTTATATAACTGTTTAATTTAATTGTAAATATTTATATGTACTATCTTCTACCTTATAACTATTTAAATTTTCATTCTCATCATCTACACTATTTTTCTTTTCATTTATGCAAAACATATGTTTTGTATAATAGCATTATGCCTATATTATTTTGCACTCAAAATATCTTTCTCTCTAGTAAACAATTTAATCACTCCTTCACGAATCTGTTTGGTCTTCACTCCATAGACAATTGGATTCAAGGTGGGAGGCAGCAACAGATAGAGATTGGCTATAATTATGTGAACATTGTGTGGTATAGTTTTAGCCCCAAACCGGTGGGTGAAGAAGTTGAAAAAAGCAGGGACATAGGTAATAACAATTGCACATATATGTGATGTGCAGGTGCTAAAGGCTTTGTGACGAGCATCAGCAGATGCCAGGTTTACTACAGCACGAATAATCATTGTATAAGACAAGGAGATACAGAAGATATCAACCCCTCCAATTAATACGGCAACTATGAGACCATAGATAGCATTAATCTTTATGTTTCCACAAGATAATTTGGCTACAGCCATATGGTCACAGTAGGTATGGTGGATAAGGTTGCCCCTACAGAAGGGAAGACGTTTGATTAAGAACATGAATGGAATCATGAGTAACACACTCCGGATAAAGGTAGCAAGCCCTACTTTGACAATTACAGTGTTGGTGAGGATAGTAGAATAGCGTAAGGGATAGCAAATAGCCACATACCGATCCAAAGCCATTAGCATAAGCACACCAGACTCCATGGCTGTCAGCATGTGGATGAAAAACATCTGCACGAGGCAGGCATTAAAGTTAATATCTGTGAGATGGAACCAAAAGATACAAAGCATATTGGGAACAAATGTAGTACACCCACTAATATCTGTCATGGATAATAAGGCTAGAAAATAATACATGGGCCGATGTAATGCCTCAACATGAATAATGAGATAGATGAGCCCACAGTTCCCCACAATAGCTATACTGTACATGAAGCAGAATGGAAGAGAAATCCAAACATGTGCAGCTTCCAGTCCAGGGATCCCATTAAGGATAAAATATCTTGGTGACAGGTTGGAGCTGTTGGCTCTGTGCATTACAGTCAGTTGCATGTCATGCTATTTTCTTTGCCATTAAAATTATCCTACATGGAAAGAAAATAATGACATTAGTTTCAGCCAAAGACAAAAGAGTAACATGATGTTGGTCAAAACAAATACTTTTTTTGTACCGTTGACTAATTTTCATGTCATAGACCCTTTAATAATATTGCCAGTGGCCGGAGTGATAGCACAGCAGGTAGAGCATTTGTCTTCCAAATGGCAAACCTGGATTTGATCCCTGGCATCCGATATGGTTCACCAAGGCTGCTAGGAGTGATTTCTAAAAGCCGAGCCAGGAGTAACCCTTGAGTGCTTGCCAGGTGTAGCTCAAAGACAAATAAATAAATAAATAAATAAATAAATAAATAAATAAATATAAATTTATTATCACATAATCTTACTTATCACATAAGCTTTTCTTTTCCATTTTATATCAAATATGTCATCTAGATCAATTATATTGTATGAAGACCTACTTATCACCATATATTTTAGAGTAAATAAATATTTATTCATGAATATATAGATAGAAAACTAGATTTTTCTATGTCAGAAAATAGGGCACACCAAAAACACATGATTTGCAGTGCAAAAAGTAGGGTAAAATGTATCTTGCCATTTTCTTTAAATTGGTCTTGCTGTAAACATGAACTATTTTATTATTTTACTTAAACAAATTTTAGGTTAAATAATTAATGTCATTGTATCTATTGAGTGTCTCATACTTATAAGTGGATAAAAATATATAAATATAATTTTAATTTTTCTTTTGGTACATTATACTTAGATTTTTAAGATTCTTGATAACATTTAGAATTCCAGCTTCTTTGTTTTGGAACAATAATCTACCACGAAAGTCATTTGATTGAAATCCAAAAACTCAGTTTTCGATACAAATATTTTTATATTTTTAGAAGTTCTCTCTTAATTTTTATTTTCTATGATCAACTTTATTTTCCATAAAATTATGTTACTCATTTCATTGTATTTCAATGATTACTTGTTATATTCTTCTATGCTATTTCAATCTACCCTTTATAACAAACATTTCTATAGCTTTTAATTCTTTAATGAGAAGAAACTTCAGCTAAAACTAATTCAGTGCTCATCATAACCGAGGATCATTCTCAGTGATATTCAGTCCACAGGGCCAGGTGGTTCAATACTGAAGCTGATGATAATTTGTTTCTTGGACCCTTAAGCACTGAAAAATACCAAATGTCATTTGGGTGCCTCCAGGGCTACATGCTGTGATGTTAGAGACTGAACCTGGCACCCACACAATGCAAAACATACACCCCTAACTTTTCATCTTTTTCTTATACTCACATGTGATTTTAATAAGTATGCATATTTTTTAATATTTCTGCTTTGGATCACAACTAGATCTGATACTAGGCTCTTTGGGCAAGGTTGATTCCTGGCAGTTCGTAGGGGGTGATATGATGTGGGGTATTCAGGTAAGCAACAGGGAAAATACCTTATTCATGTACTATATTTCTGGTCCCAAATTATGTTCATTTAACTTGAAAAAATACAAATTATAAATTAAAGACCATATTAAATATTATATCATTAAATTTTTTTCTAGAAAAAATTATGTTAGACTTTAAAAATTAAATAGTATAAAATGTTTTTAACCTATGTAAAATAAACCTTAAGTATTTCACCTAAGATTGTCATATAAGGAAGAAAAATTAATATTGTTAGAATTATTTCTAGTATTACTATTATTTTTCTTTATAGAAATTTGTAAATAAAAATAAACCATTTTACATGTATTTCCATATATTCAGTTTATATATTCAGTTACATATTAATATGAAAGTTTCATAATTTTGTTTTTATTTTTGCAATATCTAAAAATTTGATTCATTTTAAATATTTAATTGAGTTTCTCACTGATAAGTCTGGAAGTTTCTCAAATTCTGGCTATATTCATAGCTCAGAAAATTTATCTTAGCTATTTTCATTGTCTTTAATGCTTTCCCACAAGATGCATAATTTAACAAATTTAGGTCTCTTTTCAGTATAAATTATAAAGTATAACGTTTGTTTTGTTTTTGCTTTTGAGCCACACCTGAGGTGTTCAGGGCTTACTTCTGGTTTTGCCCTCAGGGATCATGTTTTGTTGAGCTCCAGGACTATATGTGGTGCTGGGATCAAACTCTTGTTCAAAACCTGCAAGATAAAAGCCCTACTATCTGTATTATCACTCTGTCCCAAAAGTAAGACTTTCTTGTATCTTCCAATTTAAAATTACAACTTGCAACTCTTCATACCATTCTTGGCACAATCAATTATTTTTCCAACTTTTCCTTCAACTATGATTATTAGTATTATCTGTGCCCAATTATGAAATTCTTTATGCATTGGTATTTCTATATATTTTAACAGTGTACTTTATATTTCAAAGAGACTAATACAAGAAAAATAATAGTAAATTAATAGCTTTCAAACTCTTCTTCTGGTTCACTTGCTTTGCAAAACTAAAATATGAGTATGAAATTGTAATAACAATGTATCTCACAAAGGAAACCCATTTTCAAATTGTTAATATTAATATAGACTTAAACATTTTATTAGAGAAATTTAGAATTGGAATTATTACAATGAATAGTTGCTACTATGTCCTTTTGTATTCTATATTTCCTAAAATTATACAGATAAATAATAAGAAAAGCTATTGAAAATTTGTGTCTAGTATTGCTGTTTGTTCATGCAATTGTAATTCTTAGTAGATCTTGATTATCATTTATATTCAAGCAAAGAGGCAATGACATGTGCAATTTGTGATATTTTGAGAAGTTTGGGCTACAAAGCCACCAGTTCCAATTATTGTAGCAAATTTTTTCATTGGTAGAATTTCTTGCTACTTCCTAAGTACTTCTCTGTTCAACAACAGAGAGCAGAGAATGTTTCTATTATTTGTTTACCTTAAACATTTCTTTGGTTTTTATAAAAACAGCATATTGAGTTTTCTTTCTCAGTGTCTAAGCTAGATTTACTTTTTCTCTTCAAGGATATTAAAAAAACATCACAGTCATGATAAAACCCAATTACAAACATGCCTGTAATCATGGTGCTTAAATAAAGATAATAAAAAAACCTCAATAAAGAAAAAAAGAAAAAATAGTGATAATATCTGGCACTGCTTCAGAAAGGTACTAATATGACATATGAGAAAAATATCTTTATCACTTTTTATCAGTAAAATACAAAGCATAGGAACCAAAAGGGTGACTTCTAGCCAAAAAGTTAGAAACAACTAGCACTCTCAGAATAGTTGAGGAAAAGTAAAACTCATTCATTATTGATGGAACTGGTTAGCTTTTGTAGTAAACAGCATGGAGATTTATTGAATATTGTGCAAACAACTGTGCACACAGTGTTCAGGACGTTCAGTCCTAGGTATTTATGCTACCACAAGAACATCACTCTTAAAAGATACCTGCATAGTTATGTTCACTGTGATATTATTTACAATAGACATTATTTGGAAATATCCCAAGTACCAAGTTAGTAGATAATGAAATTGTGTCTAGTATACATAAATGAATTTTACCAGCAATCAGATGAGTTTTATGACATTATGTATTGGACTGAATATTGTCATACTAAGAAAAATATGTCACAAAGATAAAAACAAATATTGAGAGACATCTCTCATATTGAATATAAAGAAACAAAACAAGAGAATAGACTGCTCAATGAAAGCAAGTCTTGAGAATCTGGTTGTGGTATGGTAAATTATAATCTACAAATATGAATGTCTAGACTTTTCAATGGCAAAATTTCCAAAATACTACTAACTGTATAATAATGAGAATGGTTAAAGTCTTAAGAAAAGGTGAGATAGTTCAGTCTTATTGAACCACCATCTAATTAAGCCCCTATTAATTGATAATTTCTATATATATAATATATATATTTTATTATGAATCACATATACTCACCTTAATGTCAGATGCTTTTAAATATTTATTCATGTTGATATAACTCGAAAAAATTGCACCACTTTGGTTTGGAACCTTATATAACAACACTTGGTGGCTTCTCTAGGGGATTTTCTAAGTACAGGATAAAAATTTGTTTGGAGTTTCACTAAACAATATTCCATAGGTCTCTGAGGAAAAATAAATTTAACTTCACAGAAGTTTAATTTATTTTTATGCTGAAAAAGCCTTATTAATTACCCACATGTTTGAATATATATGTTTGTGGCATATATGAATATTGTCTACACATTAAATTATAAATTTGAAATTATAATTTTTGTAAATTTTTAATTTTTATTTATCTTTACCTACTTTGCAATTAAGGGTATCATTAATGTAGTGTAGCTATTTCTGTATTCTCTATTCCAGAGATTCGGTAAAATATATTCTATATAAGTTTGTTTGTAAAATGTACTAGTAAGCCTATCTATCTCAGTAGAAATGCAATATTTTTAAAAAAATTTTATTGAATCAACATGAGAAGAAAAAGCTGTTGATGACTGAGTTTTATATAATATTCTACCAGCTTCCATTTCCTGTCATCAATGCCCCAATCTCCCTCAATGCTACCCCCCAGCCTCCTTGTTTGGTAGATACTGTTCTTCTCTGTCTTCCCTTACATGTTGGTTTTTTATTATTATTATTATTTTGCAATTCTGTTACTGAGAAGATGCTTGCAGAGCATTTTCAGCACACAATTCTTTTTTTTTAATTAATAATTTTTATTTTGATCAAAATGAATTGCAAATCATTCACAAAAGTATTTTAGGTACAGAGTGACATTGAATCAGGGGCATTTTGACCACCAATGTTGTCCTCCTTCCACCCTTGTTCCCAGCATACATCCCATATTGCCCCTCCTTTGCTTGCCAGGCTGCGAGTATAAGTGGTCCCTTCTGTGTCTAACTTGTAGATTGGGTATCGGTTCTGTTGCAGTTGGCTTTGGATTTGGTGTTTAAGTCTGATCATTTTTTATTTCTACCCAATGTTCAGACGACTGTTTGGTCTTGGTGCCCTCCATTATTTCCCCCTCAATTTGTGAGGCAGAACAAGATGGTTCAAGTTATGTGGATCTGTTTGAAGGTAAGAAAAAGAAACAAAAGTAAAAAGGGGTTAAAAATTCAAACAGGCAAAAAATGGGAGGAGTCCTTCTAGAGACTATAAAATTCAATTTAAAAAAAGAAAGGGAAAAAGGAAGGAAATCATAAAAATAATGCAAAAAAATGTACCCCTTCAAAAAAATTAAAACAAACAAAAACCCTAAAAAACACCACAGCAATAAAGACAACAACCGAACACAAACCACAGTCCTGAAATAAAGACGAATCAAAGCACAGGGGGGAAAGAAAGGCAAAGGAAAGAAAAAAAAAAACAAGCAACAACAATTACAAAAAAATGTTTTAATTTAATTTATGCTATTTTTTGCATAGGCACAGTAAAAATTGGGGAGATTAGAAAGGGAATTCCCCTGGCCTAAGAGATATAGGGTTTCTCTGCCCTTGAAATATGCTGTCCTGAGTGATCATTTCCAACTATCATAGTCATAGTGATCCCTTTTCCACCCTTCCACCACCTTAAAATACAGCATTCTTTCTAATCTAGTTTTATTATAACATTGTTTTACTCAATTGTCTGTAATAGAGTCAAATGTTCAAATACTAATCCCATTACCAGTGTGACCTTCCCTTGACCAGTTTCCCCAATTTACCACCAACCATAGCCTGCCTCCACGCAGGCAAAAAAAATTTCCTTCATATTGCTTGTTACAACACAAAAGAAAATGGAATCATCAACATGGGTCAATTTGATATTATTGTTATATCTTCATCTTGATACTAACTGTGATACGAACATCAATGTGTAAGAATTTACTGGGCTGTGGCTGGTGCTAACATTTTCAAAATAGTCAAGGCCATTTATCATAAACCCATGGAAAATATTATATGCAATGGAGATAAACTGAAAGTCCTTCCTGTAAAATCTGGAACAAGACAATCTGTCCTCTCTTGTGATTCCTATTAAACTAGTACTAGAAATAACTTGCCATAGCAATTAAGAACAAAAAGATATCAAGGGCATCTAGATAGGAAAGGAATAAGTGAAGCTCTCACCATTTGCAGATGACATGATACTATATTTAGAAAACCATAAATATTCTACCAAAATGCTTCTAGAAATAGATTAGAAATAGAATGGCATTACAAATTGTCAGACTATGAAATTAATGTGCAAAATCAATGGGCTTCTTATACACATAGAAAAGCACCATTTTCCAAACAAGTGGAAGCAGAGATAAATAAATGGAACTAGATTAAACTGAGAAGCTTCTATACCTCAATGGAAACAGTGACTAGGTTATAAAGGCCACCTACAAAATGGAAGAAGCTATTCACTCAATACCTATCAGATAAGGGACTACTATTAAGATGTACAAGGTACTGGAATAAGTTAACACGAAAAAACTTATCTCATCAAAATTTTTTGAGAATAAATAAACAAACATTTCCTCAAAGAAGAAATACAAATAGCCAGAAGGTGCTACATCCCCACTCAGAAGCACACACACTAAAGTGTAGTGCTTTTCTGAAAAAAGGAATTATGTCAAAAAGGCCCGCTTAGAGAAGTCAAAATCACTTGACCCTTTGCGTGGATTGTTTGATTATTAATTCCAAACTGTAGCTATCTCTCTCTTTATTTTTTAACCATTATAAAATCAGGCCTTAATAATTCTTGTTAACAAAGAAGCACAGTATCAAATCCCCCCAAATTAAGTCTCCCACTGTCCTAACTCCCTTGGCGCCAAGAACTGGTTTTTCAACTTAGCTCATGAGTGAAGTAATTTTCACTTTTTGCTCTGTTTACCCAAAACAGAGTAATTTTCAGTTTTTCTCTGTTTACTCAATAAAAAGCAATTTTCAGTTTTTCCTCTGTAATCTTCAGTGTTTCCCCGAAACTCTGAAACAGTCCACCTGAAAATTACCTTTTCCTCCTGTTTTACCCAAAACAAGGGAACCCAAAACAAGCTGGCCTTTTCACCCTCAGTTTCAACTCTTTTATATGCTAATTTAAGCTAGAGTCCTCCTTTTCTTTCCCCAGTCTCTTTGATGCCTAAAATTTGCATCTGCCTTCCAAGCCTCTAACCTTTAAAAACAGCTAGCTCAAAAAATAAAAATGTCTCCGTTTCTGTAAACGAGAGTCCCCATGCAATCTGCGTGGTTTCATTCATTTCTACAACATATTTTCCGTCGTTCGCCATCCGTGTACCCACTCTCTCCCCGCGGGTTTTTTCCCGAAAATCCACGAAGGATCTGTTTGCAGGCGCTGGCGTCTAGCGAACAGGTTTGGCTCACAGCAAGAAGGCACATGAGAAAATGCTCCACATCTCTAATCATCAGGGAGAAGCTAATCAAAACAACAATGAGACATCATCTCATGCCATGAGACTGGCACACATCACAGATGAAAACAAGTGCTGGCAGGTTTGTGGGAAGAAAAGAACTTTCATTCACTGCTGTGCTGGTAGGAATGCCATCTGTTCCAGTTTTTATGTAAATCAATATGGATATTCCTCAAGAAATTGGAAATTGAGCCCATTTTATCCAGCAATACCACAACTAGGGATGTACCATAGTAACACAAAAACAAAATATAAAAAGTTCCTCTGCACTTCTATGTTCATTACAACTCTATTTACATTATCCAGAATATGGAAACAATTTAGATGTCCAACCACAGATGAGTGGCTAAAAAAAACTGTGGGTATATCTACATAAAGGAATACTACACAATTGTAGGAAAAAACAAGTCATAAAATGTGCATATTCATGGGTGGACATGGATTCTTTTGTTGAATGAAATAAGTCATAGGGAAAGAGATAGACCCAGAACAGTTTCATTCATCTATGGGGTTTAAGAAAAATAAAAAAAATTTTGGTCATAATACCAAGAGACAATAGAGATGAGGATCAGTAGAACCAGTCTGTGATGAAGCTTTCCATAAAGAATGGTGAGTGCAGTTAGAAAAATAACCACACTAACAACTCTCATGACAATGAGAGAGAGAGAAATAGAATACTTGACCAGAAGACAGGTAAGAGTTCAGGGAGGAGGGAAATGTGGCACATTGGTGGCAAGAAAGTCTCACTAATAATGTGAGTGAACATATTTTACTAAAACCCAAATAAATATGTCTGTAACTGCAGTTTTTAAATAAAAAATAATTTAAAAATAAATAAAAATAGTAAAAAACAAACAAGGATGATGGCTAATGCTTGTCTAAATGTCTCCAATTCAAATATACATGGTAACAAAATTAAAATCAGTGTTAAATAATATGGTTCATATAAAACTAGATAATATTGAAAGGTCCGGAAGTCCTAATTTTAGCTGCCCGGCGCAAAGAAATGAAGAGGCTTATGAGTTCCAGCAGATGCTTTAAAAAGTGCTTTTAATACTGACCATTATGAATGGTCAGGGTCTATGAATTCCCACCAGAATCAAAGACCTCGTGGGTCCCTCGTTACCCCCTTATATAGGATGGGAAGTGGGAGGGGAAGAAGAGTCCTTGAGGGCTGGACTTCCGCTACGATAACACCAATGATTCGTGAGGTAGGGGTAGAGGTGGGGCCGAGGCAGTGACGACTTCCTTAAGGGGCGGGGCACCCACCAAGGTTGGTGGGGGGGGGCTGATTTCCCTTTTCAATCCCCACTTCTTGTACTGGAGGCTTCTAATCCTAGAAGCCAATGTGATTTTGGGGCCTTTACTTTCTGATATTACTGGTCATAATTATTTGCATGAGCTAACCCTGCATGGGCCAATGGCTACCAGAAGTAAAAAGGCTTAGGAGGGGCCCCAGTAGGAGTATTAGATAGGGGAGAATTCCATGCCATAAAGACCATAAGGGACCATTTAATAGCTTTGTATCTTGGCCAGCTACTCTTGATGGTGCTTGATTTTGTTTTACACATTTGAAATTAACTTTTGTGAGAGTTTGTTATTTCTGTTTAGCCCTGCTAGTTTTGCTTTTCCAGTTACCAATTTTCCTGCAACTTCTGAGCCCTACCAGTAGAGTGCTCAGACCTAGGAGTGCCTAAGAAATGTATGCTAGGCAGAGGGATGGGCTCTGTTCCTGGGATGATGTTAATGTTGGGGAGCACTAATGCTGGGATGCATAAGCCAAATTTTTACCACATATTTATATCCGTTTCGGAGGTAAATACCCTGGGCTAGAGGGATCAGGCAGGACTTTTGAGCACTGAGTACCTTCTACCTGACCCAGGTTTACAGATTTGATGCTGTTATGAATAGCAAACAGAAGATTTAAAGCTAAACGGGATTACCTTTTGACATAAGTACAGGTAGAAGAAGCAAAGGTTAGATTACCTAGTGAGACAGGGACAGCCAGAGGCCAATTTCCCCCACCCCCAAGAGGGAGGCAAAGGCTGAGGTTTTGCTTTACACACCCATTCTGGCCCCCCAAACACACACATGGGAAGTAGAGGACCGGAGGTAAGCAGTTCGAGCCCTTCCTTAGCAAGTGCCAGGGAGAGCATTTTCAGAGTTAGTGAGTGCATTAGGGCTGAAGTGTGCCCGCCAGACCCGTATCTTGAGAGGATCCTCAGTGTGCTTCACTTTTCAGGTTTTGGATGGAAGGCGTGAACCCAGGAAGCATGCAGTTCACCTTGACAGCAGTTCTTTTCACATAGGCTGTGAATTCCACAACGAAAATAAGGAGGTTTCTGCTTTCTTTTCTTCATTTTTGCAACTTAAACAGCTGTTGGGGTAGAGAGCCCTAAACTCCAGTTGCCTTTCCTGCACTGGGTTAGACAGAGATGAAGAAATTTTATTTTTATTAATGACTGTTTTACTTTTTAACATTACCAAGAGAAGCATAATTTTTGCTACCTGCTTTAACCTCTGGGATAGATAGGCATAATGTTATTCTTAGTAGTTAACTTGGCTTATTAATTTCTGCGGCCTTTATTTTCCCCTTATAGTTTTTTTTTCTTTGATGACCATTTTGCTTTAGAGATTTCATTACCCTAGAAGTTATTAGAGGGAACGTGGTCGAAGATCAATCTTCTGTAGCTACTTCAGGCTGACAGGGGACTGCAGTTTCAATCTCTAGATAGGGTGAAATCTCATATTTCCCTAAAGGAGCAGTTAACTGGTTTACTTTTACAGTTTTAACACCTGAAAAGGATTAGATTAATTATACAGGGGAATATTACTTAACCCACTCAGGCCTTGGAGCAGTAAATAGCACAACTTGAATGGCATAGCTGTTCTTATTGTCTGTAATGATAGCACAAATTAATTAACAGAAAACAAAGCATAATAGCATTATGAATAAACAGTTTTGAGTTACTTCAGTTAGACTAACATTTGCATTTGCAATTTATGATTTGGTTTAATACAACTAGTAAGAGCATTTTTACATAAGTTACTTTAAAGAAGTGGGTTTTAAGTTAGGCCCACTAGAATTTTAATTAGCTACCAAAAATGGTTTTTCTCTCCACCTTTACCTTGTACCTTACCCGGTATTTGAATAACTTGGCTTTTTTCTTTGCACATATACAGCACTGTTGGAGAAATCTCCATCTGGGGCACCCCCATTACTTACAGAGCTTTTTTGAGGATAGGTTGTGGACACTGCAGGTTTTTCACAGTTACTCAGGTTTGGCTGATGAGTTGGTCGGTTCAGCATGAGGTTCTTCTGGCTGGGCATCTCACCCTCTGCAGGAATTTTTAGAGGTGACTTGTCTGTTCCACTCCTCTCCAGGTTTGGAAGAGACTGACCTCGAATTCTCTTCTGAGCTTGAGGGAGAGAGCAGGGCCCACAGGCTGTGATAATCTTCTAGGAAAATCTTCAATTTCCTTACTCAGGCCATTTATTTCAGTTTCTCGCCGGTGCCTGCTTGTCACACCGCCTCAACTCCAATTATTCCTCTGAAAGAGGGCTTTGGGGTTCCCTTACTAATTTTTTTTGATTTTCTGTTTGCATGAGGACTACTCCCCATGCAGAGAGAAAAGCCATTTGCTTGTATTCTGTGCAAAGCAACATGATGCCATGACATAAATGGTACTAAAAGGTTCTGGGAGAAGAGAAAAAGCAAATATTACTTAAATTACTTAGATAATTTTAGAATTTTTTTCTGCAACGAAACATTTTATACATTTTCAAATAAAACCATGACCAATTTTATAAAACCTCCTGTGATACAAATATTAATGTTCTTGGTAACATATAATGAAAAATTGCAAAATAATATTTTAATTATGCTTAATTCTAAATATAGAAATTCACTTAGTTTTCTAAACAGAAAACACCAGGAATTTACGTTACACAAATTAATGTTGAAAACCAGAAAGAATGAATACTTACTACTTTTGGTAGAACATGCTTAAAAACATTTACATTTTTTTTAACCTAGAGACATATTAATAATTATTTAGATTGATTATACACATTTTTATTACACATTTTTAATTTTTTTACACCACTTTTCTTTCTGCATGCAAGGCAAACGCCCTACCATTCGGCTCCTTCTCTTTTTTCTCCCCCTTTTTTTTTTTTTTTTAAGCTTCGCCACTCATTTTTTTGCAGTGGTTTCGCTGCTAAAAATTTTCACGTGCACCGAAAAACAAACAAAAATAACAACAGTAATTTGCAACATTTTCTTATTAATTTTTTTAAGAAACCTTTAAGTTAGAAATTTAAATGCTTAAAAAAATTTTTTTTTTGACTTCCAAACCATTTGCTAGATTTTTCTTTGATATGTAAATGACCTACATTCCTCAGCCAGGTGGAGCTGGGAGGACAATAGTTTGCCCTGGGGCGTGGTGAATTTCTTCACCACGTGGTGAGTTAAAAAGCATTTTTTTTTTTTTTTCGGCTAGAAAAAAAACGGCCAGTTGCTCTTTTTGGCCTGAACGCATGGCAGGATAGTTGGGGAATTGCAAAGTTCAGAAATTCTCCAGGAAAATTTATTCCCGATGGCCATTTGAGAAATCTGGGATTTGCAATTTCCAACACCCCCCGCCAAGTCCCTAGTGTGGACCTTGCATGCGCCAGCTTCCTGGTTGGGTGGGGAGCGGGTTAGGCGGGTTTCGGGCGCCCTCTCGCCGCGCCGCGGGCGGCGGGGGTTGCGCGTTTCGCTGCTGGGACGACTGACGGGCGAGGGAGACGCGGGCTCACTGGCGGTCGGCCCCTTTCCCCAGGGGTCGGCCCTTGAGAGGGGGTCGGGCTTGCGTCCCGTGGTCAGACCAAAAAAAAAAAAAAACATAGAACACACAGACAAGAAACAGACAGACAAACAGACAGCGTGGCGCCACAAATAACCAAGCAAAATGCGTTCAAGTAATCTCTGCATTCCACAATAAATCCTAGACAGACAACTATGCCAATGACCAAGTTCTTGAGCTCCAAAAATCACAGACAGACAACCTCTTCAGCAGCTCGGAACGTCTTCCAGCTGCTCTTACTAAACCCCTGGGGTACCACCAGGGTCGTGACCTAAGCAGCCAAAGTTCGTCAACCTCTTGCCCATCTGGTATACGCATCAGATGGGGAACCACACACACCTGGAAACGCATCAGGTGGAAGATTCCTTAGTCACCCGGGGGGACTTTAACCCCCCTATGAAACAAAGTCTGCTTCTACTCGGTTTCCACATCGAGCAAAGAGCTCATAACATTTGCCAAACCACCACAAAGCTAGCTTCCCACTGGACACAGAATACAACATAATCTCAGACTAAGACAGACACGAAGCAAAGCGTGCTCACACACACACATACACACATCAGAACTCACCAGACACCTTTTCATAGCTTTGTGCCGGGCAGAATGAGTGAGGACTCCTGGCTGGCTCGCCAAAATGAAAGGTCCGGAAGTCCTAATTTTAGCTGCCCGGCGCAAAGAAATGAAGAGGCTTATGAGTTCCAGCAGATGCTTTAAAAAGTGCTTTTAATACTGACCATTATGAATGGTCAGGGTCTATGAATTCCCACCAGAATCAAAGACCTCGTGGGTCCCTCGTTACCCCCTTATATAGGATGGGAAGTGGGAGGGGAAGAAGAGTCCTTGAGGGCTGGACTTCCGCTACGATAACACCAATGATTCGTGAGGTAGGGGTAGAGGTGGGGCCGAGGCAGTGACGACTTCCTTAAGGGGCGGGGCACCCACCAAGGTTGGTGGGGGGGGGCTGATTTCCCTTTTCAATATAAGATTAGTGGATTAGTCATTGATAATATGAAGAATGAATTCTAAAACATATAAGCAAATTAAAATTCTAAATAGACTTTTATAAAATGCAAATTCACAGATAAAACAATAGACTCTATAAATGTTTTAGAGAAATAAAAATATAACTTAGAAATGTAAGACATAGTGAATAGTTTCTCTCATTCTGTGGGTGGCTTTTGTATCCTAGACACTATTTCCTTTGAGGTGCAGAAGCTTCTCAGTTTAATATATTCCCATCTCTTTATCTCTGCTTTCACTTCTCTGGTGCGTGCTGTTTCTTCCTTGAAGATACCTTTAGTCTCAATGTCATGGAGTGTTTTACCTATATGTTGTTCTATATACCTTTTGGTTTCATGCCTGATATCAAGGTCTTTAATTCATTTGGATTTGACCTTTGTGCATTGGTGTTAGATCGGGGTCTGAGTTTGCTGTTTTTGCAAGTGGCTAACCAGTTGTACCAACAACCCTTGTTGAAGAGGCTTTCCTTGCTCCATTTTGGAGACCTTGCTCTTTTATCAAATATTAATTGATTGTAAGTCTGGGGAACATTCTCTAAATACTCAAGTCTATTCTATTGATCTTAGTGTCTGTCTTTATTCCAATACCATGCTGTTTTGATGACTATATCTTTGTAATACAATTGAAATTTCTATTACCTCCCAACGATTCCTTTTACAAGAATTGATTTCATTATTTGTGGGTGTTTATTGTTTCAAATAAATGTCAGGTGTGCTTGTTCCATTTCTTTGAAAAAAGTTATTGGTGTTTTTGAGGGACTGCATTAAATCTGCTCAATGCTTTGTGGAGTATTACCATTTTAATGATGCTAATCTGCCAATCCAAGAGCAAGGTATATGTCTCCATTTCCCTGTGTCCTCTCTTATTTCTTGAAGCAGACTTTTGTAGTTGTATTTATATAGGTCCTTTATCTTGTTAGTTAAGGTGACTCCAAGATATTTAAATTTGTGTGACACTAATATAAATGGGATTATTTTCTTAATGTCCATTTCTTCTCTATCATTATTTGTATATAAGAAGGCCATTAATTTTTGCTTGTTAAATTTGTAGTCTGCCACTTTGCTATATGAATCTATTGTTTCTAGAAGCTTTTAGGTAGTCTTTAAGGTTTTCTAAACAGTGTATCATGTCATCTTCAAACAGTGAGAGCTTGATTTCTTCCTTTCCTGAATGCCCTTGAAATCTTGTTCTTACTTAATCATAAATGGCAAGTACTTCCAGTAATATGTTGAATAGGAATGTGAGAGAGAGCAGCTTGTCTTATTACAGATTTTAGAGGAAAGGCTTTTAGTTTATCTCCATTGAGAATAATATTTCCTATTGGCTTGTGGTAGATGGCCTTGACTATATTGAGAAAAGTTCCTTCCATTCCCATCTTGATGAGTTTTTATCAAAAATGGGTGTTGGATCTTATCAAATACTTTCTTTGTATCTGTTGATATGATCATATGATTTTTATTTTTGTTGATATGGTGTATTATGTTAATATCTTTATGGATGTTATAACATCTTTGCATTCCTGGGATGAAACCTATTTGATCGTGGTGAATTTCCTTCTTGATGAGTCATTGAATCCTATTTACCAGAATTTTGTTGAGGATCTTTACATCTGTGTTCATCAGGGATATTGGTCTGTAATTTTCTTTTCTGGCAGCATCTCTGTCTAGTGTTGGTATTAAGGTGATAAACTTCATAAAAACTATTTGGAAGTGTTCCTGCTTCTTAAATTTCATGAAAGAGCCTGAAAAGGATTGGTAGAAGTTCATCTTAAAAGGTTTGAAAGAATATATTAATGAATCCATCTGAATTCGGTTTTTGTTTTTGGGAAGACTTTTGATTACCATTTTAATTTCCTCAATAGTGGAGGGGCTGTTTAGATATGCTACATCATCCTGATTCAACATTGGAAGGTTGATTCCAAGAATTTAGCATTTAGCCATTTCATCTAGGTTCTCTTGCTTCATGGCATAGAGTTTCTCAAAGTAGTCTCTAATTAACCTTTGAATCTCTGCAATATCTATAGTGATCTCACCCTTTTATTTCTAATCTGTTTTATCAAGTTTCTTTGTGACATTTGCCAGTAATTTATCAATATTGTTTATTTTTTCAAATAACCACTTTTGCTTTAGTTGATTTTTTGTATTGTTTTCTGGATTTCCACTTCATTAATTTCTTCTCTAAGCTTTGTTATTTCCTTCTGCCTACCTACTTGCTTTTCATTACTTTTGTTGATTATTTGCTTATTTTATAAGCAGTGGAATTAAGTTATTCATGCAGGCCCTTCCTTTCTTCCTTATGTGTGCTTGCAAAGCTATAAATTTTTCTCTCAATATTGCTTTAGCTGTGCCCCGTAATTTCTGATAATTTGTGTCTTCATTGTCATTTGTTCCCAAAAATGTATTGATTTCATTTTTTATTTCATCTCTGACCCACTGGCTGTTCAGTAGTAATCTGCTTAATTTCCAGATGTTATGAAATTTTCCTATACATGGATGTACACAGAATCTATTATGCTGAGGGAAATAAGTCAGAGAAAGAGAGAGAGAGAGAGAGAGAGAGAGAGAGAGAGAGAAACACAGAATGGTCTCACTCATCTATGGGTTTTAAGAAAAATGAAAGACATTCTTGCAATAATAATTTTCAGACACAAAAGAGAAAAGAGCTGGAAGTTACAGCTCTCCTCAGGAAGCTCACCACAAAGAGTGATGAGTTTAGTTAAAGAAATAACTACATTTTGAACTGTCCTAATAATGAGAATGTATAAGGGAAATGGAAAGCCTGTCTAGAGTACAGGCGGGGGTCGGGTGGGGAGGAGGGAGATTTGGGACATTGGTGATGGGAATGTTGCACTGGTGATGGGTGGTGTTCTTTACATGACTGAAACCCAAACACAATCATATATGTAATCAAGGTGTTTAAATAAAATATAAAAAATATGAAAAAAAAGTTTTTCTTCTGCGTCTCTTTGTAATTCATGTCTAATTTTAGTTATCCTAGTTATTACTGAAGGTAGTCTGCCCTATTTCTATCCTCTTGATTTTATTGAGGTATATTTGTGGGCCAGCATGTGGTCTATTCTGGAGAATGACCCATGTGTATTGGAGAAGAATATGTATACAGATTTCTGGGGATGGAGTGCCATATGTATTTATAACTATAAATATATATATATATATATTTATATACTAGTCAACTTTCTTCCATTTATCTTTTCAGAGTTAGTATATATTTTTTGAAATTCAGTCTGCTTGACCTATCATTGGGTAACAGTGTTGAGGTCTCCCACAATTATTGTGTTGATATTGATATCTTCTTTAAGATATCCATGGGATAAGGGGCTAACATCAAAAATATACAAGGTACTGACAAAACTTCACAAGAAAAAAATCATTTAACCCCATTAAAAATGGGGAGAAGAAATACAAATGGCCCAAAGACACATGAAGAAATATACCACATCACTAATCATCCAGAAGATGCAAATCAAAACAACTATTAGGTACCATCTCATGCCACAGAGCCTAGTACACATCACACAGAACAAGAACTATCAGTGCTGGCAGATATGTGGAGAGAAAGAAACTCATATTTACTGCTGGTGGGAATGCTGTCTAGACCAGCTTTTGTGGAAAACAACACGTAAATTCCTCAAATAAATTGGAAATCATTGTCTCCACTGGAAAATAATTTTGTTGCCAGTCTCAATATTTTAAATAACTTCTACCAGCTCTTGTGTTTTCTATAGTTTCATTTCACTTTTCTTATAAAGATTTCTTTTTTTTTTTCGTTTTTTTCTAATTTTTATTGTGACTGAAGTTCATTACACAAAATTATTTATGGTACATAGTGACAATGAATGAAGGGCATTCCCACCACCAATGTTGTCCTCCCTCCACTCCTGTTCCCAGCATGTCTCCCACATCTGCCTCCTATACCCCCCTCCCCACAGAATAGTAATGTATTCTGGTCTCCACTTTACAGCTTGTTGTAGGTTGGGTATCTATTCTGTTTGGTGTTCCAGTTTGGTCACTTTTTATTTACACTTCATGTTCATATGACTGGTCCTGGTATCATCTTTTTCCCCCCCTCAATTTATGATTCAAGTTATGCTATTCTGTTGGAGATAAAAAAAAGGTTAAGGAAAAGAGAAGAAAAAATTTGGTGTCAATTACTAAAAAAAGAAAAATCACTGAATAGTATCCACAAGAGTGAAAAAGAAAGAAAAAAGTGGAAGAAAAAAGAGAAGGAAAATAATATCAAAAAAACAAATGAAAAACAAAACAAAACCAGAAAAAGTGCTGGAGTGGCAGAGTTTGGTGTTACCCCACCTTCTTTTTTTTTTTTTTTTATAGGCACAGTAAGTATAGAGGAAGGAAGGAGGAAATTCCCGTGGCCTAAGAGATTCAGGGTTTCTCCACTCATGAAGCATATTGTCATGGGAACAACCACTGGCTCCATACCTTCTCATTGCCATATCCCAGGATTGTTTGTTTGTTTGTTTGTTTGTTTTTTGTGGTGTCAGGAACCTTTCCTCTCGGTTGTGGATGAGAGAATCAGGCCACTGTAGCAAGAAATCTTGGTATTTGTGCAGGTCCTAGGACAAAGCCTAGGATAGAGTCTTTAAGATTCTAGACTGAGGTTCTTTTTCCAACATTGTTAGCTCAGCGGTTACTTCAGCAAGCCTGGCCTTACAATCATCTTATAAAAGATTTCACTATTAATAGTCTGTTGTGCATATATGTATATGCACATATATGTATATATGTGTGTGTGTGTGTGTGTGTAATGGTTTTTCTTTTGTTGTTCTTGAGCCATGCCCAGTCATTTGACATATTTATTTCTGACTCTGTGCTCAGGATCAATCCTGATGTTCTCAAGAGACCATAGGTGATACCACTGATTAAATTTAGGTTAACATATGCGGAGAAAGACAACCCACTAAACCAGGGGTGGTGAACACGCGGCGGCTCTAGAGCCGCATGCGGCTCCTGGCCAAAATGAATGTGGCTTTTTGCCTCTTATCATGATTTTGTATACTGTGGCTCTTTGCCAAGTTTGGATTTTGTTCTGGTGCTTCTGAGGAGAGCTCTCCGAGCTCGTAGTCCAGCCCCCAGGCTGCGGCATCCCGTCTCTCATCGGAAACAACTGCATACGCCAGCAAGCGGTGTATGTGTGTGTGTGTGTGTGTGTGTGTGTGTGTGTGTGTGTGTGTGTGTGTGTGTGTGTGTGTGTGTCACATGTTGTGTCACATCTTGCTGTTAGTTCTTAGTACGGAGGACGCAGCACACCCTCACCATCACTGTAGGATTTTGACCCTCACTCAAAACGGCAAAATGCAATATGTGTTTAATAGATTATTGTTAAAATTATATGCTTTTGTGTGAGTGTTTGTCTATTTTGGCATGTCACTGCGTGGTGTGGCTCTCTGACTCTCACAATTTAAAATTTTGGCTCTTTGTGTCGAACTTGTTTGCCACCCTGCACCAAACTGTCTCTCTGGATCCCATATAATTTTTAGTAAATTATCTGTTGATGGGATAAATATCAACTTTTTGTGAACATCCTGTCTCAATAATAATAGCACTAATATTAATATATAAGTATAAATGCATCTGTGATGAATTATAATGGGGAGAATAGAAATATAGTAAATATTTAAATAAACAAAATACTTTTAGATTTAATATACAGTAGTTACTAGCTCTTAAAGTAGATCATTATTTGTTTTGTTTTCTTTATGGCCACATGCAGTGATGCTTAGGAATTACGTAGAAATGTTTTCTGGTGGTTCTCAGAAGACTATAAGATGCCAGAGATCAAACCTAAGTCAGCCTCATTTGAGGTAAGCATTCTATTATTGCTGTGGTGCAGAAAGTAAGTTTTATTATGAAAAATTTAAATTTTGAATACTAGAGAATGCCATGCAAGAGTTTACAAGATACTATTAGGTTAAAAATAAAAATGTATATAAAATACAGACCCTAAAATGTATACATAACAATAATGTACTTGATAATTTTAAATATAAAATTAAAAAAAGCTTCTAGACTGATTATTTTTGTGTTAGAAATATGAATAATTTTCAAGTTTTTGTCATACTTTTCTATTCTTTTTGTACTTTATATATAAAGATGCTTTCTTTAGTATAAATAAAACATATATTAAACATTGTTATGTTTTTGCAATAAGAAAAAACAGATTCTAAAAAATGTTCAATTCTTAATAGTTGGTAGTCATATTTTCCACTAGGGAAAAGGCATTGCACTTAGTATAGTTTTGTTTGAATGCTTTTTTTTTTTTTTTCAAATTAAATACAGTTATAATACTAACAACCCCAAAGTTCCTTCTCATCAAAAAATCATCCTGAGACACTTAATTGTGCAGAATAAATCACCATGAGACATCTCATTAAAAATTCTCTAGGGAAACTATTGATACTATAAGAAGATTGTAACAAGTTGCAAAGACGTAAGGCTTCTCAGCCATGAATAAATATTTGACTGTGCCTGACAGGGAGGTGAGTATGGGAAATTTCAAAAATATTTATTTGGTAAAAGTGAGTGCTCTGGTAAATAAGAAATAATAACTTGTAATACAGAAATAGCAAAAGGCTGATTTAGCAAAGAATGATGTTTCTATTTCTTTTTGTTTCTTCTAAAAAGCAATAGTATTTTTTCCTCCACAGATCTTATTGACAGTTTTTATTCATTCCACTTTTAAAACCATGGAATTTACACATAACATGGCAGTTACTGAAAATTTGAATCTTTAAACTTTCCTGGCATAGGAGTATAAAATATTATTTATCCATATAAACATTTCTCACAAAGTTTGTGAGAGCTATCCTATAGGAATAAACAACATACATGAGATACACTCATCTTAGAATCAGAGTAAATGATTCTCTGAAATGTGTAGTGCATTTAGATTTTGTTCATGTCAGGATGCATACTGTGTCCAGTATAAGTAGATGCCACAATGACTTAATGAATTTATATGTCAATATTACAATTATATCACTATGTAATAAATGCAAATGTGATAGGTTTTATTTCATTACTATGAAGGGGTGGAATTATAATATCATTTTTGTATCTATTAAAAATGAGGTCTATGAGGCTGGAGAGATAGCACAGCAGGTTGGGTGTTTGTCTTGCATGCAGACAACCTGGATTCTATCCCTGGCATCTCATATAGTTTCCTGAGCCTTTTAGGAGTTATTTCTGAGCACCCAACCAAGTGTAACTACTGAATTTTGGATGTGACCCAAAAACTAAAAACAACAACAGCAGCAATAACAGTGAGGTATATACTATGGTGATAAATACGATTATGTATTTTCAATGAGAAGATATATTTTAGCCATTTGGAATATTTCTGAATCTGTTCTTCAAATATCTTCACAGTTCTTAAATATCTTTCAATAATTTCTATTGCCTTGAGGAGAAATAAAAACCTAAACATATATTAAATTTATTGTGATTAGTTGTACAGATATAATAAAAGTAACAAACTAAAGAAGCATAAACAAACAGGACTTTCTGAATAAATTGTGGTACTATAAATAGAAACATAAAAAGGCAGAGAAAAAAATGTAAGAGATATTCTACCTGAGTGAATTCAAATCTTTAAAGAAAACTGTTGCTGTTTCTATAAAACTTATTAATGTTATAAAAGTATGAGTATTTTTATTCTCAAGAATAATAAAACATCTTAAGCAATATTTTTCTTTTAAAGAACAATATATTACCTGAAGTATAACGATTCATTGGCACATTCTACAGTGCCAATGATTTATGTTTAGATTGATTTATATTCAAGCAAATAAAGTGAAATATTTTGAACTATCATCAAAACTGAAAGAGTAAATTTATGATGATAATAGAAATATTATGGTGATCCTGTAAAGTAACAGCCATAATTTTCGTTAGAAAAAAATGATGCGAAGAATATGAGAGGAACAATAAAAATGGCATGTTGATTAGATAAACACAATTATTACCATTCATAGAATTTTTATGAATACAGGAAAATAACAGTGTGAAGAATATTTAAAAACTGAGAATAGTGATATGACAAAGCATAGCACAATGAAGTATTGAAAATATCTTAAATATTAGGCAATATAATTTACAATACAGTAAACTAAAGAGCTTCATGCATATAGTTCTCTAATACCACATACTTCTCTAGAGGATATCATCTTATATAACAGAACATTTTTTTCAATTTATTTATATTGGACATTTTAGTTGTTTCCTAGTCCTTGACTTAGTGTTATAACTATATAGGGTTACATATCTTCACAAATTAATGTTTTAATTTCATAGGGTAGATTCCTAGAAAGGGAATCTTTTGGAAGTTAAATTCCTATTTTTATGAAGTATCTTCATCTTGTCTTTTATAGAGGCTGAGTTAAAATTTATACTGATATTGTTTTTGTTTGCTTTTGATTTGGGGACACAGAGTAGTTTTCAGGTATTCAGGGGTCTTTCTTAGTTTTGTACTCAGGAATTGCATCTTTTATTACTAAGGATCTATTTCATTAATGCTTAAAATGGAACCTGAGTCAGCTGCCTACAAAGTCATTGCCATAATTCCTGTATTATCTCTCTAGCCTCCACAAATTATTTCCTTTTATACCACATTGCATCAACATTGATGGTTTTCCATCTTTCTGAGATATACAATTCTGACTAATGTGAAGTAATATTTCATTAGTCCTTTGGTTTGCACTTTACTGAAAGCATTTATATATGCCTACTGGACATATTCAAGGTATATTTTAAGGAAGTATTAGTTGTATAAACAATTAAGATGTTTATCAACATCTTAAGGACTCTGCTGCTCTTTTAAATCTTATTCTAAAATGAACAAAAGAAGTTGAATGTTTATAGAATTTTCTGATAAAACTATTTCTGCTTTTATGATCTTTAACTTCAAATATCTCTCTTATTCAGGAATCAACTGCTGATAAAGAATGTAAAATGCTCACCTCCTATCATTCATTATGTCAAAGGACAACACTTCCAGCTTGACACCAGGATTTTTCATTTTAACTGGGATCCCTGGGTTGGAAGCTGCACATGTCTGGATCTCCCTGCCATTCTGCTTCATGTACATCATTGCTGTTGTGGGAAACTGTGGGCTCATCTACCTCATCAGTCATGAGGAAGCCCTGCACAGACCCATGTACTATTTTCTGGCCCTGCTCTCCTTCACAGATGTCACCCTGTGCACTTCCACTGTACCCAATATGCTTTGTATATTCTGGTTTAACCTCAAGAAGATTGACTTTAATGCTTGCCTGGCCCAGATGTTTTTTATTCACATGTTGACTGCAATGGAGTCTGGGGTGCTCATGCTCATGGCTCTGGACCGTTATGTGGCCATCTGTTACCCCTTACGTTATGCGACCATCCTCACCAACCCTGTCATTGCCAAGGCTGGTTTTGTAACCTTCTTGAGAAGTGTAACTCTCATCATCCCCTTCACTTTCCTCACAAAACGTCTGCCTTATTGCAGGAGTATTTTCATCCCTCATACCTACTGTGACCACATGTCTGTGGCCAAGGTGTCCTGTGGCCAAGTCAAGGCCAATGCTATCTATGGTCTTTTGGCAGCCCTCTTGATAGGGGGATTTGATATTTTCTGCATTTCTCTTTCTTACACAATGATTCTGAGGGCAGTGGTGAGTTTATCATCTGCAGATGCTCGTCACAAAGCCTTTAGCACATGTACATCACACATATGTGCTATTGTCATTACATATGTTCCAGCCTTATTCACCATATTCACTCACCGTTTTGGGGGGCAAAATATTCCTCATCATATACATATTATTATTGCCAATCTCTATTTAATGTTGCCTCCCACTTTGAACCCCATTGTTTATGGTGTTAAGACCAAACAAATTAGAGAAGGAGTGATCAAGTTGTTCTTAAAGGAAAAAGACATCTTACCTATAAAATAAATATATAAATAAACATTCAAATAATGAAAAATACAAGGAGTGTTTTAGAGAAGGCATATTTTATAATTTTAGAATCTAATGTTCTCAATACTGATATCAATATTAATTGTACATATGTTTTATAATAACTTACAGATGTTTTTGCAGAATTACTCAATGATATATTAATTTAATAATAGAGCTTTGTGTCATTTTAATCTAATTACCACATTGTTTCCTGAGCATTGAAATTGTGTTTTTTCTTTAATTAATTGCATGCTGTCATTTCAAAGTTGTATAAAAGTTATCTCATTGTTAAACATTTATATTTGAAAAATCTTATATTAGATGCTATGAAATAGAGATAGTAAAAATGATGCCAAAAAGATAGTACAACAGGTAGCATACTTTTTTAAAAATAATCAAAATGGGGGCCGGAGCGATAGCATGGAGGTAAGGCATTTGCCTTCCATGCAAAAGGTCAGTAGTTCAAATCCTGGTATCCCATATGGTCCCCCGAGCCTGCCAGGAGTGATTTCTGAGCATAGAGCCAGGAGTGACCCCTGAACGCTGTTGGGTGTGACCCAAAAAACAAAAAAAAAAATAAATATAAAAAAATAAAAATAATAATCAAAATAAACTAGCTCCCCAGAACCATATATAACTTACCAGGCAACAGCATAAATGATCCTTAGGAGAAAAGTCAGGAATATGCCCTGAAAATAGTTGGGTGTACCCATTCACAAAAAAATAAAATAAAATAAAATAAAATAAAATAAAATAAATAAAATAAAATAAATAAGCAAACAATAAAACCAGAAGACAATTTATTGAGTTCATGTTGTTAATACAATAATTCTTGAGAAAATTTATTAAAATTCTCAAAGTGTGTTTTACAAGGCTTTTTACACTTTTTGTGACATTATTTAACCCACCTATGACTTGCCCTAGAGTTTTAAACAAGGCTATGAAATGATAGTATAAAAATAAATAAAAATAAATTATTGGGAAACATTGAAACACAGGACCCACATTCCTCCATGACAACAATATGCTCAAATTGAGGTGAATATGTCTTTCCTGTGGAGCATTTCTTTTCCACACATACTTCAGGTTCCTTTTCTGACACATTGCACATCATGCACTGAAAGCTGGCCCATTTCCCTCTCTTCTTCTTAGACAAAACTCTATAAATGTTTCAAAGATAAATAAATGCTATAAATAATTCATATGAAATATTCTTATTCTGTTTTCCCTTCTTTGGCAGATTATTTACACAAAGAAAACCTTTTATAGCGTATACTTGCAATGTCTTTATGAAGCCTTCACAATGAAAAGAATCATTTGTTGTCCAAAATTTTTTTGTCCTCTGCAGGCAGCTTAATAAATTTAGATGTAGATGGTGATCTTCCTTAAATATTGTCGATCTTTGTTGACTTCAAGAAGCTTTTTCGTTCTTGTTCACAGGGTTCTTTAAATTAAGTGGTGGAAAACAGGCCATTTTATTTCTCTAGACTAGAGGATGTTATTTCATTTGCTTATCAAGGGTTCCTTGTGATGTGGCATCTAGAACCTAAAATCTGGGCCGGGGCCTCATGAACTCTGACTCTGGTGTTTTAACCAAGCATTTTGGAGCCACCTGAACCATGCTTCACCATTGGTGCAGGCAGGCTGCTGAACAAAATTGTGGAAATTCACCGAAACTCATTGGAAATTTAATATAGATTCAATATCTTTCTGAAAAAAACATATTGTATTCTTGTTTGTAGTGCTTGCTCTAATATTACATGTTTTAAAGTGTTGATTTTGGAATTTTAATTAAAATGTAATTATAAATTTAATTACAAAAATTTATTTTAATAAAATTTTCTAACTTTGTTGTTTCATTATGATGACTTTTAAATTATTTATATTTTTTCTGATTATATGAGTGCATGCTTGATCTCTGATGATCTGTTATTTATTAAGGATCGCATCTTAATTTTGCAATTAAGCATGTGGGTTAGCTTCTTTTGTTTTCCTCTAAGTTGTATTGTCTTTTGTGTTATATTTTTATTTTCAGCATATGATATAAGTGAAAAAATATAAACCAAATTTTATATCTATCATAGTGTTTCTGAAGAGGAATGGGGATTACTGAGTATTATGCTGCCACTCTTCCTCCAGGAGCACAACAACCCCTACTCACAAACAAAAAACATTTTCTAGTTTTCTGTTCTAGATTAAAGGCAGTTACTGACCTTTATAGTTCCCTGAAATAGAGGTAGCAGAAAAAGTAGAAGCAATATATCCTGCTTCCATTTGATTATAATACCAGGACTCAATTTCTAGGATTAGTTCTCAGAAGATTCTATCAGTAGTTCAGTGTTTCAACATTAAACCAGAAGTTCATTAATGTTAAGCACTTTAAACACAATTAACATTCTCTTACATCTCAGGTAGGATGTACTCATTCAACAATAATGAGAATTGCTTAAATTGGACACAACATAAAATTTGCCTATGCATGGATGGACATGGAGACTATGGTGTTGAGTGAAATGAGCCAGAGAGAGATAAACAGACATAAAATAGTCTCATTCATCTGAGGGATATAAGAAAAATAAAAGAAAGTATAGCAATAATATCCAGAGTTATTAGAGCTCTACTCTGGGAAGACCAGCTCATGGCATAAAGCTTGCTACAAAGACTGGTTATTACAGCTAGAGCACTAACCACAATGATAATTATCATGACAGTGATAGTGATAGTGAGTGTGAGAGAGAGAGAGAGAGAGAGAGAGAGAGAGAGAGAGAGAGAGAGAGAGGAGAGAGAGAGGGGGGGAGAGAGAGAGAGGAGAGAGAGAGAGAGAGAGAGAGAGAGAGAGAGAGAGAGAGAGAGAGAGAGAGAGAGAGAGAGAGAGAGAGAGGCAGAATGCCTGTCTGAGAGGCAGATATGAAGTTCCCGTGGAGGAGAGAAGTGAAGTGGGAGGTGGTGTGCCGGGGCATACCTAAGCTTTTAGGGAGGCTCAGCCCACCAGATGTATCCTCAGATTTTCCTGGTGGGTAGAACTAATTTAAGCCCCATGGGATTCCTCAAAAGGCCTGCTGTGGACACCTTTTTCCCCTGTGTGGATGGTTGAGGAATTTCAAAAGAGATGCCTGGCATTACATTTTCAGTATTTCGCTATCTCTCCTTTGTATATATCTGGCAAAATAATGACCTCTATCAAATAATTTTGCTCAGAAATTCCAGCACCAAAGTGTATTTGAGAACCCCTTTTCTGGATATAGCCAGCCCCCAAAGCAAAGACAATATTTTTTTCTCTCTTCTTCAAATACGTTGTTGCAGTTGCAGTTTCTGGTAATCAAGGGCGTAACCAGAATGCATATCTTGACTATTGACTCTCCTTTAGAAATAGGGAAACTCATTTTGGGGGATTTGGCTCCTCCCTTTACTTAACCTCTAAAAAAAGCAGAGTCCAGTTCAGTAAAGATCAAGTTCCTAGATATTTTCTACTCCCTCCTAATCCTGATTTTGCATTTGAAGTAAGCTTGCAAGGAATCGCCTTGAGTTTAACCTTCTCTCTTGTAACTTAGAATTTTTACAGTAACATCCATAGCTTAGGTATTGTTACTGTTGTCCTATGCTTTGTGATTATAATTATTCTTTACCTCTGGCTAATTTTACCCCTATAAATCCCCCTGCTCAAAAAATTAAACTTGTCACACTCCTGTCAGAAACGTGTTGACCCCACATACTCTGTGGGGTTTCATTTATTTCATATTTCATATTTCTCCGTATGCCAGTCCGGGTAACCCACTCTCCCTGAAGTGGACTCACCGAAATCACACTGGCACTGTAAGACAGAAGCCTCTTACAGCAGTGGTGGAAAAATCACGCTGGTCCAGGGTTCTATCCCCAGTGTCCTATATGATTCCCTAAGCCAGGAGTGATTTCTGAGCGCATAGTCAAAAGTAAACCCTAAGCATAACTGGGTGTGGCTCAAAAATCAAAAAGAGAAAAAGAAAAACAAACAAAAAGAAAAAGACAATAGGATGAATAAGCTGTTTATTAATTTAAATCAATAAATTTGCATTACAAAGTGATCTAAGGATAAAAATTTAAGATAACAGATATTGGCATAATATTTTGGTTATGTTGGGTCTGGAGTGGTGACACAGAGCAGTAAGGCATTTGCCTTGCCATCGCTAGCCTAGGATGGACCACAGTTTGATCCTATATGGTCCCCCAAGCCAAGAGCGATTTCTGAGCGCATAGCATAGCCAGAAGTAACCCTTCAGTGTCACCAGGTGTGGCCCCCAAAAACTTTTTAGTTATACTGATTATGTTAATTGAGAAGGAATTATTCACTGAACATTTCTTGTTCCCAGCATAGATATGCTTAACTCCAAAACTAATTCTCAAAATGAAACACAATTGGAATTCTAAAATTTATTTATTTTGAGAAGGACATACACTTGGTAGTGTTCAGCACTCCTGTTTTGGATCATGGTTTAGGTTAACATATAATGTTGCAAATCAAACCTGAGTTGACCTGAAGCAAAGCAATTCACTACTCCAGATCCTTGATTAATTGTATCAATATTTAATAAATATGTATGTTATATTTTGCATATTTAAATTTTATACAAATATTTTAGAAATATTGACAGAAAAATATCTTAATAAAGTGAATTATATTTACATTTTTATAAATGTTATTTTTATATTTAATAATAAATATAGTTCTAAAATTTTAGTATATTTTAAATTTAATAAGCTTATCCAAATATTTGGAAATTATGTATAAAAGTACACATATTATGTTTCATAGTCATTTTATTGTACATAATGTGATTCTCAAATGTTTTATTTTTACGGATAAAGCAATTTAACTTTAATGTTATGAATATTTTTCCTATTTAATAACTTATCTCTTTCCTGATCATACCTTACTACTCTAATTTCCTCTTAAATTTTTCACTGAATGTCTTACTTATCATAGCATTTTATTTTCTTTATGGCACTGCATTATTTGTTCTAATTCTTCATCAATTTGTGCCTAATATCAACTCCAGATTTCTTGATAGCAAAATTGGGATTCTTTTTCTTAAAACCTTTCTTAACTATTCACAAAATGCTGCCATTTCTTTTTATTTTAGTTTGACAGCTTCGTTATTTTCTCCTAACAATCAATTAATTAAATTAATCAAAACTTTGTATTTTTAATTTATTTAATTAATTGATTGATTAATTTAATTGATTAAAAACTCCAAGAATTACTTTCCAGGTTTTGTTGAAGTCTAGTAAATCAATAAATACTTAATCCTGGTTCATTTTTATGTTCAGCAGTCCATTCATTAGATTTAAAATGGTAGAAACAACAGAAAAACCAGAGTTAAAGGGCAAAAATATTTTTAACGAAACAAAATTGTTCAGGTTTCACATAAATTTAAAATGAAATTGATGACAAGTCAGACAAAGATGCTCTTGGGAAGTACATGTGCTTTCTCATAACACATGAGATAGTTTGATTATGTAACTTCATCACTAATCTGAGATTTTTGTTATTGTTGTTTTTTCATACCAGACAGTGCTCAGGGGTTATGCCTGACTCTTACTCAAAAATCACTTTTGACTGGTGGGTAAACCATATAGGATGATGGGTATCAAATCCTGGTGAGCCACGTGCAAGGCAAATACATTACCCACTATGCTATTAAAAGCCCTTGAGATATGACTTTACTGTACAAATTCCTTCATTCTGCATATTCTCTGATAGTTCCTAGAAGAAACTTCATAAAAAATTAAAAGTTTATTTGAAATTTGAGATGCTAACTATTCCATTATGTGCATGTTACTTAACCAAAGACCAAACACCTAAACTAAATCACTTCTATATGTTATTTTTATTTATGATCTCAAATTATAATTCTATAATTGTCTAATTTTAGTGTAGAATGTTTACAGGTATTTTTTCCTATGTCATGTTTATTGAAGTTTTCATTCTTTTCTGTTTTTTCTTTTAATTTATATAAAATGCATGTTTTTTCTTTTTATTTATATAAAATGCATGTTTTTGTATAATAGTGTTATATCTATATTATTTTGCACTCAAAATATGTTTCTCTCTAGAAAACAATTTGATCACTCCTTCACGAATCTGTTTGGTCTTCACTCCATAGACAATTGGATTTAAGGTGGGAGGCAGCAACAGATAGAGATTGGCTATAATTATGTGGACATTATGTGGTATAGTTTGAGCCCCAAAGCGGTGAGTAAAGAAGTTGAAAAAAGCAGGGACATAGGTAATAACAATTGCACATATGTGTGATGTGCAGGTGCTAAAGGCTTTGTGGCGAGCATCAGCAGATGCCAGGTTTACTACAGCACGAATAATCATTATATAAGACATGGAGATACAGAAAATATCAGCTCCCCCAAGTAATACGACAACTGTGAGACCATAGATAGCATTAATTTTTATGTTTCCACAAGATAATTTGGCTACAGCCATATGGTCACAGTAGGTATGGTGGATAAGGTTGCCCCTACAGAAGGGAAGACGTTTGATTAGGAACATAAATGGAATCATAAATAACACACTCCGGATAAAGGTAGCAAGCCCTACTTTGACAATTACAGTGTTGGTGAGGATAGTAGAATAGCGTAAGGGATAGCAAATAGCCACATACCGATCCAAAGCCATAAGCATAAGCACACCAGACTCCATGACTGTCAACATGTGGATAAAAAACATCTGTACAAGGCAGGCATTAAAGTTAATATATGTTAGATGAAACCAAAAGATACACAGCATATTGGGAACAAATGAAGTACATGCACTAATATCTGTCATGGATAATAAGGCTAGGAAATAATACATAGGCCGATGTAGTGCCTCAACATGAATTATGAGGTAGATGAGCCCACAGTTCCCCACAATAGCAATACTGTACATGAAGCAGAATGGAAGAGAAATCCAAACATGGGCAGCTTCCAGGCCAGGGATCCCATTAAGGATAAAATATCTTGGTGCCAGGTTGGAGCTGTTGGCTCTGTGCATTATAGTCAGTTGCATGTCATGCTGTATTCTCTACCAATAAAATTATCCTACATGGGATGAGAGTAATGACTTTATTCTCAACCAAAGACATGAGTAACAAGATTTAGCTGAAGATAAATACTTTTTCGTACCTTTGTCTAATTTCCAAATCACAGACCCTCTTATATAACATTAATTTAATTACCACATAAACTTATGATGCCATTAGATTTCTTTATCCATCTTATATCAAATGTGCCTACTAATTTAATTTTATTGTATAAAGACCTACTTATCAGCACATGAATTATAGAGTAAAGCTATACTTTTTCACAAATATAAATATAAAACTAGATTCTCTTAGTAAGGAAATTGGGCAGTAAAGATATAATTTGCAATATAAAAAGTAAAATAATGTACATTTTGTATTGTTTTTAAATATGTCTTGCTTTTAACATGAAATATTTTAGTAATTTACTTATCCCAATTTTAGTTTAAATAATTAATGTCCAGTAGCTATTGAGTCTCACATTTATAGGTGGTTAACAATGGTAAGTAAATATAGTTTTCACCAGAACTTGACATATAATAATGAACGAACCTAAAATATTGTCACAATTATTGCTAGTATTATATTATTTTTATTCTAAGAAAAATGTAAATGAAAGTTAGCCATTTCTTTTTCCAACAAATCTTTTCATCTACTTCAGCAAAAGTTTCATAATATTTTTATTTATGAAATATCTAACCCAATTTGAGTGCTTTTAAATATTTAATTGAGTTTCTCACTGTTAAGTCTGGCCCTCTGAACGTTTTGCAAATTTAAATGTTTCTAGCTCAGGGCATTTAGGTTAGCTATTTTCTCTGTCTCTAATGCTTTCCCACAAGGTACACACCTTCAACAGATTTAGGTCTCTTCTCAGTGTAAATTGTAAAGTAGGACATTTTTTGTTTTTGAGCCACACCTGGCAGTGTTCAGGGCTCAGTTCTAGCTATGCATTCACAGATTACTCTTGGTTGGATTCTAGGACTATCTGTCTTTCCAGGACTCAAACTCTTGTCCACACCTGTAAGATAAAACCCTACTCTATGTATTAACACTTTGTCCCAAAGTAGAACTTTCTTTTATTTTCCAATTTAAAGTTACAACTTGCAGCTTCATCCCTTTTTGGTACAATCAATCCTTTCCCAGAATTTTCTAAAACTAGAATTATTAGTATTATTTGTGACCTGCTATAAAAATTTTTGTGCACTGATTTTTCATGTATTTTAACATTGTACCTCATATATTAATAAAGACTAATACAAGAAAAATTGGATTGTCTTGTTTTTTCATAACTAAAAAAATAAGTGTGAGATTGGAATAAAAATGTATCTCATAATGGAAACCCTTTTTCAAAATGTCCATATTCATATCAATTTAAAAATTATATTAGAGAAGCTTTGCATGTACCTTTTTATATTATTCTATATTTCCTGAAGTTATCTACTTAAATAAGAAAAGTCATTGTTAATTTGTGTTTTAGTACTGCTGTTAGTTTATACAATTATAATTCTTAGTAATATAACAAGATTATGACAATCAAATATATTTAAGCATAGTGGCAATGGCATATGCAATTTGTGATATTTGAAATGATTGGGCTACATAGCCAATAGTTCCAAATTTCTTTTATTGGTAGAAGTTCTCTCTACATCCTAAGTACTTCTCTGGTCAACAACAGAGAGCAACGAATATTTTTACTATTTGTTTATATTAAACACTTCTTTGGCCTTTATCAAAACAGCATATTGAGTTTTCTTTCTCAGTGTCTAAATTAGATTTACTTTTCCTCTTCAAGAAAATTAAAAAACATCATTGTCATGATAAAGCCCAACTAACAACTGTCATGACAATCTATCTTAGTGAGTGAGAGAAGTAGAATGCCTGTCTCAAATACAGGCAAGGGTTGGAAAGAAGGGAGGAGGGGGGGGGGGCATTGGTTTTGGAAATGTTGCACTGGTGAAGGGGAATGTTCTGTTTATGACTGAAGCCCAACTACAATCATGCTTGAAATCATGGTGCTTAAATAAAGATAATTTAAAAAATTAAATAAAGAAGAAAGGAAGAAGAAAAAATAGTGACAATATATGGCACTGCTCCAGAAAGATACTTAAGTTATATATGAAAAATTTATCTTTATCACTTATTATCAGTGAAATGCAAACCTAAGCAACCTAAAGGGTGACCTATAGCAAAAAAGTTAGAAACAACTAACACTCAGAATAGTTGAGGAAAAGTAAACCTCATTCATTATTGATGGAACTGGTTAGCTTTTGTAGTCAAGAGCATGGAGATTTATTGAATATTGTGCACACATTTGTGCACAGAGTGTTCAGGAATTTCAGTCCTAGGTGTTTATTCTACCAAAAGAACATCACTGTTAAAAGATACATGCATAGTTATGTTCATTGTGATATTATTTGCATTCGACACGACCTGGAAATATCCTAAATTAGTAGACACAAAGCTGTGTTTTGTATACCAGCAATCAGATGAAATCTTGAGTTTTTATGACATTGTGTATTTAATTGAATATTGTCATACTAAGGAAAATAAGTCACACGGATAAAAACTAATACTGAGAAATCTCAGTCATATTGAATATAAAGAAACAAAGCAAGGGAATGAAATCAAATCCTGAGTCTGGGAGTGGCATGGTATATTATAACCCAAAACATCAATGTTTACACATTTGTAAGGTAATAGTACCAAAATACTAATAAAAGAACAATAATAAGAGTTAAAGCCTTTAAAAGGGTGAGATAATTCAGTCTTATTTAGCCACAATCTTATTGAGCCCTACTAATTAAGAATTTCTGTATATAATCTATATATTTTATTCTGAATTACTTAGACTTACCTTAATGTCAGATGATTTTAAATATCTATTCATAGCTAATATCATTCATAAAAATTGCACAATTTTGGTTTGGAACCTTATATAACAACACTTGGTGACTTCTCTGGGGATTTCTAAGTAAGAGGAAAAATTTGTTTGGGGTTTCCCTGAATGATATTTCATAAATCTCTGAGGAGAGAGGAATAATTTAACTTCTGTGAAGTTAAATTATATTTATACTTAGATGAGCCTTACTAATTACCCAAATATTTGAGCATATACATTTCTACATATATGAACATTATCTGGTTTAAATTAAATTATTAATTTATACATGTAATATGATTAAATTATAAACTTGAAATTATAATTTTTGTAGCTTTATAGATTTTTCATTTCTTTACCTAACTCACAAGCAAAATTTTCTCAGTAATATTGTGTAAACTATATCTAAATTCTCTGTTCCAGAGATTCAGGAAAATATATTATATGCAGTCAGACCATGTTCATTTGTAATAACATACTATTAAACATATCTATTCCAGTAGAAATACAATATTTTTTAAAAATAATTTAATGAATAACAATGAGATATAGTGTTAAAAAGTTGTTGATGATTTATAATATTCCACCAGTTTACATTTCCTGCCATCAATGCTCCCTATCTTCCTCACATCTTCCACCCCAACCTGCCTGTATTGTTGATACTATTCTCTCTTGCCCTTATATTTTCTCCTTTTAATTTGCAATCCTTTTATTGAGAAGATACATGCATAGCACTTTACCTCTTTTCAGCACTCAGTCCTAGTCCTCATTGTGATCATTTTCAGCTACCATTGTCATCATGGTCCCTACTCCTTCCACCCCCTAATATAAAATGCAGCAATCTTTCTAAGCTATTTTGTTATAACACTGTGTTTTACCGAATTGTCTGTAAAATCTAAAATGTTCAAATACTCGGGGCTGGAACAATGGCATAGCGCTAGGGGGTTTGCCTTGCACACAGTTGACTCAGGACAGACCTGGGTTTGATTACTGGTGGCCCATATGGTACCCCAAGTCAAGAGCAAATTTTGAGCGCATAGCCAGGAGTAAGTGTCACCGAGTGTGACCCCAAAACAACAAAAATAGCAAAAAACAAACAAACAAACAAAAAGAATAATAAAATATTCAAATACAAATCCCACCACCAGTGTGTCCTTCCCTTTCCCAGTATCCCCAATCTACCACCCACTGTAGTCTGCCTTTATGCAGGCACAAACAAATCTACTTTATATTGCTTGTTACAGCACAAAGGCAAATGCAGTTATCAACATAGTTCAATTCAAAAAAAATTTAGTTAGTTTTTGGGGGGCCACGTCCTGCAGTTTTCAGGGATTATGCTGGATCTGTGCTCAGAAATCGCTCCTGGCAGACTCTGGGGACCATGTGGGATGTTGCGGTTCGAACCTGAGTTCATTCTGGGTTAGCAGCATGCAAAGATAAAGCCCTACCACTATGGTACCACTCTGATTTCTCAAAAAAATTATCTTTAAATTATGAATCAGTGTCTAAGGATTTACTAGGCTGTGGCTAGTACTAAATTGAGCTTTCTATATTATTGTTTAGTTTCACTGAACTTAGCGAATTACATGTAACTTTTTCATAAGATTTCCTATGATACTGGGCAGATGCTACTATAAAATATTGAGGTGTTTAAGATTTATAGGTCTAAAACAAATATGGTGGCTTCAAAATGTGGTAATATTACATGTCAGAGTTGTTACATTTCTTATGAAAAGTGTAGGCGTGATTGTCAGTTGCTTTACCTCATAAAGAAGGGGGAATCTACTCCCCTCTTCTTTTGATAATTGCCACAGAGGTATCAACCAGGATTGGCCTATCTGGGAAGTATCAGTGATCATTATTTATTTTGGAACTTGGTGAAGGACCTGGGCCAATTTTTTGCTGGGAAGATGGTGTTGGTAAGTGGGTGCTGCCAACTTTTTCAGTGTCGGGTTGGTGTGTGTAGAGGCACGCTGGCCAAATAGCTTCCAAAAAGGAAGACCTGGTTTTCCTCTATTGTCCAATCTCACTTGAGAGAATCGAAATGCTCATAATATTTGATTTAAATTGTAGAGGTGAGCCATTGTCTAGCTAGTGGTATTTGGCTGCTACAATTAATGCAAAGAGGTATTTACCTCCCTCTTTGTCCAAAGACCACAGAAGAATCTTTCTTTTTATTTTATCTTGACATTTATGTATTTTTTCACATATGCAAAGCTTTTCATGATTTTTAGTCATACATTGTACAATACCCTTCATCAGTGCACAACTTCTGTCAGCAGTGTCCCCAGTTTCACTCTGGCCCAACCCCTGACTGTTATCTAGATCTGAAGTTTTTCTTCTCTCTTTCTCTTTCTCTGTTCCTTTTATTTATTTGACCTTTTGAATAATTTGATGATCAATATTGTTACTGAGCGGTATCATGTCTATCACTATATCTCTTTCAGCACCTAATTATTGTCCAGATTGATCATTTCCAACTATCACTGTCATAGTGGTCCCTTTTCTGGCCTTACTGCTATTAGTGGCAAGCTTCCTACCTTGGTCTGATCCTTGTCTCTGTATATTAGTACCATACTATCTTTAATTTTTTATATTCCACAAGTATGTCCAATTATTTTATATCTACTTCTCTTCTTCTGACTAATTTTTCTCAGCACAAAACTCTCCATATCCATTATGTGTAAGCACATTTCATTACCTCATTTTTCCTTACAGCTGTATAGTATTCCATTGTATAGATACCACCATTTCTTTAGCCACTCATATGTTCTCAGGCATTTTTTCTGAGATTTCGGCCACAGTGAGTGGTGCCATGATGAAATAGAAACGCAGAAGGGCTATTATCCTTTGAGATTTTTTGGTAACCTACAGTATATTCCCAAAAGTAGTATTGCTGATTATGTGGAAACTCAATTTCTAGTTTTTTGAGAAAATTCCAAACTGTTTTCCAAAAGGATGGACTAGTCAACCTTCCTACCAGCAGTCCCTCTCTCCCTACATCAGCACCAGCAGAACTTGTTTTATTTTTTGTGATGTGTGCCAGTGTTTGTGGTGTGAGATGGTATCTCATTCTTTTGATTTTCAGCATCCTATTGATTAAGGATGTGGAGTATTTTGGCATGTGTCTTTTGACCATCTTTATTTCATTTATTATTAATGTAGTTCCATAAAAAACAGTATTCTTTAAAGTTGTAGCCCCATTCAATTTTGATCAGATTCAAGGAATTTTAAAATAAATTGAGAATCTCTTAATATTTAAAATGATGTCTCTAAATGAAATGTGCAATATTATAATCAAAGCTTACTAACATTTTTTTTAGTTTGTAGAATATTGGGCTGAAGTAATAGCACAGAGGTAGGGTTTTTGCCTTGCATGAGTCTGACCCAGGTCAGGCCTAGGTTAGATTCCCGGCATCCTATATGGTCTTTGAGCCTCCCAGGAGCAGTTTCTGAGCACAGAGCCAGGAGTAACCTCTGAGCGTCACGATGTGTGGCCCCAAACCATATATATGCCTGGTTTGTATGATATTAGAAATTAAATACAAAATAAATAATGGTATAATAATTCTTTTTTATTCTATAACTGAGAGCTTCAGTGGACATACAAAAATATATCAACTAGTTTTTTTTTTCTTTTTTGGTAATGCAGCCCATTTACTAAATTCATAAAACAAAGCACAACCAAGCTCTATACCACAAACACATTGCTCAGACTGGATTCTCAATTATTAGAAAATAGTGTGATCTGACCTTATTTTAGAATATGGTTATTTTTCTTGTGCAACACATCATGGATATTAGAACTGAACTTTTAGAGTTAATATCTTGAAAAAATGTCAATAAGCCATTAGCAAGACTAATAAAGAGATAAATTTGATAAATTGAATCAGAAATGAAAGAGGATATTTCACCACAGATAGTACAGAAATTCAAAGAGTAATGTAAGACTATTTTGACAATCTTTATTCCACAAAACAAGAGAATCTAGAAGAATGGATACACTCTTGGACTCCTATAAGCCTCCAAGATTGAACCAAGATGATTTGTACATCTGAATAGACCTTTCTGACGAAATTCAAATAGTATATAAAAGGCTTCTCCAAACAAAAACCCAGGCCCCGATAGTTTTACTAGTGAATTCTTTCAAACCTATAGAGAGGACCTACTGCCAATCTTTTCTAATGTTTTTCCAGGAAACTGAAGTAACAGAAACACTCCCACAAAGTTTTTATGGAGCAAACATCACACTTATACCAAAAACAGAGAGAACGCAAGAGAATTACAGGCTGGTATCTTTGATGAAAATTAGGGATAGAATTTAAGTATGTGAGGTGGCTCTCAAATGCCTCTTCTGACTTTTTGACTGAAGTTATTTTTAGTTGTGTGCAATGATATTTCATTGTGGGTTTTATTATTTTTATTTCTGATTAATTATGTTGAATATATTTTCATATGTTTGTAGGACATTTCTATGATTTTCCATGGGAAAATTTCTTGTTTATTTTTCTTGCCCATTTTATAAATTTCTTGTTTGCTATAAGTTGTATAAATTCCTTACATAACTTATCAATTGATTGTTATCAGAATATTAATTTACAAATAACTTACCAGTTACATGTTATATTTTTATTTATTGTTTCTTTTGATGTTTAAATTTTTATTTTTGATGCAGCCTTATTAGTTGGTAAGTCTCCAAATTAGTATAAACCTTGTACACTTTTATGATCTTTTCTATGACATGGCCCACACATTGTTTCAGGATCTAGGAACTCTCCTAATTGACTCTTACCTTGCGAGCTGGTACTCTTCAGGCATCTATGTTATTTCTATTAAATTTTTACAAATTTCTATTGTCACCTATTCATTTATTTGAGGCTTTTTACCATATTTTGTTTTTCTCTGGTTTTATGCATTTCATATTTAAGCTCACTATTGTGTCCTCAGCAGCTGTTACTCTGCTCTTGAGGCTTTCCAGTGAGTTTTTCTTTTCATCTACTAAGTTTTTTATTCTGTCATTTATGTTTAATGTTTTCTCATTTGAGAAAACATTTCTCATTGTTGAGTCTTATTGGCTGTTTGTTCCATGGTTTCTCTGAGTTCCTTGAACATCCTCAACATTTTCTCTCTAAACTTCTTATTAGAGATACTGGTTGGATTTTCAAAATTTTTATGTTCATCCACTAAGCATGGTGGGACTCTGTGTTGCTTTTTCATTATGACCATTGTAGTACAGTGCTAATTTTTATGTCTTGAAGTGGGGTTCATTAATTGGAAGAAATGTGCAACTGCAGTGTAAAGTTTAATAGCAGTATTTTTCTTGGATTTCACTAACCTGAAATGAAAATGGATCTTCTGAGTTACAGAGAAAAACATGCTCTAATCTATTTGTCTACCTCTGTTTCTTGGAACTGTGTGACTGGGCAGAACAATACATATATAATTTAGTATATTTTCCTATTTACAACTGACTCACTTTTGTTTTAATCTATCATTAATATTCTTACTTGTTCTATTATGCCCTAAACTGTCTATATGTGTTCTACCTGAGGGAGTTTCTTACACCATGAAGGTTAGGTCAAGTTGGTTTCTAAGTAAATGTGAGCTCTATACTCAGAATATAAATTAAAGGTAAACACTTTATTTGAATTTGAATATTTCAAACAGAAATCCCAAAAATTCTCTTGAGGTTTAAGTTTGCTGAAATTTATAATACTCTGAAGTGAGGGATCAATTTAATATCAGAAACATTAGTCTGGACAAATTCTTGCATTATTCCCTGATTCAAATTTATGCCTATCCCTATAAATTATGAGAAATATAGTCACACATTTTTTGCCAATCATAATTAAAAATCTCTTATAATTGAAAACCCTAATAATTCTATTAACAATTTTACAAATGCTGATAATAGCATGAGAAAATAAATTTGAAATCCAATTTTGTAACTTATTGGTTAACCCTAATACCAAATCCATTATTGTTAAAAATCTCATAATTGCCCACACCAGGGAAGAGAATAATATTAATTAAATTCCTAAATTTAGGAAAAAGTTTTTTCTTTTGCATTCTAATATATAATCCAACATAATATTTGTATGCTACTCAAGATTATAAGGAATGAAGATGTCTCCACTACTGTGATTACCATTTTCCCATATTAGATTTTCAATCAATTTTTCTAAAAGTCCTAGTAAGTATGCTGTCACACACAATTAGTTTATTAAATATAGCACATGCTCAGTCAACAGCATATCTTTTGCAAAGGAATCAAATAGGTATTGGTTAATTTGCACATTGAAATAGAGTTGTGATAATAGTAAAATCCAAGGACTCAAATAGGAAGGGTAGTCAACAATTTGAATATGAAGCATGGTAATTTATTTTCTATCTATCCACAGAAAAGTCATAAATTCAAACTAGAAGAATGTAAAAGAAGTTAATCATTTTCATGACAGTTCAGTTCATCATTTTATATGTTACTTCATTATGTAATCATTTCTATTTCTTTCCTTCATTTTATTATCTATATTATTGACTTTCAAATTTCTATTTTTTATTTATTAACCTGTATCTATTCATATATCTGAGGTGTTTTGGTTTACACCAATTGCTATTTTCCTAATTGGGTAAACATGTTGATATTAAATGTAGATTAGATGCGGAAAATACAGCATACATTTTATTTTTCTTTTAAATAAAAATATTGGCACCAGAGCAGTGGTGCAAACAGTAGGGCATTTGCTTTGCATGAGCTAATGTAGGACGGACCGTGGTTCGATCCCCAAGCATCACACATGGTTCCCACACCAAGAGTAATTACTTAGCACATAGTCAGGAGTAACCCCTGAATATCACCGGATGTGGCCCCAAAAAGCAAAAAAAATAAAAATAAAAATAAAAAGGATGTGTAACTTAAACAATTTCAGGTGAAGACACACTTGAATTCAAATACTAGTATAGTAGGATAGGGTACTATTTCCAGGTCATAATAATGTTAGATTTTAAGAAAGGAGGCACCAAACCTTGATGTATAAGTCCCAAATACAACATGTAATACATTCATAATAATCTAATACTGTACTAGTAGCCATGAAAATCTATTAATAAACAAAATCTTAAAAGTCTGAATATAAAATCTGTGAATATATGCCTTGTTTAATTTTGAGTATATCTCCAAGGAATATCTTGGAGCCCTCATGCTCAAGGCCATTCAAAAATGCAATTGTAGATCATGGTGTTAGTTTTATTTTTGTTCTTATTTATGCAATTATATAATCCTTGAAGATTATTTCATCATTACTTTGTATGTAAATTAAAGTGAACATGTGACGGATCAGGATTGCTTCTCCCCGGCTGGCAAGGAATGGAGAGCGTGAGAAACACTGAAGTTAGGACTATTTCAGATCTTCGTTATGGTAACTCATGCAAGAAGTTGTTCAATTAAACCCATTTTCCATAGATGAGAGTCCATACCAGCAGTGCTCTGCAAGCTTGAATTGGAGAAGAGAACTCTGAGACATCAAATCAGCATCATTCAGGCAAAAGCTGGCTCCCTGTGTGTGACACCAGGCGGGAAAATCCGCGAAAGTACACCGGCCCAGTGAGGCTCAGCTGTGAAAGACTGTGAGTGTGACCTGTCTATGTCTGTCTACTGTCCTCTTGCGTGAAACTCTTGCGAGTGGGGCAAAAAGAGCCTCCAGAAACCTCGCTCGCCCAGACGCCATTTTCAGGGAGGGACTTCAGAGCATAAAAACCGGCTAACCTTTGCAAAAGCTGGCTCCCTGTGTGTGAAACCAGGCGGGGAAAATCCGCGAAAGTACACCGGCCCAGTGGGGCTCAGCTGTGAAAGACTGTGAGTGTGACCTGTCTATGTCTGTCTACTGTCCTCTTGCGTGAAACTCTTGCGAGTGGGGCAAAAAGAGCCTCCAGAAACCTCGCTCGCCCAGACGCCATTTTCAGGGAGGGACTTCAGAGCATAAAAACCGGCTAACCTTTGCAAAAGCTGGCTCCCTGTGTGTGACACCAGGAGGGGAAAATCCGCGAAAGTACACCGGCCCAGTGGGGCTCAGCTGTGAAAGACTGTGAGTGTGACCTGTCTATGTCTGTCTACTGTCCTCTTGCGTGAAACTCTTGCGAGTGGGGCAAAAAGAGCCTCCAGAAACCTCGCTCGCCCAGACGCCATTTTCAGGGAGGGACTTCAGAGCATAAAAACCGGCTAACCTTTGCAAAAGCTGGCTCCCTGTGTGTGACACCAGGCGGGGAAAATCCGCGAAAGTACACCGGCCCAGTGGGGCTCAGCTGTGAAAGACTGTGAGTGTGACCTGTCTATGTCTGTCTACTGTCCTCTTGCGTGAAACTCTTGCGAGTGGGGCAAAAGAGCCTCCAGAAACCTCGCTCGCCCAGACGCCATTTTCAGGGAGGGACTTCAGAGCATAAAAACCGGCTAACCTTTGCAAAAGCTGGCTCCCTGTGTGTGACACCAGGAGGGGAAAATCCGCGAAAGTACACCGGCCCAGTGAGGCTCAGCTGTGAAAGACTGTGAGTGTGACCTGTCTATGTCTGTCTACTGTCCTCTTGCGTGAAACTCTTGTGAGTGGGGCAAAAAGAGGCTCAGAGGAGCACGGCCACTCCGCTTCGCTACGCGGCCGTGCACTCTTTCTAAGGAAAGAACTCCATTGCAACAAGAAGGAAAAAATCACACTAAGAACGGCGCTATATCACAGAAGCAAACATTTCTCTCTGGACTGTCTTCTCTGTTGCATGCTCGGGCCTAAGATTTGACCCAGTGTGAGGCTTCATCCACGGAGGACTCCCCTCCCTTAGAGGCAAGTCAGCCCATCCAGAAAGGGAGGAGCCAGAGGAGTGTGCTGCCTACATCATATAGACAATGAATACCACCACAACACGTAGAAAAATCCACAATACAAGTGTGACAATGGGGAAACAACGCAGGCCAGCATCAGACATAGAGAATGAAGATGACAATTCTGAGGACCAGATAATGACTGAACAACTAATCAACCTCTCAGATAAGGACTTTAGACTAGCAATATGGAAGGTGCTCAACAGACTCCAAGAAACCATGGATCGAGTTGAACAGAACACTAATAAGAACCAAGAAAATATGAAGGCAGAAATGACAAAACTCCAAACTGAAATAACATGTCAACTAACAGGACTGAAAAAGTCACTAAACGAAGTGAATGACAAAATGGATAAGCTCTGGGACAGGGTATCAGAAGCTGAGAATAGACTTGGTGCTGTGGAAGATGAGATACATAACAATTCCATACAGCAGGAGAGATTGGACAAAAAACTTAAAGCAAATGAGCAGACAATGGAAAAATTAGTCAAAGAATGGGAACAGACGAAAATAGAAGTCTATGATAAGATCAACAGAAACAACTTAAGAATCATTGGAGTCCCAGAGACCCAGGAAGAAAATTTCCAGGAAGAATCAATGGTCAAGAACATCATTAAAGAGAAACTTCCAGAGCTAAAAAATATATGTGATCAAATCCTGCATGCCCGAAGAGTACCAACCAAAAGAGACCCCAGAAAAACCACCCCAAGACACATCCTAGTCACAATGACAAATCCCACAGATAGAGACAGAATTCTGAAAACAGCAAGATCAAAAGGGGAAATCATGTTCAAGCAAGCTTCCCTGAGATTTACAGCAGACCTGTCACCAGAAACACACAATGCCAGAAAGCAGTGGTGGGATATTGTGACAAGACTGAATGAAATGAATGCTTCACCCAGAATACTATACCCAGCAAAACTCACTTTCCGGTTTGATGGAAGAATACATGGTTTCACAGACAAAAAACAGCTCAGAAACTTCACAGACACAAAACCAGTCTTAAGAGAAAAACTGAAAGACCTAATCTAAGACAAGACTAACCAAAAGACACACCAAATTTTGAAATAAAGATGGCGTTAAATCCCAGGACAATTCTTTCTCTCAACGTCAATGGACTAAATGCACCAGTTAAGAGACACAGAGTGGCTAAATGGATCAAAAAACTCAATCCAACCTCTGCTGCCTACAAGAAACGCACCTGAATAGTCAGAACAAACATAGACTCAAAATAAAAGGCTGGAGAAAAGTTATCCAAGCAAACAACACCCATAAAAAAGCTGGAGTGGCCATACTAATATCAGATAATGCAAACTTTATACTCAGGAAGGTTGTAAGGGACAAAGACGGACATTTTATATTAATCAAGGGGTACGTAGAGCAGGAAGAATTCACTCTCCTAAACATATATGCACCGAATGAGGGGCCAGCAAAATATTTAATACAACTGTTGACAAATCTGAAAAATAATATCAACAACAACACAATAATTGTGGGGGACCTTAACACGGCTTTGTCAACACTGGACAGGTCAACCAGACTGAAACCCAACAAGAATATACTAGACCTGAGGAGAGAAATGGAAGAAAGAGGCCTAGTGGATATATATAGGACACTCCATCCCCAGAAACCTGGATACACATTCTTCTCCAATGTACATGGGACATTCTCCAGGATAGACTACATGCTGGCACATAAAACATACCTCCATAAGATCAAGAGGATAGAAATTTTGCAGACTACCTTCGCTGACCACAAGGCTCTGAAATTATTTGTGAACTCCAAAGGGACTCAGAAGAAACACTTTAACACCTGGAAGTTAAACAGCCTCATGCTCAATAACCAGTGGGTCCGAGATGAAATCAAGGAGGAAATCAAAAGGTTCCTGGAAACAAATGACAATAAAGACACAAACTCTCAGAACTTATGGGACACAGCAAAAGCAGTACTGAGAGGAAAATTTATAGCTTTGCAAGCACACATCAGGAAGGAAGAAGGAGCTTACCTGAGTAGCTTAATGACACAGCTAATAGAACTAGAAAATGCTCAACAAAAGGACCCAAGAATAGGAAGACAGAAGGAAATAACAAAGCTGAGAGCAGAAATCAACGAAGTGGAAACTCAAAAAACAATCCGAAAGATCAACGAAAGCAGAAGTTGGTTCTTTGAAAAAATAAACAAGATTGATAGACCACTGGCAAACCTAACAAAGAAAGAGAGAGAGAGAAACTTGATAACTCGTATCAGGAATGAAAAAGGAGAGATCACTACTGATATGACAGAGATTCAAAGGGTAATCAGAAACTACTTTGAAAAACTCTACGCCACTAAAAATGAGAACCTGGAAGAAATGGATAAATTCTTGGACTCTTATAATCTTCCACGGTTGAAGGAAGAGGATGTAGCATATCTAAACACCCCCATCACCATTGATGAAATTAAAACAGTAATCAAATGTCTGCCCAAAAACAAAAGCCCAGGTCCAGATGGATTCACTAATGAATTCTATCAAACTTTCCAAGAGGAACTACTGCCAATCTTGGCAAGACTCTTTCATGAAATTGAACAAACAGAAACACTTCCAAATAGCTTTTATGAAGCCAACATCACCTTGATACCTAAACCAGACAGAGACGCTACCAAAAAAGAAAATTACAGACCAATATCACTGATGAATGCAGATGCAAAGATCCTCAACAAAATCCTGGCAAATAGGATTCAATGCCTCGTTAAGAAGATCATCCACTACGATCAAGTAGGTTTCATCCCAGGAATGCAAGGCTGGTTTAACATCCGTAAATCTATCAACATAATACACAACATCAATAACAAGAAAAATAAAAACCACATGATCATATCAATAGATGCAGAGAAAGCATTTGATAAGGTCCAACACCCATTCTTGATCAAAACTCTCAGCAAGATGGGAATGGAGGGAACCTTTCTCAATATAGTGAAGGCCATCTACCACAAGCCAGTGGCAAATATTATCCTCAATGGAGAAAAACTGAAAGCCTTCCCTCTAAATTCTGGCACAAGACAAGGCTGTCCTCTCTCACCACTCCTATTCAACATAGCACTGGAAGTACTTGCTGTAGCGATTAGGCAAGAAAAGGATATCAAGGGAATCCAGATAGGAAAGGAAGAAGTCAAGCTCTCACTGTTTGCAGATGACATGATACTCTACTTAGAAAACCCTAAAGACTCTATCAAAAAGCTTCTAGAAACAATAGACTCATATAGCAAGGTGGCAGGCTACAAAATTAACACACAAAAATCAATGGCCTTTCTATATACCAATAGTAATAAGGATGAAATGAACATTAAGAAAACAACCCCATTCACAATAGTACCACACAAACTCAAATATCTTGGAATCAACTTGACTAAATATGTGAAGGACCTATACAAAGAAAACTATAAAACTCTGCTCCAAGAAATAAGAGAGGACACACGGAAATGGAAACACATACCCTGCTCATGGATTGGCAGGGTTAACATCATCAAAATGTCAATACTCCCCAAGGCATTATACAGATTTAATGCCATCCCTCTAAAGATACCCATGACATTCTTCAAAGAAGTGGATCAGACACTTTTGAAATTCA